>NC_137616.1:10053029-10268029 GCF_963280865.1 Gymnoscopelus braueri | reverse complement strand
CTCACAACACGTCGCGATGCGACCCGTTTTTGAGCTTGCAGATCTGCTATTTTAAAATAGCCAATGCAACTGAATGACTGTTAAAGCAGTTTGTTTAAATTACTTTATAAAACGTTATATTTTCACAGGGATTATTTATTAGTGTAGATATACATTTAGGAGTGGATTATGTGTCCAGATGCCTGTCAGACAGTCAGACAATGCTGCTCCGCAGGTCTAGAATGGAATAAACGGGCGCAGCCAACGTCAACAACTGGTCTCGACCAGACGTGAGATCTCAGCGTACGGTAGGATGAAGCCCACGTCAGGATATATTGATAAATGCCGAAAGGTGCGGTGATCTCGCCATACGCCCATTATTTGGGCTGCACCGCGTTGATAAATGAGGGCCACTGTGTGTACCGATTTGCATTATTTTTGGACAGAATCTGAAGGAGTAAGAGCAAATTTTTTTTTTTACAAAACTCAACCTCCTGGTGGCGCTCTAAAAGGCATATGTGAAAAATGCAGGACAAAGGTTTTTCCTTGGCCTCTAGGGAGTGTGCGTGCAAAGTTTCATGCAGATCGGTGCAGTTATAGCTAAAAACGTGAATCGGCCTGTTATAGCGCCACCATGAGGCTGATTTGAAAGTTTTCAAGTGGCATTTCTTCCTGGGCCAAGTGGTAATCTACGTGAAAAACAAACACGGAAAGCGCATGCTGCGTTCATGATTCGAGGCATTTTGTTGAAAATGAACCAATCCTGCAAAATTTGGAAGCCAATCTTAGCCAATCAGGATTTAATATGGAAAATCGGACAGATCCGTGTTGATCACATGACTATAGACATATTGTGTACCGATTTGCATGTTGTTTGGACAAAATCTGTAGGAGTAATATCAAAAAATGTGTTTTGCAAAAGTCGGCCTCATGGTGGCGCTATGACAGGCTGATCTAAAAAATGTGGGGCAGAGGTTCTGCTGTGGCATCCAGGGAGTGTGTGTGCGCAGTTTCACAGCGACCGGGCCAACGGTGGCGTAGATTAGCTGCTCGCAGACAGAAGGACGGACACACACGGACGGACAGTGGGCAAAACATACTCTCTCGCCATGCCTTTCGGCCTGGTGGAGACAATTATCAATATAATTTAACATCAGTCAGTTTCACAGCTGTTTGAATTTGAATTGATGAGAGAAACTATACATATAGTTTAATGTGTCTTAGCTGACCAGGTCAAAGCAATTAAGTTTGGCCAATCATGTTACTGATGGGGTGAGAGGGACTGCAAGCCAATCAAGGCCTGTGTGGTTTATACAGCCATGTGACATTAGCAAGGGAATATGCTGGCTGACTTCGAAGAGTGAAGATGTTATCTGTTGTCCACAAATGTTTTCTTCTTACTCCTTCAGATTCTGTCCAAAAAACACGCAAATCGGTACACAGTATCTCTATAGTCATGTGATCAAGATGGATGTGTCCGATATTTCATATTCCATCCTACTTGCCTAACATTGCCTTACTAAGTTTGCAGGATAGGTCCGTTTTGAACACAATTCCTCAAATCATGAACGCAGTGTGCGATTTCCGTGAAATTTTGTACGCACATTCCCACTAGGCTGAGGAAGAAATACCCCCCTTTTCACATTGGCCTGTTGTAGCGCCACCAGCAGGTCTAATTTAGCAAACCACATTTTTGGAACAAAATCATGAATGCAGTGTCCGATTGCTGTGAAAAGCCTAAGAAGAAATGGAACCCTTTTCACATTGGCCTATTATAGCGCCACCAGGAGGCCACAATAACCTACCTGACCTGGCAGAGACTTGTGCTCCGAGGAGCACTTTTTCTAGTTTTGAATCAGTTCTAACCAAAACTTATATTCCCTCAAGTTTTCCTCGTGACATAATGTACACGTATACGTACCCCCAGAACATATGCTTTCAACACGTACAATTTAATGTTGTGGTCACCATCATCATCGGTGTAAAGAAGAGTGTGTGTGTGTGTGTGTGTGTGTGTGTGTGTGTGTGTGTGTGTGTGTGTGTGTGTGTGTGTGTGTGTGTGTGTGTGTGTGTGTGTGTGTGTGTGTGTGTGTGTGGTGGGGGGAGACAGGTCTCACGGCCCAGAATGCCATACCAGGAAAAAAGGAGGGTAAGACTATATATTAAGGTCGGGTCTATAATGCATTATAATCACATTTATATTGCATAATAATGCACTTATAAGGCCTTATACCACTTTTCATAATCATGCATAACAACTTATAACAAAGTTTATGAAGTCTTATAACTTATAATAATATATCTATATATAGTCTTATACCTTTATACCTTTGGGGGATACCTTGGGGAGCCCGAGGGAACATAGGGTCTAATTTGGGATGAGGGAACATAGGGCTGAGGGAACATAGGGTCTAATTTGGGATGAGGGAACATAGGGTTGAGGGAACATAGGGCTGAGGGAACATAGGGACTAATTTGGATAAAATAAAATTGTTAGGGATTGAGGGAACATAGGGCTGAGGGAACATAGGGCTGAGGGAACATAGGCATGACCCCGTCACGGATCAGACTGCACTCTGCTCTCTTGAATGTGAATGTGTACTGTACATTGTTGATTGTCGCTTTGATGGCAGTTTATGCATTTAATAGGTTCTCTCTCTGCTCTCTTGAATGTGAATGTGTACTGTACTGTAGATTGTCGCTTTGATGGCAGTTTATGCATTTAATAGGTTTGTTTACAAAAACGGAGCTATGCTAATTGCTATGCCTTGCCTGCAGATCAAAAGCACACAAATCGGTCAAAACTTCACCTAAAGCTCCCAAATAAAAAGCAGAAACCTTGTGAAAGCCTTACCTCATGCCAGATGTAAACTTTGATTCGTTTGAGGCGCCCTGTGATTTAATAGCAATTAAAGTTGAATAAAACTAATCCTCTGTTAGCCAGCTGCCCTCCAAGTTAGCCCTGATAAAAGCACACACAGCTCGGTCAAATATGCATCAAAAGCTATCAAATAAAAAGCGGAAGCCTTATCAAAGCCTTGCCCAATGCCAGATGAACTTTAATTCATTTGAGGAGCCCTGTGATTTAGTAGGATTAAATTAATTTGTCCTTCTCCTCCTCTTCTCCATCTCCACTGCAGTGCAGAACTGTCATGGCCGCCGGTGAGCTACTGTTTGGGGGCGAGGGCCAATCAGAGCATGGGGAGAGAACTGAAACCGGCCAATGAAATAGGTAGAATTTCTTCTCCTCTTTCCCAGTTTCACTCCGTCGGCCAATCGGGAGGCGGCAGGGGCGGGAGCCCCGGCTTAGCAGGAGGGGAGGGGGGAGAAAGAGTGGAACACAGAGTGGAACAGAGGAGGAAAAGATTGGGCTCCTCTAGGCGCAAGGATGACACGCAAATTCGTGAAGCGTTCCTCATTTTTAACTATTTTGAGGAAATAGAGAAAAAAAAAAGATTTTAGATTTTTTTAAATTATTTTTAGACATTTTTTAATGCTTCAAAGTCCACGGGGTCCCGGGGAGCCTCCGGCCCCCACCGGGGTGCCCAGCCAGAGCCCAGCTAAGTCCTCTACCTGGCTCTCCATCCGAACCCGGGGACCCACTCTTAAGCACCCCCCCGGAGTCTGGACCCACAGCCGCGGGCGCTAGTTGCCCGGGGACAGGGGAGTATAAGCCAATTTCGGCCCGGGGACAGGGGGGTACAAATCCATTTATATCCCTGAATTCTTCTAAGTCGAAACTGCAGAATATGCAGTTTTGCGGGGCCCCCCACGCCAAACCGAGGCCCCTTAAGAGGACAGCACTCTGCCAGGTGTAACCAAAGTCATGCCTAGTTCCGTGTTCCGCAGCCCACCTGAGCTTTCTACGCTGTAGCGCCCCCTGGTGCTTCTCCAAAGTGTCCGATATTTCACTTTTTTTTTTTCTTTTTTTTTTTAAGGATGCTTTCCTTAGGAAAAAAAAAACAAAAAACAAAAAAAAAACAGGTGAGATCACACTCACTTGAACATTTGAACGAGGCCTGCTCCCCCTATTTCTAAGATAATGAATAACCTGACTCAGAGAGGGGGGGGATATATTGCCATGTTGCCAGAAAGCTAAGAGTGTGCGCCGCTAAATGGTTGATCGGCGTGGCTGGCGCCTTTGCCGGCCACGGCGGTGAGAGGTCAGAGTTACTCGGGTCTCTCTTCATGACGAATAAGCCTTTCGCCTTTTACTAAAGACTTCCGTGGAGAGGGACATTCATGAGTTATGCATATTTTTGGAGGGCCTTGCCCTTTGGACAAGGCCAACTCAGCTGTTGAAGGAAATGACAAGGCGAGCAGTGGGTATGTGGGCACGTTTGAGGTCAAGGTAGGCGTGAGCGCATTTGTGTCACTCTGTGGCCTTAACGTCTCGTTGTAGCTACTTTACAGTAGCTGACAAAGTATGATTTGCCGCAGGAAGGCAAGCAGGGAAGATATCAGATCTGCGAGCCACGCCCACAGCTTCGAACCACACTTATGTCTATGAAAATAATTCAAGGACCCCAACGGAAACAAGTCCGCAAGGACTTTTTTGGTCGGACCTTTTGGACAAAAGTATTATAAATGTAACTGTGTTGTTTTACATTCTTTTGCCTAATAAAAATGTCAATCAATCAATCAATCAATCAATCAATCAATCAAACACCCCTGGGTGATAGGCCACGCCCGCAGCTGTAAACCACGCCCCGAGCCGATAGGCCACGCCCACAGCTTCATGAGGCCAAAAGGAGGGGACTAGTGGGTGTCAGGCCGGGTGAGGATAGAATCAGCGGAGATTGCGATCGTTCAGGCAGTCAGTTGAGGGGTTATCGCTTCTCGGCCTTTTGGCTAAGATCAAGTGTAGTATCTGTTCTTATCAGTTGCAACACAAAGCGAAAAAAGGAAAAAAAAGCAAAAAACGGTTGAGAGGAGTGGAGCCTGCAGGCTGCTGGGCCATGGCTACCATTGATGGATTGAATACGCCGAAGGCAGGACTGAGGAATACGGTTCGATTCAGATGGATAAGGAGGACAGTGCCAATACTGCAGAGGGAGTCGTTCTCCAGAAACATCCTGATGGGGCTGCTGAAGCGGAGGGCGGAGCACGTGTACTGCAACCAGGCGAACATGCAGGAGAGGAGCTACGATGTTAGCTTCATTACGGCAACAGTGGCAGAGGAAGTGATGGAGTTGGCAAGGAGGAGAGCGGGTGAGAAGCCTCTAATAGATTTTGAAGTGATCAACTTGGACCGGCCTAGCTTTAGAGTGGTTACGGTGCAAATGTATAACCCCTGGGTAGCACAAGGGCAGATAATGTCATTCCTGTCTGTTTATGGGGAGGTGCTGGCTGGGAACAGGACATTGTTGGACACTTTGGGAATTTGGACGGGCAGGACCCAATTTCAGGTCCTGCTGAAGGAGGACCCAGAGGGGTTTGAGGGACTGGCACACCCTCCGGCCCAGTTCAACATAGTAGCAGACAGGGGCTTTCTGTTTTATCCGAGACAACCGCCCTACTGCCGAAAGTGCAAGCGGCACGGCCATAAAGATGGAGCATGCGGTTTTGTTTGGTGCCAAGTCTGCACGGCATACGGGCATGAAACCGCGGCCTGCCCTTTCCCAAAGTCATGTGACACCTGTGGGAAGGTGGTGCACCTGAGAAAGGACTGTACGGAGGGGAGGAGGTCCTATGCACAGGCGGTTGCAACCTTTGTGAGCAGTGGATTGGGGGAAGGAGGAGAGCCTGGACCTGTATCCAGACCCGGACCAGACGCAGCAGAGGTGGTGGAGGACACAGGGGAGCCTGCAATAGAGGTGAGCGGACGGGTCGGGGGTGTGGGGGGGGAGGAGGAGCATTTCACATCGGCGCCAAACTCCCCACCACACTCCCCACCTGCCGCGAAGATGTCAAAGAAATCCTGGAAAAAGGCGGTGAGCGAGGCGTGGAAGGCGGAGAGGGCCGCAGGGGACACACAGGGGAACGGAAGGGAGGCGTTAAAGAGGGCCAGGGTGCAGGGGTCGAAGGAGGTAGGGGAGGAGGAGGTAGAGGGGGTGGAGGAGGGGGTGGAGGTGGTGAAGGGGGAGTCTCAGAATGGAGGGGGAGGAGGGGAGGGGGTGGTTGAGGGTGGGGGAGGTATGGAGGTGGGGGTGGAGGGTAACAAAGGGAGGGGGGACGGTGGGGATGTTGGGGACTTTGTGGGGCAGGGAGAGGTGGTGACAGACATTTCACTTGGGGAAGAGTTGGTAATCCCAATTGCCTTGGACTTATCCCCAGACCCCTCGGACAGTGAAGTGGAGGGGATTGGGGATTGGGCAGATTCGCCCGTGCCAGAAGAGGCGTCGGGCGGGTCGGGAATGCTATTTGGTGGAACTCATGGCGGGAGAGTTTAAAGTGGGGTCCTTTAACGTGAGGGGACTGAGAAACAACGTGAAGATAAGAGGGGTGTTTGATTTTGTGGGGCAACAAAAATGTATGATTTGTTTTTTGCAAGAAGTGCACCTGAAGGACCGGGGAGATGTGGTGGCATTTAGCAGGGAATGGGTTTGGGGGGAATCTGTTTGGAGTGTTGGGGGGGTGCATTCTTCTGGGGTGGGGATTTTGTTTGGGAGCAGGGAGGTGAGGGTGGAAGAGGTTTTTGTTGTTGTGCAGGGGAGGGTGTTGGGGGCGGACATAGATTACAGGGGGTGGAAGTTAAGGGTTTTTGGGGTCTATGGTCCGCAGGGGGTGGTGGAGAGGGGGGAATGTTTTGAAGTCTTAATCCCATTCTGTATGACGAACAGACCGATTATTGTGGGGGGGACTTTAATTGTGAGTTGGGGGGAGGGGGGGACACAAGTGTGAGAAAGCTGGAGTCCATGCTTAGACTATTCAAGTTGGTGGATGGGGGGAGGGTTGTCGCCCCTCGAATGGATGGTCCCACATGGCGAAACTCGCAGGGGGTGTCCAGGAGACTGGACTACATTTTGTTTTCGGAATCCTTGAGCCTGTTGTCGGGCAGGGTCCTTCCGACCTTTTTCTCCGACCATGATGGGGTGCTGTTCTGTGTCCGGGCTGATGGGCCGGTCTTTGGTCCGGGATACTGGAGGTTAAACTCCAGTGTCCTGGAACAGGATGAGTTCGTGGCCAGTTTTGTTGCTTTCTTCCGGGGCCTGGAAGGGATTAGGGAGCTTTGTTTGGGTGTGATTGACTGGTGGGAAGTAGCCAAGGAGCGGATCAGAGAGTTTACGGTTAGGTACTGTAGAAGGAAGGCGCGGGAGGCGAGGAGGGAGGTGTTTCGTCTTCAACGTCTTCTCGAGCTCGAGTACGCTTTCGGAAACGAAAGTGGCACTGTAGACCAGCGGGCTTGTGACTCCCTTAAAGCGAAGCTTAGGGACGTCTATGAACGTAGGGCTCGTGGGTATCTGATGCGGACACGTCACGACTTCCTGGAGAAGGACGAGACGTGTTCCGCAGCCTTTTTCAGCTCTGTACGGGCGGCGAGGGTTAAACATGTACTCATGGGGGTTAGAGATGAGCAGGGTAGAGTTGTGACGGGGGTGGATGAGATGGTGCGTGTCGCCACTCACCACTACCGATCCGTTTTCGTTGAAAGAGAGATAGACGTAGGGGGAGGAGAGGTGATGTTGGATTTCCTAACCCGGCAGGTGCCGCTTGACATAGCGCAAGCTATGGAGGCCCCGCTCACTCTCGCAGAGCTTGAGAGTGCCCTTCGAAGAATGGCAAGGCGGAAGGTGCCTGGCATCGATGGGCTGCCGGCTGAGTTTTACCTCAAGTTTTGGGGGATACTTGGTCCGGTGGTTCTTGAGGTGTTATCCGAAGTACTCCGCACAGGGGTTATGGAAGGGTCTTTGGCTAAGGGGGTGATTTCACTTCTCTTTAAGAAGGGGGATGCCTCCGACTTGCGGAACTGGCGGCCATTGACCATGCTGTGTGTTGACTACAAACTACTAGCAAAGGTCCTTGCGGACAGGCTAGGCACAGCGCTCTCTTACGTCGTCCATGTGGATCAGACGTGTGGAGTGGCGGGGCGTTCCTTGAGGTGGAATCTCCTCCTCATCAGGGACGTCATCGCTTGGACGGAAGACAGGCACCTGCCACTAATGGTGGTTGGTCTCGACCAGGCAAAGGCGTTTGATAGGGTTCACTTGGGCTTTTTGTTTCGCGTTTTGGATAGGCTAGGGTTTGGTAGGGTTTTTGTTGGGTGGCTGCGTACATTGTACGCAGCAGCGGGGAGCACTGTTTCTGTTAATGGTAACCTTGGAGATTTCTTCAGGTTGCACGCAGGGGTGAGACAGGGGTGTCCGCTCTCGCCTATTCTCTATATCCTTTATATGGAGCCCCTGGCTGAAGCCATTAGGGCTGACGCTGATGTGTTAGGGATCCTGGTACCAGGCAGTGGAGGCCTGAGGGTCAAGCTTACCCAGTATGCAGATGACACCACCCTGCTACTGGAACGCGACGCTTGCTTAACCCGATCCTTGGAGATTTTCCAGGAATTTGGCCGGGCGTCTGGTGCAGATCTCAATCTCGCCAAGTCCTCGGTCAAGTTCTTTGGGCGCTGGAAAGGAAGGACGGAGGTACCAGGGGGGCTGTCTCTCTGCGAAGGGCCCCTGAGGATCTTGGGGGTTGACTTTGAGGCAGCCCAGAACGCCATGGCCAACTGGACCAGGCGGATGTTGGCAGTCCAGAGGAAGCTAGGTCTCTGGAAGACAAGGTCACTGACCATGATTGGGAAGGTCCTTGTTCTGAAGGTCGACGTGTTGCCGTCTCTCCTGTACTTGGCCTATGTGTACCCATTGCCGGCCAGCATGCGGAGGTCCCTCGTCCGTCTCATATTTGACTTCCTGTGGGGAGGTCGGTATGAGTACGTGGCGAGGGCCCGGATGCTGGCAGGCATTGGGGAGGGTGGGAGAGATGTGCCACACCTCCCGCTGAAACTGGACTGTATTTTCATTTCTTTTTTACTTAGGGAACTGGCCGCTCCGGTGGTTCATCCATCAGGCTATTTCATGCGTCTGTTCTTCACTAACCAGGCAAGGCCCCTGATGGTCTGGAACAACCTGACCCCCCGGGTGGAGCAACTACCGCCGCATTACCAACATGCGGCGAGGTGGCTACGGGCTCATCCTGTAGCCTTGGACCGGGCCATTGGCCTGGAGCAGAGGGTACTCTGGTCGGAGGTAAGGTCGGAGGTGGCGGAGCCTCCCGTGGTTGGCATCCCTGCTGCAGTGTGGTTGGGGGTGCAGCCGCGGGGCCTAGACAACAGGCTCAAGGATTTTAATTGGCTGGTACTGCACCGATGTCTGCCGGTGCGGGACAAAATGTACCGGCATGGCATCGCAAGGTCTCCTGGATGCCCCCGGGCGGCATGTGCGGCCGGGGAGACAGTGAGGCACATCATGTGGGACTGTCCTTTCGCAGGGGCGATGTGGGAGAGGGCAGGGGAATTGTTGAGGAGGGTAGATAGGGGTTTTGTGTTGGATTGGGGCAAGGTGGAGAGGGGTCTGGGGGCGGTGGTCAGGAGCAAGAGGGAGAGTTTCCTGATCATGCTGATCATTAGCCTGTGTAAGAGGGGCCTGTGGCTAAGTAGGCAGGAGTGCGTGCAGCACAATAGGGACGGGGGGGTGGAAGAGGTGGTGAGGAGGGTGGAGGGAGACCTGGTTGGTCGAATTAAGTGGGAGGTGGAGAAGTGGGGGCATCATGCCGCGTTGGAAAGGTGGAAGGGTGGGCTGGGGCTGGTTTGAGAGCCAGGGGTTTTGGGGTTTGGAAAAGAGGCATTTTTTTTATGTGATATGCATTTTTTGAAGGTTGTGGCATGGGGATTGATTATGTTTTGGGGTATATGGAAAAGGGAAAAGGTGAAAGAAAAGTTAAATGTTTGTAATATAATGTAATATTTCTGAAGTTTACAATAAAAAAAAAAAAATCTGTTCTTATCAGTTTAATATCTGATATGTCCCCTATATGGGGACTACATATTAAACGGATTTTTGAACTCGGGAGTTGAAACAGGGGCTTGCTCCGTTCACTCCACGCATTGACCCGGCACTGCAGTGCCGCCGGGAACGGTGCACCTCCTATCGCCTTGTCGAAAGAACACGTGAGTAAATAACCACACTTTGCTCCTGGTATAGAGGTGGGTGACACATTGTTTTTCAAAGTGTTTCTAAAGTACAGGATTCCACTTCCAAAAAACAATGCATGTACAAGTCAAAATGTAGCCCATTTCCTCCAACCCAACAATCAACAGCTATCATCAACGAGGTTCATAAAATGTGTGTACGTTAACATAGTAGTGTGTGGTTGAGCGTGTGTTGTATGAACCGTCGAGTTGACGTGTACCCAGGGTGCTTGCCTCCACGCCACGCGATGGCGAGGCATACTTACCTGGCAGGGGAGACACCATGATCACGAAGGTGGTTCACCCACGGCGAGGCTCAGCCATTGCACTCCGTGCTTTGCTGACCCGTGCGAATTCCCCAAATGTGGGAATCTCGACTGCATAATTTCTGGTAGTGGGGGACTGCGTTCGCGCTCTCCCCCGATGAAGTGTTGAAAATCAAACACCTGTGAGTGAGTTTTGTACAAGCTGTGGCCTTAACGTGTTGTTGTAGCTACTTTACAGAAGCCGACATAGCATGATTTGGCGTGGCCTATTTGCCTGATCTTCTCTGTATCGCTCCAATTTCCGCTCATTCCTATGGTGGGTCCCAATCTTCTCTGTATCGTTCCAATTTGTGTCCTATTTGTCCTATTTGCCTGATCTTCTCTGTATCGCTCCAATTTCCGCTCACTCCTATGGTGGGTCCCAATCTTCTCAAGATTGGGACCCACCATAGGAATGAGCGGAAATTGGAGCCACAGCTTGTACAAAACTCACTCGCAGGTATTTGATTTTCAACACTTCATCGGGGGAGAGCGCGAACGCAGTCCCCCACTACCAGAAATTATGCAGTCGAGATTCCCACATTTGGGGAATTCGCACGGGTCAGCAAAGCACGGAGTGCAATGGCTGAGCCTCGCCGTGGGTGAACCACCTTCGTGATCATGGTGTCTCCCCTGCCAGGTAAGTATGCCTCGCCATCGCGTGGCGTGGAGGCAAGCACCCACACAGGTACACGTCAACTCGACGGTTCATACAACACACGCTCAACCACACACTACTATGTTAACGTACACACATTGTATGAACATCGTTGATGATAGCTGTTGATTGTTGGGTTGGAGGAAATGGGCTATATTTTGACTTGTACATGCATTGTTTTTTGGAAGTGGAATCCTGTACTTTAGAAACACTTTGAAAAACAATGTGTCACCCACCTCTATACCAGGAGCAAAGTGTGGTTATTTACTCACGTGTTCTTTCGACAAGGCGAGAGAGGGAGGGAGGGGGAAAGAGGGAGGGAGGGGGAGGGGGAGAGAGGGAGGGAGGGAGGGAGGGGGAGAGAGGGAGGGAGGGAGGGAGAGAGGGAGGGAGGGAGGGAGGGAGGGGGAAAGAGAGATAATGAAGGAACGACACACAGCTGTGCGCAATGACAAGGAGAGCATGTGTGTGTGTGTGTGTGTGTGTGTGTGTGTGTGTGTGTGTGTGTGTGTGTGTGTGTGTGTGTGTGTGTGTGTGTGTGTGTGTGTGTGTGTGTGTGAGTGAGAGAGAGAGAGCGCGCGAGAGAAAGAAGGAGAGAGAGGGAGGGAGGGAGGGAGGGAGGGGGAAAGAGAGATAATGAAGGAACGACACACAGCTGTGCGCAATGACTGCACAGACAGACAGACAGGAGAAGCACAGGCTGCAGGAAGGACACTGATGCTAAAAGGACACTGATGCCAAAAGGACACTGATGCCAAAAGGACAATGATAATAAAAGGATAGTGGATGCCAAAAAGACATTCATTGCCAAAAGGACAATGATGTCCAAAAGGATAGTGCCAAACGGACACTGATGCCAAAAGGACAATGATAATAAAGGATAGTGGATGCCAAAAAGACAGTGTCAAAAAGACATTCATTGCCAAAAGGACAATGATGTCCAAAAGGACACTGTTGCCAAAAGGACACTAATGCCAAAAGGACAATGATAACTGGGGTTACTTGTGTAACCTATAAGTGCCAAAAGGACACTGATGCTAAAAGGACACTGATGCCAAAAGGACACTGATGCCAAAAGGACAATGATAATAAAAGGATAGTGGATGCCAAAAAGACAGTGGCAAAAAGACATTCATTGCCAAAAGGACAATGATGTCCAAAAGGATAGTGCCAAACGGACACTGATGCCAAAAGGACAATGATAATAAAAGGATAGTGGATGCCAAAAAGACAGTGTCAAAACAACATTCATTGCCAAAAGGACAATGATGTCCAAAAGGACAGTGCCAAAAGGCCACTGATGCCAAAAGGACAATGATAATAGAGGTACCATGCCAAGTGGACATAAGGTACTTCATGTCAAACACTTACAATTGCGGTTGCATTTTTATTTATTTTTAGAGACTTTCTCCTGTCTAACACTTACAATTGCGGTTACGTTTTTATTTAATTTTTGAGACTTTTTCCTGTCTGACATTTACAATTGTGGTTATGAGACAGTGATGCCTAAAGGACAGTGATAACCACACCCCCAAGGTTATAGGCCCCGCCCACAGCTTCAAACCCCACCCCCAAGGTTATAGGCCCCGCCCACAGCTTCAAACCACACCCCTATGGTTATAAGCCACGCCCACAGCTTTGAAACAGACATCAATAAAGGCTATGCCAACTGGACGTGTCCTTTTGCAATGTACCATATGTCTTTTTGGCATCACTATCCTTTTATTATCAGTGTCCTTTTGGCATCAGTGTCCTTTTGGCACTGTCCTTTTGGACATCATTGTCCTTTTGGCAATGACTGTCTTTTTGACACTGTCTTTTTGGCATCCACTATCCTTTTATTATCATTGTCCTTTTGGCATCAGTGTCCTTTTGGCACTATCCTTTTGGACATCATTGTCCTTTTGGCAATGAAAGTCTTTTTGACACTGTCTTTTTGGCATCCACTATCCTTTTATTATCATTGTCCTTTTGGCATCAGTGTCCTTTTGGCTATGACTGTCTTTTTGACACTGTCTTTTTGGCATCCACTATCCTTTTATGATCATTGTCCTTTTGGCAATGAATGTCTTTTTGACACTGTCTTTTTGGCATCCACTATCCTTTTATGATCAGTGTCCTTTTGACATCAGTGTCCTTTTAGCATCAGTGTCCTTTTGGCACTTATAGGTTACACACGTAACCCCAGTTATCATTGTCCTTTTGGCATCAGTGTCCTTTTGGCATCAGTGTCCTTTTGGCACTTATAGGTTACAAACATAACCCCAGTTATCATTGTCCTTTTGGCATTAGTGTCCTTTTGGCATCAGTGTCCTTTTGGCATCAATGTCCTTTTGGCATCAATGTCCTTTTAGCATCAGTGTCCTTTTGGCACTTATAGGTTACACACATAACCCCAGTTATCATTGTCCTTTTGGCATTAGTGTCCTTTTGGCATCAGTGTCCTTTTGGCATCAGTGTCCTTTTGGCATCAGTGTCCTTTTGGCACTTATAGGTTACAAACATAACCCCAGTTATCATTGTCCTTTTGGCATTAGTGTCCTTTTGGCATCAGTGTCCTTTTGGCATCAATGTCCTTTTGGCATCAGTGTCCTTTTAGCATCAGTGTCCTTTTGGCATCAGTGTCCTTTTGGCATCATTGTCCTTTTGGCACCAGTGTCCTTTTGGCACTGGCCTTTTGGCACTACAAAACTCGCTGCTGCCCCCCAAAGGGATGTGACTGCAGGTACCTTTTGCCAAATGGACACAACTTACTAGCCAAAAAGACTGTCTTTTTGGCAAAAAATGCCAAAAAGACAGTCTTTTTGGCACTTGCCTAATACCCAAAAGGACAAAAAGTCAGAATTATCTCCAACGCGGCGGTCTGCGTTGACTTTTTGTCTTTTTGGCATTGGGCTTATTAGCCAAAAGGACACAAAATTCCTGCCAAACGGACACCTTTCCCTTACCCTCTCCACGGAAGTCTTTAGTAAAAGGCGAAAGGCTTATTCGTCATGAAGAGAGACCCGAGTAATTCTGACCTCTCACCGCCGTGGCCGGCAAAGGCGCCAGCCACGCCGATCAACCATTTAGCGGCACACGCTCTTAGCTTTCTGGCAACATGGCAATATCCCCCCCCTCTCTGAGTCAGGTTATTCATTATCTTAGAAATAGGGGGAGCAGGCCTCGTTCAAATGTTCACAAAGTGAGTGCTCTTATGTGCATCTGGTTGTGATCTCACCTGTTTTTTTTTTTGTTTTTTTTTTGTTTTTTTCCCCTAAGGAAAGCATCCTTAAAAAAAAAAAAAGTGAAATATCGGACACTTTGGAGAAGCACCAGGGGGTACTAGGCATGACTTTGGTTACACCTGGCAGAGTGCTGTCCTCTTAAGGGGCCTCGGTTTGGCGTGGGGGGCCCCGCAAAACTGCATCTTCTGCAGTTTCGACTTAGAAGAATTCAGGGATATAAATGGATTTGCACCCCCCTGTCCCCGGGCCGAAATTGGCTTATACTCCCCTGTCCCCGGGCAACTAGCGCCCGCGGCTGTGGGTCCAGACTCCGGGGGGGGGTGCTTAAGAGTGGGTCCCCGGGTTCGGATGGAGAGCCAGGTAGAGGACTTAGCTGGGCTCTGGCTGGGCACCCCGGTGGGGGCCGGAGGCTCCCCGGGACCCCGTGGAGAGCCGGGCAAAACACCATATTTGGCCGTTTTCACTTCTGGACTTAGTCATTTTCACAGATGGCGATTTCTGGAGATAGAAGAATTTCCAGAATCCAAGCCATAGAGGCTGCATTGATCAATCGATTGATCAATCGGTCGAACAATTAACCCCGGCCCCTCCCCCAGCCACTATGTGGGCGTGGCCTATCACCTTGGGGGTGTGGTTTCGAGCCGGGGGTGTGGCCTATTGGTGAGGGGGGAGTGGTTTGGAGCTGTGGGCTTGGCCTATCACCAAGGGGGTGTGGTTTGGAGCTCTGGGCGTGGCCTATCGCCAAGGGGGGTGTGGTTTAAGGCTAGGGGCGTGGCCTATCACCTTGGATTGTGGTTTAAAGCCCTGTGCTCGTCCTCTATCGGCGAGGGGGCTGTGGTTTGAAGCTGGGGGCGTGGCCTATCGCCATGGGGGCGTGGTTTGGAGCTGGGGGCGTGGCCTGTCGGCTTGGGGGCGTGGTTTGGAGCTGGGGGCGTGGCCTGTTGGCTTGGGGGCGTGGTTTACAGCAGTGGGACTCAAAAATAGCAGATCTACAAGCTCGTAGATCATAGCTCTACAAGCTTGTAGATCTGATATCGGCTGGGGGTGGGCGTGGCCTATCACCCCGGGGGGTGGGGTATGAAGCTGTGGGCGGGGCCTGTCGGCTTGGAGGCGTGGTTTGAAGCTGGGGGCGTGGCTTATCGGCTTGGGGGCGTGGTTTACAGCAGTGGGACTCAAAAACAGCAGATCTACAAGCTCGTAGAGCATAGCTCTACGAGCTTGTAGATCTGATATCGGCTGGGGGTGGGCGTGGCCTATCACCCCGGGGGGTGGGGTCTGAAGCTGTGGGCGGGGCCTATTGGCTTGGGGGCGTGGTTTCAAGCCGGGGGCGTGGCCTTTCCCCTTGGATTGGGGTTTTAAGCCGTGTGCTTGTCCTCTATCGGCGAGGGGGCTGTGGTTTGAAGCTGGGGGCGTGGCCTATCGCCATGGGGGCGTGGTTTGGAGCTCTGGGCGTGGCTTATCGGCCTGGGGGCGTGGCCTATCACCTTGGATTGTGGTTTAAAGCCGTGTGCTTGTCCTCTATCGGCGAGGGGGGTGTGGTTTGAAGCTGGGGGCGTGGCCTGTCACCATGGGGGTGTGGTTTGGAGCTGTGGGCGTGGCTTATCGGCCTGGGGGCGTGGCCTGTCGCCTTGGATTGGGGTTTTAAGCCGTGTGCTGGTCCTCTATCGGCGAGGGGGGTGTGGTTTGAAGCTGGGGGCGTGTCCTATCAACATGGGGGCGTGGTTTTGAGCTGTGGGCGTGGCTTATCGGCCTGGGGCCGTGGCCTATCACCTCGTATTGGGGTTTAAAGCCGTGTGCTTGTCCTCTATCGGCGAGGGGGGTGTGGTTTGAAGCTGGGGGCGTGGCCTATCACCATGGAGGCGTGGTTTGGAGCTGTGGGCGTGGCCTCTCACCTTGGGGGGACACTTGGGGGGACTTTGAAGCATTAAAAAATGTCTAAAAATAATTTTAAAAAATCATGTCATCCTTGCGCCTAGTGGAGCTAGATCCTCTCTGTTCCACTGTTCCACTGTTCCACTTGGGGTGGGAGGGTTCATTTTGCTAGGTAGTGCGCCATTGGCCTGTTCCACTTGGGCCAGCGTCCCATTCGCCTGTTCCACTTGGTGTCCCACTGGAGGTAGTGCGCGATTGGCCTGTTCCACTTGTTCCACTATGCTGGGGAGCCTTCGGTTGGCTGGTTGAGCTTTGACCCGCCTCCTGTGAGGTCTGAACATTCCTGAAGAGCGGCCATTGTTGCTTTACAGGCACTGCAGAGAATTGGAACGATACATTGGAAAAAGCATTGAAAAGTCAACTTAAAATTAATTATAATACATTACAGAATGTATCTAAAAAATTGTTAGTGTCCTATAAATATAAAGCTAATTTAGATAAAGGTCCGACTTTAGTTTTAATATTTTTGGGGACATATTTAGCATAGTTCTAGGTGATATTCTGTGTTATTATTGGAACGATACATTGGAAAAAGCATTGAAAAGTCAACTTAAAATTAATAATAATACATTACAGAATGTATCAAAAAAATTGTTAGTGTCCTATAAATATAAAGCTAATTTAGATAAAGGTCTGACTTTAGTTTTAATATTTTTGGGGACATATTTAGCATAGTTCTAGGTGATATCTGTGTTATTATTCTCCTTGGTTCACTGTCTGCCATTTTCCCCAGTGTTGCCAGGTTCTGTTGGCACTGATCCCCTTTTTTCAGGCAATTTTTTCCCTGTAAAGTTGCTTGCAAAAAATGAAAGTTGTGTTTGTCAATAGCCGATGTCAGCTTGTACATCGGCTATTTTCAAACACACATACATACATACATACATACATATAGGTTTGAAGTGCTCATGTGGCCTATAACTGCTTATTTTGGGCTTGATTACATAGACCTGCCTGCTTATTTCCCCTTGATATCTGGCAACACTGGGTCTGAAATAGTGGAGGCAAAATCTGTCAGGGAGTTTGTCATTCAACAGTGAGGAACACAGCACACAGGTCTATTCTTGTGCTACTTGAATCTATCTATCTATCTATCTATCTATCTATCTGTCTATATGTCTATCTGTCTTTTTACTGTGCTTGTAGATCTGCTATTTTTCAAACAGCTAATGTATGGTTGCGAACGCGGAAGGAGGCCTCCGACCAAGTGGAGCTTACTATGTAACCGTGCTCGGGTTGTGTGTGTGTGTGTGTGTGTGTGTGTGTGTGTGTGTGTGTGTGTGTGTGTGTCTCTGTCCGTCTGTGTGCGTGCACTGCCTCAGCCCTGTGTGCAGCCAAGTAAATGTCCAATATAGACGTACCATACATCAAATGAAAGGTCTTGGAAAACTGAACACACCTGTCAAGGTTGCGTTTAAGCCCGCCCCTTCCCCCGGAAGCCACGCCCCGGAGAAGGCTCCTAAAAACTCCCCATTGAAACCCCATGTTAAATGAAAAGTGCCCGAATCGCTCCGAAACTTTTTCTACCCCCCCTAAGTGGGGGTCTACGAACAAATACTTCGGGCTCGGATTTTGGCTCCGCCCCCCGGAAGTGGGTGAAACAGGCACTTCAAACACTTTGTTGAATTGTTCAAAAACATTCAAAGTATTTTTTTTGTGAATTTGTATTTTTCTAAGATGCTCCTTTTAACGCAGATTGTTTTTGTATTTTTTATATATTTCTTTATTGGTTACTTTTTTTTTAGATGATTTCTTTTCATTATTATTATTTTTTTTTGGCGTTCGCTTCCCGCGTTCGCGCGTCTTACTTGTTATACACCTGATTTTCATGCTATCTAGCTGTCTGTCTGTCTGTCTGTCTGTCTGTCTGTGTGTCTGTCTGTCTGTCTGTCTGTCTGTGTGTCTGTCTGTCTGTCTGTCTATCTGTCTATCTGTCTTTTTACTGTGTTTGTAGATCTGCTATTTTTCAAACAGCTAATGTATGGTGTCTATCTATCTATCTATCTATCTATCTATCTACCTATCTGTCTATCTGTCTATCTATCTATCTATCTATCTATCTATCTATCTATCTATCTATCTATCTATCTTGTATCTTGTGTGCTTGTAGATCTGCTATTTTTTAAACAGCTAATGTATGGTTATACACCGGATTTTCATGCTACACTAACAAATTATGCAGGGAACCTCCTCAAGGACCCTTGTGGGTCCCTGGTCCATACTTTGAGAACCACTGTATTACTGGATCATTTAATATCATTTAAAAAGTATTAATTTTCTTTAGTTAAGTTTAGAGGTAATTTTAATAATCTCACCTATTATTTTTGTGATTAATATTGTGTTGATTGGACTTTTTGTTATTATTACATTCTTCAAAGAACGGGCAGGTTGACTCACTGTATTGATAACCAAATGAACCCCATAGGCTAGTGCATAGTGATCTGGTGTGTAAACAACCTGTAATGTAGTGTAATCACATGCAAGTAAAGACATAGTTTTACAAAGCAAAAAGGCATTGGTAGTAAAGTACTTCTAGCTTCTGCTGGATACAGGGTGCAAATCCCTGCAATGCCCTGCTGACTGTATCACCTGTGTCCTGTTGTATGTTCACAATTAACAATTTCACTAAACTACAGTGTAGTGTAGAAGAAAAAAGAATAGCAAATGTAGCCCTTTCTTCCCTTCTTGTTCCCCTCCTGTTTTCCCACTCTATTGTAATAGCCAGCATTTAAAAATGATATATTAACTAGAAAATGTGCTCCTCGGAGCACAAGTCTCCGCCAGCAGACTATAGCAATTATATTATCATAGCAATAACTAATGAGATACAGTAGAGTAAAAGATATATACTGTAGTTAAATAAAAAGGTGTATGTTAAAGAAATATTTATTAAAAAAAGAATGATTTAAAAATCATATTTTGTCTTCTAATGTTTAAAAATATGTTTAAAAAAATGTTTAAAAAAAGATAGGATGAAAAAAAGAGAGCAATCTTTGCTGTGTCATATTGTAAGCATTCATGGCTAGTCTTCGTCTTTTGTCATTTAGCGATTTTTTGTCTCTGATTAATTTCATTCTTTCTTTATGATTCTTAGCTCTGTTTAATTGAAGCAATGCTCTGTTTACATTGAAGCAATCTATCATATGGGAGTCGTCATAATTGACTGGTTTGTTCAAATACTTGTCTGTCTTCTCCATCTTCATTGTCTTGAACAGTTTCAGCAGTTGATTGGTGTGTTTGATCAGCTTTGGCCTTCTGCGCCTTTGTTTGACCAATGTTAGGTGTTCTCAGAGGGACACACACACGCACGGACGGGTGATTTGGACTAGAAGATACTGTTCCAATCAAGACTGATTGATCCTGTCTTACCTCGCTTCAAAAACGTAAACGGTTTTTTGAAGTGACACACCTATTTATAGAATTGTATTTCGTCATGCATTCCTCTAGCCAATCAAAGGCATTGGTGTCAACATATTAATACGTATTAAGATTTCGGTCTTGTTGTGGGATCAATTCAACTCTAGTCCTCTTCTGTGTTACTGTTGTAGATGAGTATGCTTTCTTAGCTTTGGCCTTCTGCGCCTTTGCTTGACCAATGTCAGGTGTTCTCAAAGGGACACACACACGCACGGACGGGTGATTTGGACTAGAAGATACTGTTCCAATCAAGACTGATTGATCCTGTCTTACCTCGCTTCAAAAACGTAAACGGCTTTTTGAAGTGACACACCTTTTTATTATAGGATTGTATTTCGTCATGCGTCCCTCTAGCCAATCAGAGACATTGATGTCAACATATTGACACGTATTAAGAGTTCGGCTTTGTTGTGGGATCATTTCAACTCTAGTCCTCTTCTACGTTACAATTGTAGATGAGTATGCTTTCTTAGCTTTGGCCTTCTGCGCCTTTGCTTGACCAATGTTAGGTGTTCTCAGAGGGAAACACACACGCACAGACGGGTGACTTGGACTTACTGAAGGTACTGTTCCAATCAAGTCTGTTTTACCTCACTTCAAAAAGTAGGGGCGACACACCTATTTATAGAATTTTATTTCGTCACGCGTCCCTCTAGCCAATCAGAGGCATTGGTGTCAACAAATTGACACGTGTCACGTGGAGCTTGCCCAATGTTAGCTTGGCTAACAATGTTTGCTCACACAAAGCGAAAACATATTCTCCACCTTCGGCGGAGACAATAACGGAAAGGAGGGAGACACACAGCTTTGCTCACAGAGTGTATTCATATGTTTATTCTGCTTGACCGATACATATTGTGAAAATAGCAGATCAACAACTATAATAAAAAACAACATGAAGCCATCTATACATTGACAATACCTAAGATAATGCAGAGTTTATCAACCAATGACAATGTACAGGCTATGTTTTGCTATTCAACATATACAAATAAATATATATATATAGGGACCAAGTGGTACACTCAGGTACAAGCAGGGACAAATATACATTCAACACGGTCAGAAAACAATGTAAATATAAATGCTCTGGTTTGAACACTGTGCCTACTGTGGGTATAAGTAAAGTCCTATGTTGTACATACCAAATGTACATAAAAGAAGTTCAAACACACTGCTGGCTAAGAAAATGTGGCATTCATGATTGAATCACAATTCAGGGTCTGTGCAGTACCATGTCTACATTAAATATGCTCTGTGATTCAGATTTGATGGGCTTCATCATTATGCTCTATGGGTGTTTAAAATTGGAACAATACAGAGAGGATTTGTTGGCTACAATAGCCCATTTCTCGCGCGCCTCCCTCGGCGGAGGGCACAACCACGCCCACGGGTCACCTGGAGTTCGGTTCCACTCCTGGGGCCCTTTTTTGTTTCGGGGGGTTCCCGGGAGCCCAGGCGGACGGGGTCTGTTTCGGCAGAGGCGGGGGACCCCGGGGAGCGGATCGGAGCCCCGGGCCGGATCGCGCGGCCCCCGGAGGCCGCGAAAAGGGGGACGGAGGAACAGAGAAGATCGGCCCCCATCTCTTAGGAATGAGCGGAAATTGGAGCGATACAGAGAAGATCAGGCAAATAGGACAAATAAGCCCCCTGCCCGTTCTTTGAGGTTTTGGGCCCCAGCGCCGCATGCCCCCGCAGGAGGCCTGCGGCGAAAAATGTTCGACCCGGTCCCCGGCCAGGGATCACCCGGGCTCGGGAAACGCGGCCGGCTCGCCCCGGCGCGGCCCGGTCCGCCCGTGGCGGGCGTCCTCGCGGAACATCGGAACGCCCCGGCGTTGCGTTTCCATTCTGCCGGTGCGTTCCTTTTTCTCGAACACGCCCTCAGCGCCGGGGAGGCGGGCACGGCCCAGACTCATGCAAATTAGCCATGCTGTCGACAACCACGTCTTAGAACCTTTAGGTTCTGCTTTTCTATCTGATCCATTTTGAAATCACAGATAAATGTCTAAAAAGTACTGGAGCTGACGTTTTCCTGTGTGCTTATCAGAGAGAGTCTGTCTGTCTGACTGACTGACTGACTGCTTGTGTTAATTTTAAAGACAAGCAGGACCCCCCCCCACCCCCAGACAAAGGCCTTGCTCCTCTGTCTGAACCACATTTGCATTTACAATGAAAACATGGTGTTAGATCGTCAATGCACTGCGGGACAGTTTCATTTAGTACTTCAAAGTGTAAAGCAGAAATGTGCATTTGTATTGTAACTCAAAGTGACATTAATATAACCTCAGTGACTTCTGAATAGGCTTTGTTTGTGCAGGCTTACTGTCTTGGTCTCATTTTTGTTCTCTGTGCAGGCGAGTAATAGAACTGAATGACCACTGGATGGATTTGCACTTAAACAGTGACTATTTAAAATAAGGTTGTAATCTGAACACAGCATCTTGACACTCTAGTTTAGTGAAATTGTGAATTGTGAACATACAACAGGACACAAGTGATACAGTCAGCAGGGCATTGCAGGGAATTGCACCCTGTATCCAGCAGAAGCTAGAAGTACTTTACTACCAATGCCGTTTAGCTTTGTAACACCATTATTTCCCTTCAAACGTGCAGTGAATAATCATGTATGTGTGTGTTATCAATTCAATTTTATTAGTTTCCCCCACCATATCCCGTGTCAAATCACAACAACTTGTCTCAAGAGACTTTACATGTAGAGAGACCCGACAGTCTGAGCAAGCAATTTTGCGACAGTGGCAACGAAAAACTCCCACTTAACCCATTTTGGGCGGGAACCCCCATTTGTAACTATACCTTTCAGGACGGGAACCCCTTTTGGGGTTCCTGTTGCCATGTACAGTATATAGCAACATGCATTTTTTGTTATTTTTGAATACATATTTCAAGTTTTTCAGAAAACTGTCAGTACGGCAATACACACAAGATGA
Organism: Gymnoscopelus braueri; assembly: GCF_963280865.1. Taxonomy (NCBI): domain Eukaryota; kingdom Metazoa; phylum Chordata; class Actinopteri; order Myctophiformes; family Myctophidae; genus Gymnoscopelus; species Gymnoscopelus braueri. The sequence continues at coordinate 10,245,443 of NC_137616.1, read as the reverse complement.
AGAAAGGGATATCCACAATTGCATAGTGATGAATAAATGTAGGGCTACTTCACCTCTGCACTGGAGGCTGGCGGCTGGGGAAGAGGCTCTCTTGGCCCTCTTGGAGCCGTAGCAGACGAGGCAGCAGACGACGACGCAGCAGCTGGTGTCTTGGCTCTGGCTTCTGCAAAGGACAGACTCACTCATAGCCATTCTTTCACGCGAAGCGCAAATTCCCCCAGCAAAGTAGGGAAGCGTGTTATACCTTATTACATCATGAAGCCGACATGACAAAGTGCTGAATTGCATTAAGCCTAGGTCCTATGTTAGTGAAATGAGAAATGGCACAGCATGGCCTGAGGACAGACATTGATATGAGCGGCGACTGAGGGTGAAAACGATTAACTATCAATTTTAGTTCAGGTTACATGTGCAATGACTCTTAAGACAGTGTGTCTCTTAGACAAATGGGATTATTCACAACACAGCTACATGTTCTACAGTGCAGGGAACTACACAAAGACACAGTCAAAGCACCCTAGCTCATGATAGCACATTCATTATTTGAGCATTACGATACGATGAAGAGATGACTGAATGAAATGTTTGAATCAGCCACATCAATTTTCCAGAGCAGCAAAGCCATGCAGCTACAGATAACTAACGCCCGGGACCACACTTACCAATTGTTATCGCAACTGATATTACCTGATTCACTATCGACATTATCCATGGACAGCTAATAAATACAAATAATATAAACAGGCATGGTTATTTATAAAAATATATTTCTATATGGGTGTGTGTGTGTGTGTGTGTGTGTGTGTGTGTGTGTGTGTGTGTGTGTGTGTGTGTGTGTGTGAGTGTGTGAGTGAGTGAGTGAGTGAGTGAGTGAATGTGCACGAGCACGCAAAAGTGTACTCACCCAGAGCCTCGACCTCTTGAGCGGCAGCGAGCAACTCCTTGTCCTCTTCCTCTACGCACTGAGGACGGGATGCTGCTCGTGCTTGAACACAAAGGGATAAAACACATTTTGACAAGTACATTCCTGCAATCAGTTGGACATTGGTTATACACTTTGTAAACAGATTCATTACTTGTGCGCTGCTGGGTGGGAGTTTGAGCTGCCGTCTCCTGGTCCCGGGCCAACACATAGGTCTTCAGTTTATGGAACTCACTCCCCTGCGTGATGACCGGATGTGTCCTCACAAACTGCACATACCTGACAGACAAGACAGCAACAAAGGAGCGCCTAAGTCTACAAACGTCATCACATCATCTTTGACATCACTTTCAGTACTTAAACAGATAACAGGCAAGAGGACATCAGCACTTCCATACATACAGCAGACAAAAAATCACGGTGATAAAAACACAATAAAGCCCTAAGGCTTGTTTACATCGTGGTCCTCAAACTTACCCTCGACTCTCCTGGTTGGTGGACTCGTAAAGAACACTGAAGGTGACACCTTTGCCCTTCCACTGTTGCAAAGTCATCACACACTCGTCATTCACCCTCGCTGGCAAAGAGGCCTCCAGGGCCCTACGCTCCCTGATGGAAGTTGCTACCTGTCGGAACAACACAGCGTACGACTGGAGGGGGACTGTGTGTAGTTTCACCACTGTCTCTCTCCTTCTGGTGGGACGCCACGATCTTTACCACCCAGCCCAAGTCTTGGCTCAACAGCCACTTGAATGTTTGACCCCGGTATATACCAAACTGGATCTCACTCTCACTGAGAACCAGCTTGGTGTTCCTCCGGCCTGAAGGATGCGATCCTTCGCCTCCTTTTCCACCACTTCAGGCTTCTTAACAGTCGTGGACACCTTGCCCTTGCCGATGCGGGCGGCAACCCTCTCTGCCTCAGGTGAAGCCTGAGGCAGACAAAGAGTCAGAGAAAAAAACAGTTAAACAGATAGATACATGGATACATAGATAGATACATAGAGAGATAGATAGATAAATAGCTACATAGATAGATAGATACATAGATAGCTAGGTAGATACATAGATAGATAGCTACATATTTAGATAGATAGATCGATAGATCGATAGATCGATAGATCGATACTGTAGATACTGTAGCTAGATAGATAGATAGATAGATAGATAGATAGATAGATAGATAGATAGATAGATAGATAGATAGATAGATAGATAGATAGATAGATAGATAGATAGATATTTAGATAGATAGATAGATAGATAGATAGATAGATAGATAGATTCATGTAGATTACCTGTGTGCTGTGTTCCTCACTGTTGAATGACAAACTCCCTGACAGATTTTGCCTCCACTATTTGAGACCCAGTGTTGCCAGATATCAAGGGGAAATAAGCAGGCAGGTCTATGTAATCAAGCCCAAAATAAGCAGTTATAGGCCACATGAGCACTTCAAACCTATATGTATGTGTGTATGTATGTATGTATGTATGTGTGTTTGAAAATAGCCGAGGTACAAGCTGACAAACACAACTTTCATTTTTTGCAAGCAACTTTACAGGGAAAAAAATTCCTGAAAAAAAGGGGATCAGCGCCAACAGAACCTGGCAACACTGGAGCACTGTAGCTTCAGTGAACCAAGGAGAATAATAACACAGAATATCACCTAGAACTATGCTAAATATGTCCCCAAAAATATTAAAACTAAAGTCGGACCTTTATCTAAATTAGCTTTATATTTATAGGAAAATAACATTTTTTTAGGTACATTCTGTAATGTATTATAATTAATTTTAAGTTGACTTTTTGTCTACTTCTCTGCCTACTTCTCTGCAGTGCATGAAAGCAAAGATGGCCGCCGTTCAATTTTTTTCAGACCAGAGAGGGGGCGTCTCCCTGCATGATTGACAGCTTTTAGCACCAATGGGGGGAATTTGATTTAGGAAAGTTTAGGAATGAAGCCAGGGGGGCGTCTCCCTGCATGATTGACAGCTTTTTGGACCAATGGGGGGAATTTACTTTAGGAAAGTGTAGGAATAGAGCGTCGCAGTTCCCGCCCACTTCCTGTTTTTTTTGGTGCCGGAAGAAAAAACTCAATGCATTTTTCCATTGACATTTCCAAAAATATTTATATCTATTAATTTAAGCCTCGAATCAAGCCATCACGAGATGACATGAATCATGACCATAAAACGTTTTTTTCTGTGATTTGTTTTTATTTTATATTTAATTATATGATATACTATATAAATACCCTTTGTTTTGCCGTTTTCAACAAAAACAAAATCACAGAATCAAACGTTTATGGTCATGATTCATGTCATGTCATGATGGCTTGATTCGAGGCTTAAATTAATAGATATAAATATTTTTGGAAATGTCAATGGAAAAATGCATTGAGTTTTTTCTTCCGGCACCAAAAAAAACAGGAAGTGGGCGGGAACTGCGACGCTCTATAGGCACAGAGAGCTTGCAGATTGGGCAAGAGGGAGCTGTCAGTCAAAAGACAGGGTGTGGCTTAGAGTAGGAATCTTTAGGACTTTCTTACAGAGAAGATCAGTGTCCACTAGGCCCGATCCTCCACACCCAAATCATGTCATGTTGCCACTTCCCCCCTCTGCACGAGCGACCGGGACTTGGGGGGAACCTCCACCATTGAGGAGTGCACCCTCCTACCCAATGCTACAAACACAGAATACAGTCACTGCAGTAGTAAGCTAACATGGGAAGCAGAGCACATGTGCTTACACAACAAACAATCAAACTAAACAATTAACTTAGTCTACACAGGAGAAGCTGCAAACATAAAGTTTTGCATGAATACAATCATTAGACAGATTAACTACAATTTATATGTACTTACACAGCTCACTGTTTACTGGAGGGGAGCGTACTCAAGTTCAGGACAGAGGGGGAAAATCAGCTCCTGCCTCCAGCAGTTTTATGCTTCCAATGGACAAGTCGCGTAGAGCAGATAAACGCAAGGTCTGCGCGACAAGCGGAAAAAGCCGCTCTTGCGTGAATCCACACATTTACATTGACAATGCATTGGCAGATTCTGCCCCAGAGGTAAAATAAAAGTGCGGTGAGAGCGCGCCCTTACAAGTAAAAGTAAGGAATTCAAACTTTACTTGGTTAAAAGTACAAAAGTATGGGTATCAAAATGTACTTAAGGTACAAAAAGTAGAAAGTACTCATTATGCAGAAAATTGAAAATAGCAGATCTACAAGCTCACAATGTGTCGCATCGCGACGCTTTATGAGCTTGTAGATCGGCTATTTTCAAATGGTCAAATGTATATAGGACTGAAGTGGTTAATGTATGTTTGGTAATAATAAACAAAATCTACAAAGTAACTAGTAACTAAAGTTTTCACATAATTGTAGTGGAGTAAAAGTACAATATTTGTCTCTGAGATGTAGTGGAGTAGATGTAAAAGTACTGAAAATTGGAAATACTCCAGTAAAGTAAAAAAATACCTCAAAACTGTAATAAATAAAGTACTCAAGTATATGTACTTAAATACTTTCCACCACTGTTCATGAGCCATCAGAACACGTTTCCGCTGCTGTCACAGAGACACCTGTAGCCTCCCGTCCCGGTCCATCACAGAAACCGCCTGAACAGATGGGCGCCGCCACCTCGTTAATACCCACAATCCACAGGGGCGTCTGCTGCGGCGTCATCCATTTGTTGATTAGGCTCCGGCGCTCCGCTCATGAATATGCATGAGCAGCGTTTCCGTGACAACGTGATGGGAGTCTGGAGGCACAGAGTCTGGTCAAGCATGTAGCCTGGCCCCAGCGCCGCAGATATCTGGTCTAGAGGGGCGGATCCAAAACCTCCGGCAAAAACAACCGTGGGCTCCCATTGGTTCACCGATCTGTGCGCCCGCCCCCACCCCTCCTCCTCCCCAATGTGCAGCATTGAGAGCATAGATATATAAAGGTAGACGCCTCCTCCTCTAGGCTCCGGCTCTGAGGCATCTGTATCTCGGGCGCCATTTTAGAGGAGGCAAGCTTCCGCGTGCATCACAGAAGGGACTTTTCGGGTCTTTTCGTAACCCAGCCCTTAACCCTTTAAGAGGCAGCCGCGCAGAAACTAATCAGTTAGACTCGCTGTGATTGGCCAGTGGTCAACGTGCTGTGATTGGCCAGTACTCACTTTGAGTGGCAGCGTGTCCCTTCTAAAATGGCGGCCGAGATACAGGTCGCTCCAACGAACTGCAGCGGCCAAAATTAGGTATCTAGGTTTCTATGTCTATGATTTAGAGCCCTGACGTCACAACATGTGGAGCGACGCCCACTGCACTCTGGTTGGTTGGGGAAATGAAATGTTGACTCCCACTTCTTATGCCAGAAACGTCAACAGCTTTGGTCCAGGCTTTCTTTTTGAGCAAAAATCAAAGCCTGGAGATGGAGGCTAAGCATCATGTGACTCTAGATGAGGATCAGGCCGTCACAGTAATGCTGTGTTCACTTTACAGTGGTGGGAAAAATACTCACATTTATTACTTAAGTAAAAGTATGAATACTGCAACATAGAAATACACATTTTTCTTTACACCTATGATGATGGTGACCACACCACCTACATTAAATTGTACGTGTTGAAAGCATATGTTCTGGGGGTACGTATATGTGTACATTATGTCACGAGGAAAACTTGAGGGAATATAAGTTTTGGTTAGAACTGATTCAAAACTAGAAAAAGTGCTCGGAGCACAAGTCTCTGCCAGGTCAGGTAGGTTATTGTGGCCTCCTGGTGGCGCTATAATAGGCCAATGTGAAAAGTGTTCCATTTCTTCTTAGGCTTTTCACAGCAATCGGACACTGCATTCATGATTTTGTTCCAAAAATGTGGTTTGCTAAATTAGACCTGCTGGTGGCGCTACAACAGGCCAATGTGAAAAGGGGGGCATTTCTTCCTCGGCCTAGTGGGAATGTGTGTACAAAATTTCACGTAAATCGCACACTGCGTTCATGATTTGAGGAATTTTGTTCAAAACGGACCTATCCTGCAAACTTAGTAAGGCAATGTTAGGCAAGTAGGATGGAATATGAAATATCGGACACATCCATCTTGATCACATGACTATAGAGATACTGTGTACCGATTTGCGTGTTTTTTGGACAGAATCTGAAGGAGTAAGAAGAAAACATTTGTGGACAACAGATAACATCTTCACTCTTCGAAGTCAGCCAGCATATTCCCTTGCTAATGTCACATGGCTGTATAAACCACACAGGCCTTGATTGGCTTGCAGTCCCTCTCACCCCATCAGTAACATGATTGGCCAAACTTAATTGCTTTGACCTGGTCAGCTAAGACACATTAAACTATATGTATAGTTTCTCTCATCAATTCAAATTCAAACAGCTGTGAAACTGACTGATGTTAAATTATATTGATAATTGTCTCCACCAGGCCGAAAGGCATGGCGAGAGAGTATGTTTTGCCCACTGTCCGTCCGTGTGTGTCCGTCCTTCTGTCTGCGAGCAGCTAATCTAGGCCACCGTTGGCCCGGTCGCTGTGAAACTGCGCACACACACTCCCTGGATGCCACAGCAGAACCTCTGCCCCAAATTTTTTAGATCAGCCTGTCATAGCGCCACCATGAGGCCGACTTTTGCAAAACACATTTTTTGATATTACTCCTACAGATTTTGTCCAAACAACATGCAAATCGGTACACAATATGTCTATAGTCATGTGATCAACACGGATCTGTCCGATTTTCCATATTAAATCCTGATTGGCTAAGATTGGCTTCCAAATTTTGCAGGATTGGTTAATTTTCAACAAAATGCCTCGAATCATGAACGCAGCATGCGCTTTCCGTGTTTGTTTTTCACGTAGATTACCACTTGGCCCAGGAAGAAATGCCACTTGAAAACTTTCAAATCAGCCTCATGGTGGCGCTATAACAGGCCGATTCACGTTTTTAGCTATAACTGCACCGATCTGCATGAAACTTTGCACGCACACCCCCTAGAGGCCAAGGAAAAACCTTTGTCCTGCATTTTTCACATATGCCTTTTAGAGCGCCACCAGGAGGTTGAGTTTTGTAAAACACATTTTTTGCTCTTACTCCTTCAGATTCTGTCCAAAAATAATGCAAATCGGTACACACAGTGGCCCTCATTTATCAACGCGGTGCAGCCCAAATAATGGGCGTATGGCGAGATCACCGCACCTTTCGGCATTTATCAATATATCCTGACGTGGGCTTCATCCTACCGTACGCTGAGATCTCACGTCTGGTCGAGACCAGTTGTTGACGTTGGCTGCGCCCGTTTATTCCATTCTAGACCTGCGGAGCAGCATTGTCTGACTGTCTGACAGGCATCTGGACACATAATCCACTCCTAAATGTATATCTACACTAATAAATAATCCCTGTGAAAATATAACATTTTATAAAGTAATTTAAACAAACTGCTTTAACAGTCATTCAGTTGCATTGGCTATTTTAAAATAGCAGATCTGCAAGCTCAAAAACGGGTCGCATCGCGACGTGTTGTGAGCTTGTAGATCTGCTATTTTCAAAATATACAGCTCTTCTGCGAGCGCATTTTCGGGACTCCCGACGATCTTTTCATGGACAGTGAGGTGTACAAACGTACAGTAGCTTGTCCTATGTTATGGAGTTATGTCATAGAGAGTTTTGAAGACTACAACCTGGCTGGGTTAAGGATATAAACCCGACGCTCCAATCTCTTATTAACGTGGCGGCACGGTGACGAATCACTGCCGCCCGTCTGAGTCTCACGGGGAATATCCTACATGACTGCTTGTGCACTGCTCGGTATGGGTCAAATACATTAATATACAAACGTATTCCATTCATCCATCCATCTTCAACCGCTTATCCGGAGTCGGGTCGCGGGGGCAACAGTTCCAGCAGAGAGCTCCAGACCTTCCTCTCCTGAGCAACATTAGCAACTTCCTCCTGGGGGATCCCGAGGCGTTCCCAGGCCAGTGTGGAGATGTAATCCGCCCATCTGGTCCTTGGTCTGCCCCGGGGTCTCCTCCCAGTGGGACGTGCAGCGAGGACCTCCCTAGGGAGACGCTCGGGAGGCATCCGTACTAGATGCCCGAACCACCTAAGCTGGCTCCTTTCCAAGCGAAGGAGCAGCGACTCTACTCCGAGTCTCTCCCGGGTGACCGAACTTCTCACCCTATCTCTAAGGGAGATGCCAGCCACCCGTCTGAGAAAACTCATTTCGGCCGCTTGTACCCGCGACCTTATTCTTTCGGTCATGACCCACACTTCATGACCATAGGTGAGAGTAGGAACGAAGATTGCTCGGAAGACCGAGAGCTTTGCCTTCTGGCTCAGCTCTCTTTTCGTCACCACAGTGCGGTACAGCGACTGCAATACCGCTCCTGCTGCTCCGATTCTCCGGCTGATCTCCTGCTCCGTCCTCCCCTCACTCGTGAACAAGACCCCGAGATACTTAAACTCCTTCACCTGGGGCAAAGCCTCATTCCCTACCCGGACTGCACAATCCACCGGTTTCCTGCTGAGAACCATGGCCTCAGATTTGGAGATGCTGATTTTCATCCCAGCCGACGCACACTCGACTGCGAACCGATCCAGTGAGAGCTGAAGGTCCCGGACCGATGGTGCCATCAGGACCACATCATCCGCAAAAAGCAGTGACGCAACCCTTAGCTCACCGAACCGTATACCCTCTCCGCCACGACTTCGCCTCGAGATCCTGTCCATGAAAATCACAAACAGGATAGGTGACAAGGCGCAGCCCTGTCTGAGACCAACCCCCACTGGAAAATAATCCGACTTACTGCCGAGCACACGGACACAGCTCTCGCTTTGGGCGTACAGAGATTGGATGGCCCTCAACAAGGTCCCCCTCACCCCATATTCCCGCAGCACCTCCCACAGAAACTCCCGGGGGACCCGGTCATATGCCTTCTCCAAATCCACAAAACACATGTAGACCGGATATGCATACTCCCAGGCCCTCTCCAGGATCCCTGCCAGAGTAAAGAGTTGGTCAGTTGTTCCACGACCAGGACGGAAACCACATTGCTCCTCTTGAATCTGAGGTTCGACTATCGGCCGGACCCTCCTTTCCAGTACCTTGGCATAAACTTTCCCAGGGAGGCTGAGTATGCACTTTCCATTCATGGCGATGTGATTGGTATCATAATATGTCATTCATGTAGGCTACAAGCCTACGTGACAAAGATTGTACCGCTACGGTACGGATTACATGATAAACACAGCTGGGCGGGCGTGTGTGTGTGTGTGTGTGTGTGTGTGTGTGTGTGTGTGTGTGTGTGTGTGTGTGTGTGTGTGTGTGTGTGTGTGTGTGAGAGAGAGAGAGAGGGGCGTGTGTGTGTGCGTGTGCGAGCAGATGGTTTTGAGAAGTACTAAACAGTACTGACCATGACAAAACTGTTCTATAAACCAGTATACAGTATGAGCTCTTTGCGACGTCTTTCTATTGAATATTTGTATCTTGCCTCCAGTCATGGATAAAAACCTTTTACAATATTTTACTCCATCAGGGACATGACCTGGGAAACAATGCTGAAACTAAATACAACTGAACTGATTTGCTGCATACTGCCAGAAAACAGGAATCGTCAGTTTGGGAACCTTGAAAACTAAAATGTTTTCCAAAGAACAAAAAAGGAAAACTGTTAAATGAGTCAATTTCCAATCCAATCCAATCCACTTTATTTATAGAGCACATTTAAAATCAACAGTGTTGAACCAAAGTGCTGTACACTCAGTAAAATACAAAAAATAAACAAGAGAAACACACACAATGAACAAGACAACGAATGACACAATGCCTGGGGAAGCAGCAGTTTATCAATCCGAATTTTCAAACGCCAAGGAGAACAAGTGAGTTTTCAAACGTGATTTAAACACAGGCAGGGTTTGAGACACTCTAACATGGGGTGGCAGCTTGTTCCACAATGTGGGCGCTATGGAGGAAAATGATCTATCTCCAATTTCTTCTTGGTCTCAGAGACAAACATCTTCTGAGTCCAACCCTTGCCAAGACATCCCTCTTGCTGATCTCTCCTGGGGAACATGATGTCGTCTGCCACCATAATCTGGTCGTCATCGTGCATGTGGGTAAGCGCGGCGTGAATGTCAGCATCCGTGAAGGGCATCTGGCGCTCCTTGTTGGAGGTCAGCGGTCAGGGCATTTGGCTGAACCTAACTTAGGTTTAACTCCTCCAGCCTGGTGGGGGGGTGGAGATAGAGAGGGAGAGAGAGAAGGATGGAATACACATAGGAGAGACAATGAGCAAGGAAGAGTGACACAAAGAAAGGTGGGATTATCACTTTAAATCACACATTAAGAAGTGGGGGATTTGCACAGCTGACTCCATTGGGGGGCTTGGCAGTGAACACACCTGTCCGGAGAGTTGTGAAGGGGAGATGGCTGCATAGATAGGTTTCTCCTCTGCGGTGCGGGAGGTTTGGGTGTTCCTGAACTGAGGAGGTCAAAGAGAGCAAGGGAGCATGGTTAACTTTGTCATACGAAAATAAATAGTCGATCTACAAGATTTTGACTTGTCCATTGGTGTGCCTCACTTATCATTGGCGATCACTCGAAACGAGTAGGATTATCCTCCTGTCGGTGGGTCTGGTCATCTGTGAGTCTTCAGGTGGCTGTAGAGGCTGATCCTTGATCCACAGTCTCTATTGCAGTGGGGGCATATGTGAATGGTTGACTTAGTAGTGGTTTGAAAGTTCTGGCAGAAAACGCATTATTTATAGCACCAACAATCGACAGGTCCGTTCGGGTGGTGCAGGGTAATTCATCATGACACCTGTTGATTGTGTGCCCCATACCAGCTGACATACATGTTCACTGGAGGAATGTGGTTGCGTGTGAAACTCATGAGAAAGTGGAGATTAAATGCACGCTTTCTGACAGAACTTTCCAATAGATATAAACTAGATGACAATATCTGACTTAAGTCTATCTGAAAATATCTTTAAGTAATGAATGGTTATTATTAAAGATGGGTCTGACATTGCTTCAGTCATCAAAATCAATTTCTGTATGCCTACTTTTTGCGTTTTAATGGAAGAAATTGTACCCATCATTTTCCAATGCCAGGAAAGAAATCCTGATAGGAGTATCAAACTCACAATTCACCAGGGCAGGGCAGAGGAAATTACAACGGGGGCAGACAGTGTCCCTGGTGGTCTAGTAGTTAGGATTCGGCGCTCTCACGTCTCACCTCGCCCGGGTTTCGATTCCCACTCAGGGAACTCAGCTTTCACTATGAATTGAGTTAAAAAAGACCCTGTTTAAAAAAAATTAAATCCTATTTAGTTGACCTTCAGTATTTGAACTGTACTTTCATGTACTTTTTTCTGCAAACTTCTAAATAAAGTAACCAAACAACCGTCATGGATGAACTTCCAGCTGGTGTTTGCACTCTCCCCCTTTTTGGCCCGTACATCTACATAAACGTTCATATTTCAAACATTTAGTTCTTACCCATGGCCACGGATGTTACAATTATGTACGGCCCCTCAGAAGTACCCGTATATTCCGTGTTGTTCAATAAAAAGCATTTTTAACCGATCGGTGGCCATTTTCTCATAAAGTTATCATGTATCAGAGTGCATTACACCTCCCAACCGATAGGGTCGCGTAGTTGAATGCATATGAGAAAATGCAGAAAAAATGGCCACGATCGGATTAAAATGCTTTTTATTGAACAATACGGAAGATACGGCTACTGGGCCACATCCATTGCAACATCCATTGCCATGGTAAACGTAAAGGGAGAAAGTGCAAACAAAGGGTTGAAGTTTCAGGGCTAGTCACTCAACTGTAGGCCTACTAGCTGTAGCCAAGCCGAGGCATCCTGTAGTGCTGGAGCCAAGCCTAGCCATGGTTCACATGACGCTTATTTATTTTTTAGCAAAACTAAACAATAAAAGCCTGGAGATCGAGGCTACATGACGCTCGACTGCCACAAGCATGTTTCAGGGCTAGAGCCAAGCCCAGGTTTTCACCACTTAACTTCATTAAAGAAGTTAAGAAAACAAATACCACAGACCACACTAACAAAATGACGTGAACAAAGGTGTAGTACAATACAAGCACAGGATAACTGTGAATAAATAAAAAAACTAGAAAATGTGCTCCTCGGAGCACAAGTCTCCGCCAGCGTTTTTTGTCAATTAGGGATTCTTTGTCTCTGTTTAGGGCGCGCTCTCACCGCACTTTTATTTTACCTCTGGGGCAGAATCTGCCAATGCATTGTCAATGTAAATGCGTGGATTCACGCAAGAGCGGATTTTTTCGCTTGTCGCGCAGACCTTGCGTTTATCTGCTCTACACGACTTGTCCATTTGAAGCAGAAAACTGCTGGAGGCGGGAGCTGATTTTCCCCCTCTGTCCAATCGGGTGAGTCGCAGGCGGACCATCCCAAGACTCAGGAAGCACCATGGTGCTTCAGGCCATGCTCTAGGCAGCAGGCGGTGCGGGCTACGGGGAGGGTCCTGAAAGTGAGTGACAGGCGTGTCACTCCCGTTTTTTAGAATCGGCTGCAAAAAACTGTGGACAACCTGCGTTTAACAGTGGCCAGCCAACTTTTGGTGAGAGCGCGCCCTTCATCAGGTTTCAGATGATGATTTGCTGCTTCTTCAGTTTGCGTAATGGGAGTTAGTTGCATTGTGTGATCTCAGCCTCTCCTGTCTAAGCTATTTATATATTTATATTACATATTGTGATGTCACGTGAAACTGACCAATGTTAGGTGTTCTCAGAGGGACACACACACGCATGGACGGGTGATTTGTACTGGAAGGTACTGTTCCAATCAAGACTGATTGATCCTGTCTTACCTCACTTCAAAAACATAAATGGCTTTTTGAAGTGACACACCTATTTATAGGATTTTATTTCGTCATGCGTCCCTCTAGCCAATCAAAAGCATTGGTGTCAACATATTGTCACGTGTCACGTGGAGCTTGACCAATGTTAGCTTGGCTGGGGGGGGGGGACACACACAGCGGGACGAAGCGAAAACATACTCTCCGCCTCCGGCGGAGACAAAAATCACACCCAGTGTGAAGTGGGCGGTGTGGTCACAGTGGTCATCACAGTGATGGAAGTTCACTTAAAGAAAAGTAATATTGTGGACCATTGTACACCCCTAACTTAAAAAAAAACATACTGTTTTTTTTAAGTGCATAGTCCTATTTATAGGGCTATGCACATGTGTCATGTTTCACTAGCCAATCACAGTCCTGAATAGACTGTGATTGGCCAATCACGGTGCAGGGTTAGGGGGGTACACTGGTGGCCAATCACAGCGCAGGGTTGGGGGGGTGCAATTTCCAAACCTCACATATAGGGGCGGTTTCACCGCCCAAAAACTGAAAAGTTGGATATTGTTTTGCGCGTTAGGATGTACGAAATATCCTTTTAGGTGAGAAGTTACTTCAAATGGCAATATAAGCGAGGGACAAAAATAAGTAGGGAAGAAAAACAGCCCAAGTCCTGTACCGCTTTGCCTGCACCAGTGAGAATTAACAAAATACAGGGCTAGTCTCTCGCCAGTAGTAGATTAGCTAGCTCTGGTCCATAACCTTGGAAGGAGTTGCTCCCAACACTGCTTTACTCTCATGAACTACCAGCAAAACCCCACCAGACTAAATTAGTTACTAATCAAATAAAAACGGGGAAAAGGGAGCATCCCATAGGCTGAGGCTTAATTACCCAGTGCAATCAAAGAGCCTACTCAATGGTTCAAATGCAAATACTTACCATTTATGTATACTTCTGTGTTCACTAATTATTATGTACATTTCTTTCTATGTCTGTACTGTCAGTTTTACAAAACCCTGCAGAGACTACAGTAAATTTACAAAAAAGTCAAGCCTTGTCTCTTTATTGGAGGATCCCAGAACTGTTATCTAGCTGTCTAGCTACACACAGAAAACGTGTTGCAAGGGCAGTAAACCTAACACCCCATAAGTATTGTCAACTTCGACCCGCAAGTGAGAAGCTCACAGTGGGCAAGTTGAGGCACAGCTGTTTACAAAACTAATTGATCAGCCCCAATGTGTCTGAGGTTCTGACGCACAAAAGCTCAAAGGAGTATTTCACCCTAAACATTTCTTATTTTCTATCAATTAAATTACTCACCCCACGAGGCATGAATTCAATGCTTCATGGGGTGTGTAGAAACTAAGTAATTGTTTGGGTGAACTACCCCTTTAACATCAGTGTAAACATTACTTTTCGGAGTTAAATCAGCAATGAGGATTTTACAATGTAGGCTGCAGAAAAGGGGGGAAAAAACTGCTAATGTTGAAAATGCAAAGTAAGACTTTTGGGGAGAAAGGATGCAATTACTGGGAGCGGGGGGAAAAAAGTAAAGTAAGGTAATAAGTAACTAGTTACTTTTGGCAGTGAGTAATATGTTAAGTAATATTATTACTTTTTAAACAAGTAACTAGTAATGGGTAATATATTACTGTGTTTGAGTAACTTGCCCAACACTGGCTATAGGCACCAGCTAATAGGGATCCTTAATAAAAATCAAATCACTTGTCAAGCTGGAGTCAGTCTCTGTGTCTGTCTCTCTCTCCCTCCCTCCCTCCCTCTCCCCCTCCCTCTCAGCACTCAGTGCAATTTCACAATTTGCCTCCGGTTGATCAGATCAGGAGCACCTGTGGTTTTTACCAGCACAGTGCCACTTGCACTTTTTTTTAAGTGCATAGTCCTATTTATAGGGCTATGCACATGTGTCATGTTTCACTAGCCAATCACAGTCCTGAATAGACTGTGATTGGCCAATCACGGTGCAGGGTTAGGGGGGTACACTGGTGGCCAATCACAGCGCAGGGTTGGGGGGGTGCAATTTCCAAACCTCACATATAGGGGCGGTTTCACCGCCCAAAAACTGAAAAGTCGGATATTGTTTTGCGCGTTAGGATGTACGAAATATCCTTTTAGGTGAGAAGTTACTTCAAATGGCAATATAAGCGAGGGACAAAAATAAGTAGGGAAGAAAAACAGCCCAAGTCCTGTACCGCTTTGCCTGCACCAGTGAGAATTAACAAAATACAGGGCTAGTCTCTCGCCAGTAGTAGATTAGCTAGCTCTGGTCCATAACCTTGGAAGGAGTTGCTCCCAACACTGCTTTACTCTCATGAACTACCAGCAAAACCCCACCAGACTAAATTAGTTACTAATCAAATAAAAACGGGGAAAAGGGAGCATCCCATAGGCTGAGGCTTAATTACCCAGTGCAATCAAAGAGCCTACTCAATGGTTCAAATGCAAATACTTACCATTTATGTATACTTCTGTGTTCACTAATTATTATGTACATTTCTTTCTATGTCTGTACTGTCAGTTTTACAAAACCCTGCAGAGACTACAGTAAATTTACAAAAAAGTCAAGCCTTGTCTCTTTATTGGAGGATCCCAGAACTGTTATCTAGCTGTCTAGCTACACACAGAAAACGTGTTGCAAGGGCAGTAAACCTAACACCCCATAAGTATTGTCAACTTCGACCCGCAAGTGAGAAGCTCACAGTGGGCAAGTTGAGGCACAGCTGTTTACAAAACTAATTGATCAGCCCCAATGTGTCTGAGGTTCTGAGGCACAAAAGCTCAAAGGAGTATTTCACCCTAAACATTTCTTATTTTCTATCAATTAAATTACTCACCCCACGAGGCATGAATTCAATGCTTCATGGGGTGTGTAGAAACTAAGTAATTGTTTGGGTGAACTACCCCTTTAACATCAGTGTAAACATTACTTTTCGGAGTTAAATCAGCAATGAGGATTTTACAATGTAGGCTGCAGAAAAGGGGGAAAAAAACTGCTAATGTTGAAAATGCAAAGTAAGACTTTTGGGGAGAAAGGATGCAATTACTGGGAGCGGGGGAAAAAAAGTAAAGTAAGGTAATAAGTAACTAGTTACTTTTGGCAGTGAGTAATATGTTAAGTAATATTATTACTTTTTAAACAAGTAACTAGTAATGGGTAATATATTACTGTGTTTGAGTAACTTGCCCAACACTGGCTATAGGCCAGAGATGAGGACTCGAGTTAGGGACTCGGACTCGAGTCGCACTCGAGTGGCCAAAAACGAGACTCTCGACTCGACTCTGACTCGCCCCTCAAAGACTTGAGACTTGACTCGACTCGAGCCTCAAAGACTTGAGACTTGACTCGACTCGAGCCTCAAAGACTCGTGGACAATCTTTATTTTATGTTTATTTTTTGGACAAATAAATGAATGAAATGCCCAAAAAACTTCCACTCCCCTGTCCCCCCCCCCCGCAAAGAAACCTCCGCTCCAGTGCGCGCTGCGCGGAGCCGGCTTCAGTCAAGCTGTTTCATGCTGCTCATTAACGTAAACATGGAGAGGCGAGCGCAACAGCTGCTATGTGTGTGGCCGCCGCGGCCTTTCATCATAAAGTTTAAATATAAAAACTTCGAAATTAAACAAATATGTTTAGCTCAGAATCAGCTATATAACCTCAGTTATCTTGGCATATGCTTACATTTTTTATAAGATGGTCGGATCATCTGTGACAGCACGTTTAGGAAACATCGGATTTTCATTTCGTTAAACCCTTTCCTCCGAGGTGGAAAGACTGGTGATGCGAGGTTAGTTAAACCCAGCTGGGTGAATATTCAACACTTCACCACGGTAAACGCTACGCTCATGTAATGTTCACTGCATAAAAGCTGTGGTTCTCAAACCTTTTCAGGCCGTGACCCCCCAAAAGAATCATATTTGAACTGGGGATCCACATTTAGACATTTTTTTGGTGCGCAACACAGCCCTCATTTAAGTGAATTGCTTTCACCTGCTCTGCTGTTGGACTCCTGTGCGGAGTCGAGTGTGCGCAACAGGGCATATCTCCGCCAAGCCAGGGTGACCTACCCAGGCCCATGAAAT
This sequence comes from Gymnoscopelus braueri, assembly GCF_963280865.1. NCBI lineage: Eukaryota > Metazoa > Chordata > Actinopteri > Myctophiformes > Myctophidae > Gymnoscopelus > Gymnoscopelus braueri. The sequence goes on along the minus strand of NC_137616.1, from coordinate 10,228,576 downwards.
TCATATGCAGGCATAGTAGCCAATTAGAATGAAATCTGCAAAAACTGACTCATATACTGATACAGAACCATATTGGCTATATATTATCGCTGTCGGGTGGAAATCTTGTATGTTCCTTTTTTATTATTATTTAAAAACAATTCAAAATCATGAAAATAGCCAATCTACAAGCTGTAATTATTAATAATTAAGAAATACTATATTTTAAAGAGTGAAAAATCAACTAAAGTCATTATTAGTGCAAGTTCAATCACATTTCATTTGAATGAAAATAAATTGTAGGGAAAATACATAAAATCTCTAATCTGTGAATCTAATGTGATTTATTATGACCTGTCTATACTTTTACATCTATGCCCCCCCCCCCCCCATTTTTTTTTTTTTTTAAAAGACTTTAAAAAGACTCGAGACTTGACTCGGACTCGACCCTCAAAGACTTGACTCGGACTCGACTCGACTCAACCCTCAAAGACTTGAGACTCGACTCGACTCGAGCCTCAAAGACCCGAGACTTGACTCGGACTCGACTCGACTCAACCCTCAAAGACTTGAGACTTGACTCGACTCGAGCCTCAAAGACTTGAGACTTGACTCGGACTCGAGCTCAGAGACTCGTGGACATCTCTGCTATAGGCACCAGCTAATAGGGATCCTTAATAAAAATCAAATCACTTGTCAAGCTGGAGTCAGTCTCTGTGTCTCTCTCTCCCTCCCTCCCTCCCTCCTTCCCTCCCTCCCTCCCTCTCCCCCTCCCTCTCTCCCTCTCCCCCTCCCTCTCAGCACTCAGTGCAATTTCACAATTTGCCTCCGGTTGATCAGATCAGGAGCACCTGTGGTTTTTACCAGCACAGTGCCAAGAGAACAATACCATGAGACCTGAGAAGCCTGCTTGTACTAAATGCACTTTTGTGGAGCAAGACAAGTAAAATATGCAAACTAAATATGAAGCTGTGGACAGGGCAGGGGCTCAAGCCCCCTTCGATGTCTATTGTCTACGTGTACACGTGCATGAGGGAAAATGCAGATTGACAACAAACACTGAACTCAAAACAAACATTACACTTGACACTTGCGTGACTAATCGGTCATTCTCTAATCGGTCAATTTAAAGTGGATTATCTTCTCTCGTGAAGCTCTGAGGAAGTTCCCCTTTCATGACTTTTCCTAAATATTCGATGCAAATAATCCCTGTTTTTTTTTCATCTGAAACGAAAAATACGAAATTAGCTACACATATACCATCTCTGGCATTATTTTTCTGCTTTTTAGACCGGACTCACCCCTCTCCCCCTGGCAGAGAGGCTTCACACCTCCCGACCTCTCTCTCTCTCTCTCTCTCTCTCTCTCTCTCTCTCTCTCTCTCTCTCTCTCTCTCTGTCTCTGAGCAGAGACGTGTGTTTCCAGATTCAAAATAATGTTTGTTTTATTTCTAATTAAAGGCAGAGTAAAAGCAACTAAAGGTCAAGGTCATGAGGTAGGAAATTATTTATCACTTTCAAAGACTAATTAAAATGTAATTAACAATATATCAAAAAGTATCACAAAAGGTTAAAAGGGGCAATAGCCTATATACCAGTAGGCGGGGGTATAGGTGTCCTTGCACACAGGAGGGAGGCAGGGAGTGAGGGAGTGAGGAGAGAGGGGTTTCACCGCCACCAAAAGCGCATACAAGACACACACGCACTGTAAGACACAAGAGAAAATGTTAAAATCCACACAACACTGGGTTCTTAAAAATAATGAGCATGCAAGCACCCACCTGTCGGGACCACAACTATAGCCACCCTATTACTGGTACGGCCGGAGCCAAAGATACCTCAGTTTATGTTATACATTTGTCACAATTAACAGCTGGTTTGCACACCAAAAAGAAACAAAAATAAACCCAAAAGAAATAACCAACTCAAATAATAACCAAAATAATAAGGACAAAAACAGCAGGGGCAAACGGAGCTTCTCCTAACAAAACGAAAGGACATAATTAATAAACTGGTCAATGACTTAAGACAAAAACTACAATGTGCGCAGCGCGACTGCCTTTACCTCTATAAATAGATAAAGTGGCACAGACTGGACAGCACGCCACACTCCTCCATTTACAAGGAGAACAGGTCGGGGAGGGGGGAGCAGTGAGCAACTGCAGAGTTAAGATAACATTATGTTTCGCTAAGCTCACACATAAAAACACAGTTAACACACACAGTTACATACGGTACCTTAAGCGAGACGCTGAACCGAGACGCTCCCACACACTACCGGGCGACCAGGCAGACCGGCAAACGCCAACTAACCAGCAATGGCTGTGGCTGGGCAATCTGACATTGATCTCCAAAACGTAGATGATGCAATATATGAAGATCTCCAGACCAAGACCACGAAGGAGAAAGATCTACAGAAGATACTGCAGTCTGGTAAGAGATATTACTAAAAATACAAATCACAATGACTTTTTACAACTTTTTAAACAAGAGAACAGGAGATTCAAAGATTCTAACTGATCTCACTCTAGCATCTTATTAATGTATGTATGTGTGTGTGTGTGTGTGTGTGTGTGTGTGTGTGTGTGTGTGCGTGCGTGCGTGCGTGCGTGCGTGCGTGCGTGCGTGCGTGCGTGCGTGTGCCTGTGTGTGTGACTGTGTGTGTGTGTGTGTGTGTGTGTGTGTGTCCTTCAGACTTAAGACGGCACAGGCGGGTTGGAGTCGGCGTTGGATTGCTTTGTGCTGTTGTAGTTCTCCTCAGCATTGTCTCGCTCTACCTCTGTAAGTCAAGTTTCAAAATATTGTATTTTATTACAATGTGATATTATATATCTGTGATGATCCATCATGTTGTTTTCAATACAGTAGCATATATCATACCTCATAAATATTATAAGTTCCCCATCACTCACCAGTGACAGCGAGGTTGTGAGAGGAATTATTTGGGATTGCTACTGTATACCAGACTTAATTTGGCAGTCATCATTTATACAGACCCCTTAACAGACGACGTCACACTGATAAGAACCAGTATGTGCACGCAGGCCGGCACCAAATGAAACCCATTCTGTCTGGTCTTGCTAGGACGCTTCTCAGTAGCCAACCCACAAGAGGAAGTTGAATGAACTGAAACCAGTGCACCCCGAAACAATATGTTGGGAATTGATCGCATGAAACAATCACCTGTGCGTCCAGTCTCAATGTTGGTAAACAGATAATTGGTCTATTGCTACACTCATTATTAATATGCATTAGACCTGGGCCGTTACAGTTTAAGGTTTTACATAGATTACATCTAAGCTGGTCAAAATCTATTCACATGTTTTGGTTTTGTCCCAAACTGACCTAATTTTGGACAGATATATTCAATAGTTTTTCATGTATGTGTAACACTGTTATAGATCCTGATCCATTATCTGCATTGTTTGGGACAGTCCTGCAGAAACATTCGATACTAAACATAAACTATATTGTGTTTGTCCAGCGCAATTGTTATACAATATTGTCAAAAATCAATACAAATATTTGTATAATAAATATATTATTATTTGTTGTAATGGTAGCAGCAACAGAAGCTGTAGCAGCATTGGTCCTCTTGGATATGACGTTGTGTAGTGTACACATCATATTGCATTTATTGTAATTGTGTTTTAAATAAGTAATCCGCCATACTTTTCATTAATTCAACCTTTATTTAAGATTCTCGGAGAGATCATTGAGGGAGACCCTCATTTACAATGATGCAGAGATTACACACATATAAATAACATAAGAACAACAACAAGAAAAAAAATAAAGTTAACACAAACAGTTAAAACAGTTGCATGTTAACAGCAATCAGTTAAAACAGTTGCATACAGGTAATGCACGGTTATTATATACATTCCTAAAATGGCCAATAGATGCTAGGGTATTCAATTTAAGCTCTTGTTGCAAGAGTTTCCAAGACTCAGGTGCACCAAAGCTGAAAGCAGTCTTTCCCAGTTCCGAACTGGCAAAAGGAACCAGAATGACTAGCCAATCGCTGGAGCGAGTTAGAATGTGACTAGGTTTCTGACGTAGCATGGAAGATATATAAGGTGGTAATTTTCCAACCAGGGCTTTATAAATAAAGAGGTGCCAATGATTATTGCGCCTCTCAGTCAGAGAAGACCAGCCCACCTTGTCATACAGGGCACAGTCATGATTGTTGTAGCTATCACCAGTACTAAACCTCAGAGCTGAGTGGTAGACTGAGTCCAGAGGCTTGAGTGTGGAGGCGGCTGCATGACGGTAGATTATATGTCCGTAGTCCAGTACAGATAGAAATGTGGCTTCAATAATCCTTTTCCTACAGAGCATGGGGAAACTAGTTGTATTCCTATATAGGCAGCCAATCTTTTGACAGAGTTTTACAACAAGGTTATCTATGTGATGTTTAAAATTAAGTATTAAAATGATCTATCTGATGTGAAATCATCTATGTGATGTTTAAATAAGGGGGGGTTTCACCTCCCTTATTTCATTAATATATATATATATATATATATATATATATATATATATATATATATATATATATATATATATATATATATATATATATACAGTGGTAGCCAGTTGAGATCATCACGTTGGGTACCCACTAGATCAGTACCTGTCAGGTACCCATCAAAGCCACACCCTCTGGAGGTGTGGTTTTGCCTTGGAGGGAGGAGTTTAGCATTATTTTTTTCCCCACCGTGCAATACAGTAAGTGGACAGTAGATGGCAGGGCCGAGCAACTATTGGTTGTTGTTTACCTACAAGTCTACTTTTGTACTGTAGAAGCCTACTTTAGCAGTAATTATACTTTAAATAGTGTAATTTCTATGAGGTGTCCATAACACCATACAGACAATTATATATTGATATAATATATACAGATATTAAATATTTAGGCTATTCTAAACCAAGTCCTATTTGCACTGCATTTTTTCTTGTTAAAGAGACAATTTAAAAAACACGTGTGTGTAAAGGGTTTACACACACATTTCACACACATTTCAATTTGTATTTAAAGTGAAATATCCCTTTAACTATATTCTACAGTTTAACCCAGTGATTCTCAACCTTTTTCATTTCAATTTCATTACAGTATGTATTCTCATATCTATTGCTTTATTTAGGCATTTTGTATCACAATATATATCTTTACTTTTAATAATAATAACAATAAAAGTGGTGTCCATTTCAGGGAGTCCCAATAGAAAATCCTATGGCCCGTGGACAACATACTGCCGGTGGACTCGGCACGGTCCATTTCCCATATTGGCTATGGAGCGTGGACACTCTTAGGGCCGTTTCTCACTGGATCCGTTTTCATTGAAAACGTTTCCCAATTCGAATGCTGGCCTCAGTGGCCTGCATTCACATTGGGCATAGATCCTATCGCACCACAGAACACATGCATATACACCCCCGATCCTACAGGTGGCGGCATGCACATAGTGTTTCCCCTGTGGACACAGACGTCATCAACTATGCGACAATGTTTGTGCTGGTCTCGCACAAATATGCGTTTAAATATGTTGAAAGCAAGGGGTGAGAACTGAATAACACTACTCATCATGAAAACATCATGCACGTGCAATATAAAATATTAATATTATCCAGTGATATGAAAACATTAGCTAATGTTTTTATATCACTGGATAATATTAATATTTTATTTCAAGGTGCCTTGACAAAATTAAAACACCATTACATTATTATGAATAGTATTAACCACATGAACCCCAGCATGGGGGGAACATAAGCCAAAAATAGCCAATCTACAAGCTCACAACGCGCGACACGTTGTGAGCTTGTAGATCTGCTATTTTTGACAGAGAGATTTGGTGTTGACAGATAAAAGCGTCCAAGAAAAGTAGGTCCGTTTTTACTGAGAATAGAGGGTTTAAGTAGGCTACATAATAATAAAACAATAACTTTATTTATATAGCACTTTTCAAAACATGAGTTACCTTATTTTATGCTACAATTGGAGAAAAGGTCAAATAAAAGATACACGTTTTTTTTTAAGCATAAGGGAATAGCCTACCATAGTTAACAAGTAAGTTAATTCTGACAAGCAATAAAGAAAACACATTTAAACAAACTAAAATGAGACCAAAATAACTTTGGTCTCGTTGCCCACATCAACAAACAAACAAATACAGACATACATGTGAATTACATCAATAATTATGAATGACAGATTCATATGGTAGAAGAGTGCAATTTATGACAATAAAGCACAGAGATGTTTCGTTTTTGTAGCCCACGTTTGTGTGTGAAACTGTAGAATTAATAAAAAGAAACTTCTCATTTATTTTGGATAGTAATTATTCTGCTATTCTTCATTATGCTCATTATAATATAATATTATATATTATCTTCATATAACTGGTCCTCATAATGCTCATTATAATGTATTTTGGATAGTAATTTAATGTATTATTCTGCTATTCTTTATTATGCTCACATAAGCTATTTAGAAGGGATAAACTAAACTGTGCATTCAGGAGAAATTGCATCATGAGTGAAACGGCTATAGTCCTTGGGAAACTATAAACCTACGTAGGCCTACATCTAAATGAGTTACCATATTTACTTAGAAATTTCAAATTACAAAGCCTTATAAGCTATATATTTCTGGGATGCATAGTAGCTGAAACTCCACAAGATACCCACAAGATATACTATATGCGCTGCTCGCGCACCTGAAATGCGCGATGGAGACCCGCCAATGTTTCATGACTGATAGACATGAAAGAAGGCCCTTCACAGCTAATAGATAATTTTAAATTTTAAGAATCGGTTCAGAATTGAATGAGTAAAATTGTTAGAAAGGCTCCCATATAAGTTGATTATTATTTCAATTGTTATGTTCCACCTTAAGAGTAATATGCACCAGCCCTTTAAGTGCGCAATGCATTCTGGGGCGTTTTCATTCATTCAGTAGTACCGGCTAGAAGAGCTGTGTTTTTGTTGGCTGTTTTTGTCGAGTTTATATACCGTCACCTATTCCAAATAGCGGGCCACTTCCGTCTAACGGTACGCTTGCTTTCACATTGCAGCTACCGTACCCGAAAACGCATGATCCGGATCCGAGACTGCCTCCCGAGGTGGTTTCGGGAACGGATCCGTTTCGCGGGTCGATTCGCTACATTCACACTAGCCAAGCGGTCTGGAATGCGCACCCGGGACCTGAGTGTGAAAGCGCCCTTAGTGTCCACGAAGCCTAGTCTATGTAACGACTACATTTTCTCAATGGGGAGGCAGCAGAGAGCCATGGTCTCGCCTACTACAGCCTGGTTGAGCTTCAAACAGCCTTGTACTGCCATGGTTTGTTCCCAAAGTGTGGTTCAGGGACCTCTGGGGGTCCCTCAGGGGTTTCCAAGGGGGTCCATGGCTGGTTCCCAAAGTGTGGTTTGGGGACCCCCGGGGTTTCCAGGGGATCCATGACTAGTTCGCAACAACATAGAGCAGCCATGGCTGGTTCCCAAAATGTGGTTCGGGGACCTCTGGGGGTCCCTGAGGGTTTTCCAAGGGGGTCCATGGCTGGCTCCGAAAGTGTGGTTTGGGGACCACCGGGGCTTCTAGGGGGTCCATGGCTGGTTCACCATAAGTGTAATAGTGTAATAAGTGTAATATTGTAAGAGGTGTAATAGTTTAATAGCGCAATAGGTGTAATAGTGTAATAGTTGTGATAGTGTAATAGTGTAATAAGTGTAGTAGTATCATAGCACAATAAGTGTAATAGGTGTGATAGTGTGATAGTGTAACTGTGTAATAAGTGTAATAGTATAATAGCACAATAAGTGTGATAGGTGTAAAAGTGTAACAGTGAAATATGTGCAATAGTGTAATATTGTGATATTGCATTAAGTGTAATAGTATAATAGTGTAATAGTGTAATATGTGTAATAGTGTAAGAGCGCAGTAATAGACCCTGGATTCTGGTGGAGCCTGGTGGAGCCTATTGCAGCCTGGTACACCCTTGTCTAGCCTATTCCAGCCAGATCCAGCCTTGTATAGCCTAGTACAGCCATCCAACTACCCCCTCTCCTTTTCTATTCCCAGTTGGGAAGGCTAGACTAGGCTGGACTTGGGTGTGCTGGGGAATGCTGTGCTCTGGTGGGCTGTATTGGGCCCTGGTGGGCTGTGCTGGGCTCTGTTAGGCTGTACGGGGCAGTGCTGCACTATAGCGTAGAAATGTTCATGTAAAACTATTGGCCGTGGACACAAACTCATGTAAAACTATTGCCCGTGGACACATTGGTTAATCTCAAGTGCAAAGGGGCTACAGGGCTGACAAGAGCCGAGTACAGCCTAATGGAGCCTATTAGAGTCTAGTAAGGCATAGAACACCCTAGTTTAGCCTATTCCAGCCGGACCCAGACCTGTATAGCCTAGTACAGTCATCTAACTACCCACATACCCTATAGGGTATTCTCCCACTGGGCTGAACTTGGGTGTGCTGGAATGTGCTGGGCTGTGCTGGGCTCTGGTGGGCTGTAATGGGCTCTGGTGGGCTGTGCTGGGCTCTGTTAGGTTGTACGGGGCAGTACTGCACTATAGCTTAGACATTTTCATGTAAAACTATTACCGGTGGACACAAACTCATGTAAAACTATTGCCCGTGGACACATTGGTTAATCTCAAGTGCAAAGGGGCTACAGGGCTGACAAGAGCCTAGTACAGCCTAATAGAGCCTGTTAGAGTCTAGTAAGGCATAGAACACCCTAGTTTAGCCTATTCCAGCCGGACCCAGCCCTGTATAGCCTAGTACAGTCATCTAACTACCCCCATACCCTATGCTATTCTCCCACTGGGCTGGACTTGGGTGTGCTGGAATGTCCTGGGCTGTGCTGGTCTCTGGTGGGCTGTAATGGGCTCTGGTGGGCTATGCTGGGCTCTGTTAGGTTATACGGGGCAATACTGCACTATAGCCTAGAAATGTTCATGTAAAACTATTGCCGGTGGACACAAACTCATGTAAATCTATTGCCCGTGGACACATTGGTTAATCTCAAGTGTAAAGGGGCTACAGGGCTGACAAGAGCCTAGTACAGCCTAATGGAGCCTATTAGAGTCTAGTAAGGCATAGAACACCCTAGTTTAGCCTATTCCAGCCGGACCCAGCCCTGTATAGCCTAGTACAGTCATCTAACTACCCACATACCCTATAGGCTATTCTCCCACTGGGCTGAACTTGGGTGTGCTGGGCTCTGGTGGGCTGTGCTGGGCTCTGGTGGGCTGTAATGGGCTCTGGTGGGCTGTGCTGGGCTCTGTTAGGTTGTACGGGGCAGTACTGCACTATAGCTTAGACATTTTCATGTAAAACTATTACCGGTGAACACAAACTCATGTAAAACTATTGCCCGTGGACACATTGGTTAATCTCAAGTGCAAAGGGAATACAGGGCTGACAAGAGCCTAGTACAGCCTAATAGAGCCTGTTAGATTCTAGTAAGGCCTAGAACACCCTAGTTTAGCCTATTCCAGCCAGTCTCAGCCCTGTATAACCTAGTACAGTCATCTTACTACCCCCATACCCTAATGTAAAAAGAAAGCCACAGCCAGAATGTACCATGATGATTACATTAAACGTGTTAAAGTGTCAGGGCAAGTCCACTGTAGCAGGAACAGAGAGGCTGTCAAATGCCCATATTATAATCTGCCATGAACGCATGTCAACATTCAAACACATGTAGGCCTAACTTTAAATCAACATAAGTGTTAGTTTACTTATAAAGTGCTTCTAAGTCGCTCCAGTGTGTTTGTGTCGACAACAACCGTGTTGTTTGTGGCGTTTAATTAATCCACAGAGAAAATCTCTGCAGCAGCGGACCAGCGGTTCTTGTATTCCTGACACTGTATTTGTTTTTACTGAGGATAAGGTTAGAAATAAGTTTAGGGTTAGCCATATTATTAGTTTTACTGAGGTTACGTTTAGGAATAAGGTTAGGTTTTAGGCATAGTTTAATGAGGTTACGTTTATCGGATTTCCTGGGGTGACTGTTTTGGGGCGAGAGTTTTGGTTTTCGTCTGTAGTGGGCAACTGCGCATGCGTTCGCAATAATGCTATCAGGATCAGATAATTTGATATTATTATCAGATATGAGTTTATATTTTGTAATTTTATAATTATAAGTATATTGGGTTTAGTTCCAAATAAGTTTTACTCTGGGAAGGTGAAATCAGACTCCTCCATTCATTGCACTGACCCAAGTTTATATATTTGTAGGCCAAATTTTGTAATGGTCAAGGTTTCTTTATACCTGCCCTATGATCTCTCTCTCTCTCTCTCTCTCACACACACACACACACACACACACACACACACACACACACACACACACACACACACACATATATATATATATATATATATATATATATATATATATATATATATATATATATATATATATATATAAAATACACACACCGTATATCTAGGTGTGCCCTGGGATCTTTTGGCTATGCTAGGTGTACCTTCGCACCAAAAAGGTTAGGAAACACTGCCCTATAGGCTATTCTCCCACTGGGCTGGACTTGGGTGTGCTGGAATGTAATGAACTGCTGGGCTCTGGTGGGCTGTATTGGGTTCTGGTGGGCTGTGCTGGGCTCTGTTAGGCTGTACGGGGCAGTACTGCACTATAGCCTAGTTTCATATAATTTATCTAAAAGTCAGAGGTCACGTTGTGCACAAATATGATGTGGCATTCTACCACTAATGTAAAAAAAAATACAGGGGGCTAGCAGAGGAAGACATAATTATGTGAATACTTTGATTTGAGTGAGGTAGAAAATGAAACACATTGTATTTCTTTATCCTTTATTACTATTACTATCATGTAAAATAGCTACTTTCATTATTGGTATTGCAGCCTTCAAGAAATTTTGTATGAGAGAAGCTATTTGTTTAAGAAGTGCCAATAAGAATAAACCATTTGATAATAGAATAATTCAATTCCTAATACAGTCTCTGCTATATTTTGTAAATGGCTACAAAACATTGTTTGAGGCAGGACAATAATTATTTTTATTTTATGTTCAATAATGAACAATGATCTAATAGTCAGAAAATATCAGTGAATAATAATAATTAATATTTTCCTAACAACATTAATTTGCATGCATAATGTGTGTATTTTTGTAACAACATTAATTTTCATGCATAATGTGTGTAATCTTTGAGTACAGTTTGGATATTGCAGGCAGCTATGTTCAGGTATATTTATAGCCAGACCAGTGCTGTCATCTTCAGAGAGGTGTTTGCAAGCTGATCACCTAACATTCCAATCAATTAACTCAATTGTCGCCAGCTGGTGGCTGTGTGAATTATTAACCACTGTGTCCACGAGCAATAGTTTTACATGAGTTTGTGTCCACGGCCAATAGTTTTACATGACCATGTCAAGGCTATAGTGCAGTACTGCCCCGTACAGCCTAACAGAGCCCAGCACAGCCCACCAGGGCCCAATACAGCCCACCAGAGCCCAGCAGCCCAGCACACCCAAGTCCGGCCCAGTGGGAGAATAGCCTATAGGATAGGGTACAGTATGTGGGTAGTTAGTTGGCTGTACTAGGCTATACGGGACTGGGTCCGGCTGGAATAGGCTAAACTAGGGTGTTCTATGCCTTACTAGACTCTAACAGGCTCTATTAGGCTGTACTAGGCTCTTGTCAGCCCTGTAGCCCCTTTGCACTTGAGATTAACCAATGTGTCCACGGGCAATAGTTTTACATGAGTTTGTGTCCACCGGCAATGGTTTTACATGAACATGTCTAGGCTATAGTGCAGTACTGCCTTGTACAGCCAAACAGAGCCCAGCACAGCCCACCAGAGCCCATTATAGTCCATCAGAGCCCAAAACAGCCCAGCACATTCCAGCACACCCAAGACCAGCCCAGTGGGAGAATAGCCTAGGTTATGGGGGTAGTTATACGACTGTACTAGGCTATAAAGGGCTGGGTCCAGCTGGAATAGGCTAGAATAGAATGTTCTATGCCATACTAGAGTCTAATAGGCTCTATTAGGCTGTCCTAGGCTCATGTCAGCGCTGTAGCCCCTTTGCACTTGAGATTAACCACTGTGTCCACGGGCAATAGTTTTACATGAGTTTGTGTCCACCGGCAATAGTTTTACAATAACATTTCTAGGCTATAGTGCAGTACTGCCCCGTACAACCTAACAGAGCCCAGCACAGCCCACCAGAGCCCATTAAATTCCACCAGAGTCCATTACAGCCCACCAGAGCCCAGCACAGCCCATGACATTCCAGCACACCCAAGTCCAGCCCAGTGGGAAAATAGCATAGGGTATGGGGGTAGTTAAATGACTATACTAGGCTAAACAGGGCTGGGTCCGGCTGGAATAGGCTAAATTAGGGTGTTCTATGCCTTACTAGACTCTAACAGGCTTCATTAGGCTGTACTAGGCTCTTTTCAGCCCTGTAGCCCCTTTGCACTTGAGATTAACCACTGTGTCCACGGGCAATAGTTTTACATGAGTTTGTGTCCACCGGCAATAGTTTTACATGAAAATGTATAGGCTATAGCGCAGTATTGCCCCGTACAACCTAACAGAGCCCAGCACAGCCCACCAGAGCCCAGCACAGCCCAGGACATTCCAGCACACCCAAGTCCAGCCCAGTGTGAGAATAGCATAGGGTATGGGGGTAGTTAGATGACTGTACTAGGCTATACAGGGCTGGGTCCGGCTGGAATAGGCTAAACTAGGGTGTTCTATGCCTTACTAGACTCTAACAGGCTCTATTAGGCTCTACTAGGCTCTTGTCAGCCCTGTAGCCCCTTTGCATTTGAGATTAACCAATGTGTCCACGGGCGATAGTTTTACATGAGTTTGTGTCCACCGGCAATAGTTTTACATGAAAATGTCTAGGCTATAGTGCAGTATTGCCCCGTACAACCTAACAGAGCCCAGCACAGCCCACCAGAGCCCATTACAGCCCACCAGAGCCCAGAACAGCCCAGCACATTCCAGCACACCCAAGTCCAGCCCAGTGGGAGAATAGCATAGGGTATGGGGGTAGTTAGATGACTGTACTAGGCTATACAGGGCTGGGTCCGGCTGGAATAGGCTAAACTAGGGTGTTCTATGCCTTACTAGACTCTAACAGGCTCTATTAGGCTGTACTAGGCTCTTGTCAGCCCTGTGGCCCCTTTGCACTTGAGATTAACCAATGTGTCCACGGGCAATAGTTTTACATGAGTTTGTGTCCACCGGCAATAGTTTTATATGAACATTTCTAGGCTATAGTGCAGTATTGCCCCGTACAACCTAAAAGAGCCCAGCAAAGCCCACCAGAGCCCATTACAGCCCACCAGAGCCCAGCACAGCCCAGCACATTCCAGCACACCCAAGTCCAGCCCAGTGGGAGAATAGCATAGGGTATGGGGGTAGTTAGATGACTGTACTAGGCTATACAGGGCTGGGTCCGGCTGGAATAGGCTAAACTAGGGTGTTCTATGCCTTACTAGACTCTAACAGGCTTCATTAGGCTGTACTAGGCTCTTGTCAGCCCTGTAGCCCCTTTGCACTTGAGATTAACCACTGTTTCCACGGGCAATAGTTTTACATGAGTTTGTGTCCACCGGCAATAGTTTTAAATGAAAATGTCTAAGCTATAGTGCAGTACTGCCCCGTACAACCTAACAAAGCCCAGCACAGCCCACCAGAGCCCATTACAGCCCACCAGAGCCCAGCACAGCCCAGCACATTCCAGCACACCCAAGTTCAGCCCAGTGGGAGAATAGCATAGGGTATGGGGGTAGTTAGATGACTGTACTAGGCTATACAGGGCTGGGTCCGGCTGGAATAGGCTAAACTAGGGTGTTCTATGCCTTACTAGACTCTAACAGGCTCTATTAGGTTGTACTAGGCTCTTGTCAGCCCTGTAGCCCCTTTGCACTTGAGATTAACCAATGTGTCCACAGGCAATAGTTTTACATGAGTTTGTGTCCACTGGCAATAGTTTACATGAAAATGTATAGGCTATAGCGCAGTATTGCCCCGTACAACCTAACAGAGCCCAGCACAGCCCACCAGAGCCCAGCACAGCCCAGGACATTCCAGCACACCCAAGTCCAGCCCAGTGGGAGAATAGCATAGGGTATGGGGGTAGTTAGATGACTGTACTAGGCTATACAGGGCTGGGTCCGGCTGGAATAGGCTAAACTAGGGTGTTCTATGCGTTACTAGACTCTAACAGGCTCTATTAGGCTATACTAGTTTCTTGTCAGCCCTGTAGCCCCTTTGCATTTGAGATTAACCAATGTGTCCACGGGCAATAGTTTTACATGAGTTTGTGTCCACCGGCAATAGTTTTACATGAAAATGTCTAGGCTATAGTGCAATATTGCCCCGTACAACCTAACAGAGCCCAGCACAGCCCACCAGAGACCATTGTAGCCCACCAGAGCCCAGAAAAGCCCAGCATATTCCAGCACAATCAAGTCCAGCCCAGTGGGAGAATAGCCTATAGGGTCTGTGGGTAGTTAGATGACTGTACTAGGCTATACAGGGCTGGGTCAGGCTGGAATAGGCTAAACTAGGGTGTTCTATGCCTTTCTAGACTCTAATAGGCTCCATTAGGCTGTACTAGGCTCTTGTCAGCCCTGTAGCCCCTTTGCATTTTAGATTAACCAATGTGTCCACGGGCAATAGTTTTACATGAGTTTGTGTCCACCGGCAATAGTTTTACATGAAAATGTCTAGGCTATAGTGCAGTATTGCCCCGTACAACCTAACAGAGCCCAGCACAGCCCACCAGAGACCATTGTAGCCCACCAGAGCCCAGAAAAGCCCAGCATATTCCAGCACAATCAAGTCCAGCCCAGTGGGAGAATAGCCTATAGGGTATGTGGGTAGTTAGATGACTGTACTAGGCTATACAGGGCTGGGTCCGGCTGGAATAGGCTAAACTAGGGTGTTCTATGCCTTTCTAGACTCTAATAGGCTCCATTAGGCTGTACTAGGCTCTTGTCAGCCCTGTAGCCCCTTTGCACTTGAGATTAACCAATGTGTCCACGGGCGATAGATTTACATGAGTTTGTGTCCACCGGCAATAGTTTTACATGAAAATGTCTAAGCTATAGTGCTGTACTGCCCCGTACAACCTAACAGAGCCCAGCACAGCCCACCAGAGCCCATTACAGCCCACCAGAGCCCAGCACAGCCCAGCACATTCCAGCACACCCAAGTTCAGCCCAGTGGGAGAATAGCATAGGGTATGGGGGTAGTTAGATGACTGTACTAGGCTATACAGGGCTGGATCCGGCTGGAATAGGCTAAACTAGGGTGTCCTATGCCTTACTAGACTCTAACAGGCTTCATTAGGCTGTACTAGGCTCTTGTCAGCCCTGTAGCCCCTTTGCACTTGAGATTAACCACTGTGTCCACGGGCAATAGTTTTACATGAGTTTGTGTCCACCGGCAATAGTTTTACATGAAAATGTATAGGCTATAGCGCAGTATTGCCCCGTACAACCTAACAGAGCCCAGCACAGCCCACCAGAGCCCAGCACAGCCCAGGACATTCCAGCACACCCAAGTCCAGCCCAGTGGGAGAATAGCATAGGGTATGGGGGTAGTTAGATGACTGTACTAGGCTATATGGGGGCTGGGTCCGGCTGGAATAGGCTAAACTAGGGTGTTCTATGCCTTACTAGACTCTAACAGGCTCTATTAGGCTGTACTAGGCTCTTGTCATCCCTGTGGCCCCTTTGCACTTGAGATTAACCAATGTGTCCACGGGCAATAGTTTTACATGAGTTTGTGTCCACCGGCAATAGTTTTACATGAAAATGTCTAAGCTATAGTGCAGTACTGCCCCGTACAACCTAACAGAGCCCAGCACAGCCCACCAGAGCCCATTAAAGCCCACCAGAGCCCAGCACAGCCCAGGACATTCCAGCACACCCAAGTCCAGCCCAGTGTGAGAATAGCATAGGGTATGGGGGTAGTTAGATGACTGTACTAGGCTATATGGGGGCTGGGTCCGGCTGGAATAGGCTAAACTAGGGTGTTCTATGCCTTACTAGACTCTAACAGGCTCTATTAGGCTGTACTAGGCTCTTGTCATCCCTGTGGCCCCTTTGCACTTGAGATTAACCAATGTGTCCACGGGCAATAGTTTTACATGAGTTTGTGTCCACCGGCAATAGTTTTACATGAAAATGTCTAAGCTATAGTGCAGTACTGCCCCGTACAACCTAACAGAGCCCAGCACAGCACACCAGAGCCCATTAAAGCCCACCAGAGCCCAGCACAGCCCAGGACATTCCAGCACACCCAAGTCCAGCCCAGTGGGAGAATAGCATAGGGTATGGGGGTAGTTAGATGACTGTACTAGGCTATACAGGGCTGGGTCCGGCTGGAATAGGCTAAACTAGGGTGTTCTATGCCTTACTAGACTCTAACAGGCTCTATTAGGCTGTACTAGGCTCTTGTCAGCCCTGTAGCCCCTTTGCACTTGAGATTAACCAATGTGTCCACGGGCATTAGTTTTACATGAGTTTGTGTCCACCGGCAATAGTTCTACATGAAAATGTCTAAGCTATAGTGCAGTACTGCCCCGTACAACCTAACAAAGCCCAGCACAGCCCACCAGAGCCCATTACAGCCCACCAGAGCCCAGCACAGCCCAGCATATTCAAGCAAACCCAAGTTCAGCCCAGTGGAGAATAGCATAGGGTATGGGGGTAGTTAGATGACTGTACTAGGCTATACAGCGCTGGGTCCGGCTGGAATAGGCTAAACTAGGGTGTTCTATGCCTTACTAGACTCTAACAGGCTCTATTAGGCTGTACTAGGCTCTTGTCAGCCCTGTGGCCCCTTTGCACTTGAGATTAACCAATGTGTCCACGGGCAATAGTTTTACATGAGTTTGTGTCCACCGGCAATAGTTTTACATGAAAATGTCTAAGCTATAGTGCACTACTGCCCCGTACAACCTAACAGAGCCCAGCACAGCCCACCAGAGCCCATTAAAGCCCACCAGAGCCCAGCACAGCCAGCAAATTCCAGCACACCCAAGTTCAGCCCAGTGGGAGAATAGCATAGGGTATGGGGGTAGTTAGATGACTGTACTAGGCTATACAGGGCTGGGTCCGGCTGGAATAGGCTAAACTAGGGTGTTCTATGCCTTACTAGACTCTAACAGGCTCTATTAGGCTTTACTAGGCTCTTGTCAGCCCTGTGGCCCCTTTGCACTTGAGATTAACCAATGTGTCCACGGGCAATAGTTTTACATGAGTTTGTGTCCACCGGCAATAGTTTTACATGAAAATGTCTAAGCTATAGTGCACCACTGCCCCGTACAACCTAACAGAGCCCAGCACAGCCCACCAGAGCCCATTAAAGCCCACCAGAGCCCAGCACAGCCCAGGACATTCCAGCACACCCAAGTCCAGCCCAGTGGGAGAATAGCCTATAGGGTATGTGGGTAGTTAGATGACTGTACTAGGCTATACAGGGCTGGGTCCGGCTGGAATAGGCTAAACTAGGGTGTTCTATGCCTTTCTAGACTCTAATAGAATCAATTAGGCTGTACTAGGCTCTTGTCAGCCCTGTAGCCCCTTTGCACTTGAGATTAACCAATGTGTCCACGGGCAATAGTTTTACATGAGTTTGTGTCCACCGGCAATAGTTTTACATGAAAATGTCTAAGCTATAGTGCAGTACTGCCCCGTACAACCTAACAGAGCCCACCACAGCCCACCAGAGCCCATTACAGCCCACCAGAGCCCAGCACAGCCCAGCACATTCCAGCACACCCAAGTTCAGCCCAGAGGGAGAATAGCATAGGGTATGGGGGTAGTTAGATGACTGTACTAGGCTATACAGGGCTGGGTCCGGCTGGAATAGGCTAAACTAGGGTGTTCTATGCCTTACTAGACTCTAACAGGCTCTATTAGGCTGTACTAGGCTCTTGTCAGCCCTGTAGCCCCTTTGCATTTGAGATTAACCAATGTGTCCACGGGCAATAGTTTTACATGAGTTTGTGTCCACCGGCAATAGTTTTACATGAAAATGTCTAGACTATAGTGCAGTATTGCCCCGTACAACATAACAGAGCCCACCACAGCCCACCAGAGCCCATTACAGCCCACCAGAGCCCAGCACAGCCCAGCACATTCCAGCACACCCAAGTTCAGCCCAGAGGGAGAATAGCATAGGGTATGGGGGTAGTTAGATGACTGTACTAGGCTATACAGGGCTGGGTCCGGCTGGAATAGGCTAAACTAGGGTGTTCTATGCCTTTCTAGACTCTAATAGAATCCATTAGGCTGTACTAGGCTCTTGTCAGCCCTGTAGCCCCTTTGCACTTGAGATTAACCAATGTGTCCACGGGCAATAGTTTTACATGAGTTTGTGTCCACCGGCAATAGTTTTACATGAAAATGTCTAAGCTATAGTGCAGTACTGCCCTGTACAACCTAACAGAGCCCACCACAGCCCACCAGAGCCTATTACAGCCCACCAGAGCCCAGCACAGCCCAGCACATTCCAGCACACCCAAGTTCAGCCCAGTGGGAGAATAGCATAGGGTATGGGGGTAGTTAGATGACTGTACTAGGTTATACAGGGCTGGGTCCGGCTGGAATAGGCTAAACTAGGGTGTTCTATGCCTTACTAGACTCTTAACAGGCTCTATTAGGCTGTACTAGGCTCTTGTCAGCCCTGTGGCCCCTTTGCACTTGAGATTAACCAATGTGTCCACGGGCAATAGATTTACATGAGTTTGTGTCCACCGGCAATAGTTTTACATGAACATTTCTAGGCTATAGTGCAGTATTGCCCCGTACAACCTAACAGAGCCCAGCACAGCCCACCAGAGCCCATTACAGCCCACCAAAGCCCAGCACAGCCCAGGACATTCCAGCACACCCAAGTCCAGCCCATTGGGAGAATAGCATAGGGTATGGGGGTAGTTAGATGACTATACTAGGCTATACAGGGCTGGGTCCGGCTGGAATAGGCTAAACTAGGGTGTTCTATGCCTTACTAGACTCTAATAGGCTCCATTAGGCTGTACTAGGCTCTTGTCAGCCCTGTAGCCCCTTTACACTTGAGATTAACCAATGTGTCCACGGGCAATAGTTTTACATGAGTTTGTGTCCACCGGCAATAGTTTTACATGAACATTTCTAGGCTATAGTGCAGTATTGCCCCGTACAACCTAACAGAGCCCAGCACAGCCCACCAGAGCCCATTACAGCCCAGGATATTCCAGCACACCCAAGTCCAGCCCAGTGGGAGAATAGCATAGGGTATGGGGTTAGTTAGATGACTGTACTAGGCTATACAGGGCTGGGTACGGCTGGAATAGGCTAAACTAGGGTGTTCTATGCCTTACTAGACTCTAACAGGCTCTATTAGGCTGTACTAGGCTCTTGTCAGCCCTGTAGCCCCTTTACACTTGAGATTAACCAATGTGTCCACGGGCAATAGTTTTACATGAGTTTGTGTCCACCGGCAATAGTTTTACATGAACATTTCTAGGCTATAGTGCAGTATTGCCCCGTACAACCTAACAGAGCCCAGCACAGCCCACCAGAGCCCATTACAGCCCAGGATATTCCAGCACACCCAAGTCCAGCCCAGTGGGAGAATAGCATAGGGTATGGGGGTAGTTAGATGACTGTACTAGGCTATACAGGGCTGGGTACGGCTGGAATAGGCTAAACTAGGGTGTTATATGACTTACTAGACTCTAACAGGCTCTATTAGGCTGTACTAGGCTCTTGTCAGCCCTGTGGCCCCTTTGCACTTGAGATTAACCAATGTGTCCACGGGCAATAGTTTTACATGAGTTTGTGTCCACCGGCAATAGTTTTACATGAAAATGTCTAAGCTATAGTGCAGTACTGCCCCGTACAACCTAACAGAGCCCAGCACAGCCCACCAGAGCCCATTGTAGCCCACCAGAGCCCAGCACAGCCCAGGACATTCCAGCACACCCAAGTCCAGCCCAGTGGGAGAATAGCCTATAGGGTATGTGGTTAGTTAGATGACTGTACTAGGCTATACAGGGCTGGGTCCGGCTGGAATAGGCTAAACTAGGGTGTTCTATGCCTTACTAGACTCTAATAGGCTCTATTAGGCTGTACTAGGCTCTTGTCAGCCCTGTAGCCCCTTTGCATTTGAGATTAACCACTGTGTCCACGGGCAATAGTTTTACATGAGTTTGTGTCCACCGGCAATAGTTCTACATGAACATGTCTAGGCTATAGTGCAGTACTGCCTCGTACAGCCTAACAGAGCCCAGCACAGCCCACCAGAGCCCATTACAGCCCACCAGAGCCCAGGACATTCCAGCACACCCAAGTCCAGCCCAGTGGGAGAATAGCCTATAGGGTATGTGGGTAGTTAGAGGACTGTACTAGGCTATACGGGGCTGGGTCCAGCTGGAATAGGCTAGACTAGAATGTTCTAGGCCTTACTAGACTAGAATAGGCTCTATTAGGCTGTACTAGGCTCTTGTCAGCCCTGTAGCCCCTTTGCACTTGAGATTAACCACTGTGTCCACGGGCAATAGTTTTACATGAGTTTGTGTCCATCGGTAATAGTTAATGCTGGCTGTGTACACATGTCCACTTCCAATAGTTTTGGAAAATAGCCTGCCACCCTGTGGAATTATGCTTGAACTGCAGAAAAGGACCCTAAATACAAAAAAAGGAAACAAAAATCATCCGTGGGACTGATGGGCGAACAAGTGGTATCCACACGCAGAGGGGGGCCCAGAAGACATTTAGAGTCCCCCCGGTGAATTTTCACGCCCCCACAGACTGTACAGTGGAACCCAGAAATTGGCCGTGTCCACAGGGCATAGGGACTTTGGCTCGTGGACACAAAACGCGATAAATGTAATAATAATAAGGGTAATAATAATAATAATAATAATAATACTCAAAATGTATATACTGTAGGGCTGAAGTGGTTAGTGTGTTCTGTAACACACAATGTAACACACTGTCATTGTAGTGGAGTAAAAGTACAATATTTTCTTCTGAGATGTAGTGGAGTAGAAGTAAAAGTATTGAATATTGAAAATACTCCAGTAAAGTAAAAGTACCTCAAAGTTGTACTTAAGCACAGTACTTAGTAAATGTACTTATAGTTAGTTTCCAACACTGGAGGCTAATTATTAGTCATTCAGTGGCCTGGTGGTTAAGGATGTAGGCCATTGATATTGGAATCTGAGTTCGATTCCAGGATGAAGCAACATTTGTGCAATTTAATGTCTGTCATTTTAGATTTCTTTGGCTATTCAAACATAGCAACTCAAACTACAAGCTCATAGTGTGCCACACTATGACTTTTTGAAAAACAATCTGAAAATGTGTGCAAATCTTTGAATCTATATACACATTATAAAATCAAATCTTTGCTTCTGGGGGTCCCTGGAACAAGAGATGGGGGGTCCCCCACTGTTCACTGAACTCACTGTCTGTTTGACTGTGAGGAGGTGTCGTAGCCAAACAGGTTATGTTAATTATCGTAGCACAGAGCCTGTTGCCTAATCTCTCTACAAGTTGGGCATTTAGCAGACGCTCTTAATACAGAGAGATTTACAGTAAGCAAGGAAAACACGAGGTAATACATCTAATGCATAGAAATAATAATCTAGGATCTCTCTCTCTCTCTCTCTCTCTTCTAACAGCGAATAATAAAGTGTTTATTGTGAAGATTTATTAACCCAACTCAGTTTTATTTGTGGGAGAATTCGATTAAGGAGGATTCACAGTTAATTGTAGACCCTCAGTTTAACAGTCGGGGTTCGGTTCCAGCGTAAGACAACGATTGTAATTTAGCCTTCTTTAGCTTTTGCAAAGTAGAAATACTCTATTACAAGTAAAAATCAGGAAATAAAAATACATACTTGAGTTAAAGTACAAAAGTATTGGTATCAAAATGTACTTGTAAAATGTACCAAAAGTAGAAAGTAGGCCGAAACTAGCAGATCTACAAGCTCACTATGTGTAGCATAGCGACGCATTGTGAGCTTGTACTGTAGATCGCCTATTTTCAAATGGCTGAAATGTATATAGGGCTGAAGTGGTTAATGTATGTTTTGTGATAATAATCAAAATCACTAGGAAAGCATCCTAATGGAGGCAATTTGTCAATGTTTTGTCAACATGTATTCCTTTACATGTGTTCACATGCATTACATGCAAACACTATATATATCTTTTCTTTTAATAATAATAATGGCTCAAAATATATGGCTGAAGTGGTTAGTGTGTTCTGTGATTTTAATCAAAATCTGTGTGTGACTAGTAACCAAAGTTTTCAAATAATTGAGGAAGAGGGAGAGGGAGGGAGAGAGAAAGAGGGAGAGAGAGAGGGGGGAGAGAGAGAGGGCGCAAGACAGAGAGAAACACCTATTGAGGTAGCGGGGGGAGGGGGAGGTTTAACTATCACAAGTAGAAATACTCTGTTACAAGTAAAAGTTAGGAAATCAAAATGTATTTAGTGTGTGTGTGTGTGTGTGTGTGTGTGTGTGTGTGTGTGTGTGTGTGTGTGTGTGTGTGTGTGTGTGTGTGTGTGTGTGTGTGTGTGTGTGTGTGTGTGTGTGTGTGTGCATCAACTGCTCAGCTCTCTCATTGATGTCTCTCTCTCCCCCTCCCCCTCTCTATCTCTCTCTCTCTCTGTCTCTGTCTGTCTCTGTCTCTCTCTCTGATGCGCATTGACTGAAAGCAGTGATTTGACCCTGGAACTCTTGGAGTTAAATTAACACTGATAAATAAGAGTGACGTTTTAACAGTTAACAGTATAAACTCTCAATGAAGAAGATAGATGATGCCGATATTATACAGTTTAGACTGATGATAGTTTCTTGGTTTACCTATGATCCTAAATTATTATTTCTATATGCATTTGAAATTACCTCGTGTTTACCTTGCCTACTGTAAATCTCTCTGGATTAAGTGCTTGCTTTTTGTCTGCAAACTTCTAAATAAAGTAAAGGTTTCAGACAATGACATGCAAATTAACTTTGGCACCTTGGCCATGGGCTTTTGTTTGTTTCAACCAAACTTAGGCCATCACAACGGACACAGGAGCCCCCACCTCAGTGTGACCCCCCCACCCCAGTGTGACCCCCCCACCCCACCCCCAAACACACACGGACACACACAGCTCAGAACAGTAAAGATGGCAGATAGTGGAGTGGAGTATAGAGTTTACAGACCAAGGTTCAAATACAGCTTGGTATAGGAGTAATTTTGTGAAACTGTTGTTTCCGATGTTTTTATGTGTTTAGTTTGTCTAATATGGTTTAATGTGTTAAACATTGTTGTTTATACAGAAATACTCTGTTTTTCAATCATAAATCTAAATCTGCAATGTAACTAGTAAATAAAGCTGTCAAATAATTGTAGTGGAGTAAAAGTATAATATAGCCGATCTACAAGCTCACAACACGTCACATTGCGACGCGTTGTGAGCTTGTAGTTCGGCTATTTTCAAACATTTTTGTACTTTTACTTTTGGTACTTTAAGTTTATTTTGATGCTAATACTTTTGTAATTTTACTCAAGTAACATTTTGAACACCGGCCTTTTAGTTGTAACAGAGTGTTTTTATATTGTGGTATTGCTACTTTTAGGCTACTTAAGTAAAATGTCTGAGTACTTCTTCCACCATGTTCCATGAAACGCAGTTTAAAGAAACAATTGCTTTTGAATTCATCCTAAGGACTCTGCATTATTTTCCATGTTTACAAAAAATAAAAATAATACTGTACCTTTACTCCACTACAATTCAAAAGCACTTTATTAGAACATTTAACACTTGTGTATGTTAATCTGACGTTAGTAGATTATGTTTTCTTCTTGAACATGGCCATGGGTCTGTGGCAGGTTATTTAATATGGATCTGCTATTTTCAAAAGATTCGTATACATTTTATACATTTGAAAAGTGTAAAGAAAACCACAAAAGAAAACGCGGGTCTCTTCGGTTTTCTTTCCTCTCCTAAAGCACCCGGGATAAAGCAGAAAGCTCCCCTTCTCTCTTGGGTGGAGGTGAAACGATCCACACTGCCTGTCCATCTACGATGCCCTCCTCTTCATCTGACATTATGAGAAGCGTCTGGCTGCAGACCTATTCCACGAGACGAGCTCAACACGGACGAGGTGGTGACGTCACGTTCCAGCAGAAGAGGTCCTGCATAATTGTGTTTTAACCACTGGGGGCAGTACCGTTGAGTTCTTCTGATTCTCCAAACAAAGAAGAAGGAGACTTGGACAAAAATAAATAAAAATAAAAGGTATATGCAATTAAAATTGAATGAAGAAATGTGTAAACAGAGCGGTGTAACATTGCAACTTTGCAATTACATTTATGTAGAAAACCTAAAACGAAAAGAATAAGTACAGTGGTCCCAATTTGCCAAATAAACAAACAATAATTTGTTTGTGAATAAATGTAATTTAATATAACAGATTTTTCCAAAACGTGGGAGCCAAGTTTTGTACCACCAGGTCCACGCGGTGCTTTGGCCGCGGCCTGCCACTTCACTTAACGCCCGCCGAGGGGTGCTTAAGAGTGGGTCCACGGGACCGCCTGGAGAGCCGGGTGTCCCCTGGAGGCGTGGGTCCCCCGGACTGGAGCGAGTACCCTGCTTCGAGGCTCCCTGGGCCGGGTCGAAGCCTCCCCGGGGGTCCCTGGGGGTCCCCGGCCGTGGGTCTGGAAAAAGGACAAAGTCCTGCGGTCGAAAAAGAGCAGATCCACAAGCCTGGATAGGCGGCGGCCTGTGGTGGCCGCGGGGCGCAATACCGCCGGTGTCCACAAGGCGGCGCCGTCCCCGGTCCCTGGTCCCCATCGGGGGTCCATGGACCACCTCATACCCAGGGACGGTGGCTCCCGGGGCGGGTAGAGCGGGCGAGTGTGCACCCGGCACTGTGCCGTGAGGCACTGGGCTCCCTGGCCCTTACCCTGTGTGAAGGGGAGAGCCAGGGAGAAGGGCCGACTGGTGCCATCTCGTAGGTAGGGACCATGCCCAGGACAGAGGCACCTTCCTGGGGCAGCGATGGGCCACGGACCGCCCAAAATCCTGGTTCTCAAAAAAAAAAACGAAAATGTTTCTAAGTCCAGAGCTCCCAGGAAGCTCTGGGCTCGAGGCCTCTCCCCTGCTTGAAATTTCGCATGGGGGGAGAGTGGCCACTTGTACCATCGGGTAGGTAGGGACCATGCCCAGGAAGAGGCACCTTCCTGGGATAGCGATGGGGCGGCAAAGACCCCAAAATCATGGTTCTCAAAAAAAAAATCGAAAATGTTTCTAAGTGTCTGCGTGGGCTCCAGAGGTCCCCGGGGACCCCCTGGAGGACCCCCAGCCGAAAATCTCAACTTTTTTAGGCTTGTTGATCTGCCCTTTTTCGGGCCAAAACGGCCGGTACCGACCGGGCCGTTGGTCGTCCGGGGCCGGCGGAGGGCTCGTTGGATCCGGGCCGGGGCTGCGCACGCGTCGGTGCCCCCCCCGGGTCCCATGGATGCCGCCCGGGGTAACTGCGGCCGAAAAACGCTCTGGAGAGCCCAGGAGCCCAAAAGAAAAGAAACACCCCTTTAATACATTTCCGTTTCCGAAAAAGAAAAGAAACACCCCTTTAATACATTTCCGTTTCCGTTTTCTGGACGAGGTCCACGAAAGGAGGTTTCCATCAGTGGAGGTCCCGCCCCCCGGTCACGTGCTCCTCTCCAATCCCCTCCTCTCCCCTCCTCTCCCCTCCTCTCCTCTCCTCTCCTCTCCTCTCCTACTCCAAGTACTTTCACATAATCAAAGGGAGTTCTCAAAGTGCCGTCCGGGATCCCCAGCGGACATTGGGGTCTTCCCAGGGGGGCCCAGGTAAATGATTGCTGACACACACACGCACGCACGCACGCACGCACGCACGCACGCACGCACGCACGCACGCACGCACGCACGCACGCACGCACACACACACACACACACACACACACACACACACACACACACAGTTGCTCTGTGAAACCTTGTTAGCTTGGAGATCGGCTATTCCATCTTTCCTCTCATTGGCCAGCAACCAGTGTTTATCGAAGAGTTGTCCGGGGACCATTAGGGGTCACCAAGCCCCGCCCCCTGTAGTAACACTATTTTGGGTCTCCAGCCAGCTGCAGGCACACTTTACATTTCTTAGAAATTGTGTTTCTAGTTTTGTAAATATTGTTTGCATACAGATCAGTCCAACATGGTGGAGAGGAAACAACTAGTGAAGAGTTACAACCAAGTACTGGCCAACCGGACCAGAGAGAGAGACCAAGTGCTGGCCAACCTGACCAGAGAGAGAGACCAAGTAGTTTACAGGAACAACATCCTGACCAGAGAGAGAGACCAAGTGCTGGCCAACCTGACCAGAGAGAGAGACCAAGTACTGGAAAGGAACAACAACCTAGAGAGGGACTGCCTTAAGAGGATGCTCTGTGGTCAGTGAGACATCATCACGTGTTTTTATTCATTGTTATATCATGTTGTTCAATATTTGTCATTACTTTCAATGGCCATCTTTATTGTTCTGTTGCTAGAAACACCTGGATGGCAGAAATTTTACAGAGGTTGCTATTACATCTCTACTGACAAGAGAACCTGGGTGAAGAGCAGACAGTGGTGTAGAGACAGACAATCAGACCTGATTGTCATAAAGAGCCAAGGAAAACAGGTAGTGTGTGTGTGTGTGTGTGGTGTGTGTGTGTGTGCAGAGCTGCCAACTCTCACCCTTTGAGAGTGAGAGTCACGCAATTTAACCTCTTCTCAGGCCTCACGCCACACTTGCCATTTCTCACGCTTTTCCCCCCCTCTCACAGCAAAAAAAAAAAAAAAAGAGCCACCGGGTGGAAAACGGAAGACTCGTCCTAAAACACACTGCCACCTTTTTTTTCGCGGACCGTGGCCGCCGGATTAGACCGGGGGCGAGGGTGTTTTAGGACGACTTTTCCAGATTTGGGGAGGTGCGCTGCGCGATGGGATGGACTGTAGCCATGGTTCACATGACGCTCGTCTCAGTCGTCTGTCACTAATACAAACCAATCAGAGGCAGCTTAAGGCGGGTCATAGCGTCTCTCTAGCCAAGGAGAAGGATTTAAGGAAGCACAACACTTTGGCGGAGAAATTAAAAAAGTATACAACGTGAAACGCCGACCGACGCGTCTGTGTCAGCGTCAGCGCCTCAATAATGCCGTGACTGATTCTGAAGCGGGAGGTCAAACGGTAGGTAACTTAACCACTACATGAGACTTAAACGGGCTGCTGGTGAGCAGCATACATGTTGCTGGTGGGTTTAACAACAAACTGTGACTAGCAGTGTTAGTCAAATCACTGGTTCTCAACCTGTGTGTCGGGACCCACGTATTTTTTTTGTTTGGGGGGGGGGTCCCCAGATGACAGTAAAGTGACCATTTTTTTAAAGACCTTTTTAATAAATAAAAAAGAAGGAAGAAATTAAATATAAAATAGCATTACTGCATGAAAAGTAATCAACAAACAATACTATAGGAAATTGAAAATAGCTGATCTACAAGCTCACAACACATCATATCTCGGCATGTTGGGAGTTTGTAGATTGGCTATTTTTACTCTTATAGTGTGACACTCTTGTATGATAAAGTAGGGCAGTGGTTCTCATACTTTTTAATTTCATGGACCCCCAGTTTAATAAGCATTAGGCCACGGACCCCCATTTGATACCTCTTTGCTATCTCTGGGACCCCAATCTATACTAAGAAATCCTAACTCGTGAGAGTGTACAAATGGAACACTCTCAGAGTTAAAGTCATGTAACTCCTCAAGGACCCCTGAGGGTCCCCGGACCCCAGTTTGAGAACCGCTGAAGTAAGGCATTCATTTATGAAAAAAACATAAAGTTAAAATATGGAAATACAAGGTTTCGGCCTGACAGCGAAGATATATATATGATTTAATCATTTGCCTTTATCCATCAAAACATTATGTTTATTTGTATTTATTCATTTCCTTCACTTGCTGACGTGCTGCTGCGCAACAGGGCAGATATCCGCCAGGCCAGGTGGCCCTACCCAGGCCCATGAAATTGATAGGCAGTCTACAGTAGCCAATTAGAATGAAATCTGCTAAAACTGACTCATATACTAATACAGAACCATATATAGGCAAAATATTGTCTCTGACTCTCTGTCGGTTGGGAAAACTGCTCCTTTTATTTTAAAACAATTTCAAATTGTGAAAAAAGCCAATCTACAAGCTATAATTATTAAAAATTAAGAAATACTATATTTTAAATAGTGAAAAATACAGAAAATAGGGGAAAATACATAAAATCTCTAATCTGTGATTCTAATGTGATTAATGTGACCCCTACAGTCAGTGAAATCCATGGCTGAATGTGACAAATATTGAGACAAATATAACCCAATACATAATTTTATGAAATAAATGGGTTATATTTTACAGATACAGTAGTTACACTATAGAGCACCGAAGTCCTGACGTCACTCGTTCATCCCCAGGTTTGCGGAAGTAATTTCTCTATGGAGAATAACATTGGGTCATCTTAGAATCGTCTCATATAAGAATTGTGGTCCAAAAATAAACACTGCGTGTCGGCGTTATTGTCAGGGAGGAGGTTCTGTATCGTTTATGATAGTCAGTCACTTATATTTGATACAGTCTGTTTCTGGCGAAAATGTAACTAATTCGGCGGAAGTAACATTAGCGTTTTCTCACCGTCAGTTGATGCTTCATATCCATAAGAGTCAACCCGCCGGGGTCATGTGTTTATTTTTGGAACACAGTTCTTATTTGACGCGATATTCAATATGTCTATGGGATTCAGAACGGGGGTGGAAAACTGCAAACCAGGTAGACAAACAAAGGATGTGTAAATGACGTCAGACTTCGGCGGTCTATTCTTGTACTATATTAAAATTAGATCATCCTTAACCTTCAAGTTAAATTCATTATTTCTGTGGACTTCAAAATCATCGTTTTATTTGATGGCCTTCTTTTTGATTGGCCTTTATTACAGGCCCTACCAGCCTGTAGGGGGAGGTAGAGAGTAACATTATAATACCAGCCTGTAGGGGTAGGTAGAGAGTCACATTATAATACCAGCCTGTCTACCAGCCTGTAGGGGGAGGTAAAGAGTCACATTATAATACCAGCCTGTAGGGGGAGGTAGAGAGTAACATATTATAATACCAGCCTGTAGGGGGAGGTAGAGAGTAACATATTATAATACCAGCCTGTCGGGGGAGGTAGAGAGTAACATAGTATAATACCAGTCTGTAGGGGGAGGTAGAGAGTAACATATTATAATACCAGCCTGTAGGGGGAGGTAGAGAGTAACATATTATAATACCAGCCTGTAGGGGGAGGTAGAGAGTAACATATTATAATACCAGCCTGTAGGGGGAGGTAGAGAGTAACATATTATAATACCAGCCTGTAGTGGGAGGTAGAGAGTAACATATTATAATACCAGCCTGTAGGGGGAGGTAGAGAGTAACATAGTATAATACCAGTCTGTAGGGGGAGGTAGAGAGTAACATATCATAATACCAGCCTGTAGGGGGAGGTAGAGAGTAACATATTATAATACCAGCCTGTCGGGGGAGGTAGAGAGTAACATAGTATAATACCAGTCTGTAGGGGGAGGTAGAGAGTAACATATTATAATACCAGCCTGTAGGGGGAGGTAGAGAGTAACATATTATAATACCAGCCTGTAGGGGGAGGTAGAGAGTAACATATTATAATACCAGCCTGTAGGGGGAGGTAGAGAGTAACATATTATAATACCAGCCTGTAGTGGGAGGTAGAGAGTAACATATTATAATACCAGCCTGTAGGGGGAGGTAGAGAGTAACATAGTATAATACCAGTCTGTAGGGGGAGGTAGAGAGTAACATATTATAATACCAGCCTGTAGGGGGAGGTAGAGAGTAACATATTATAATACCAGCCTGTAGGGGGAGGTAGAGAGTAACATATTATAATACCAGCCTGTAGGGGGAGGTAGAGAGTAACATATTATAATGCCAGCCTGTAGGGGGAGGTAGAGAGTAACATATTATAATACCAGCCTGTAGGGGGAGGTAGAGAGTCACATATTATAATACCAGCCTGTAGGGGGAGGTAGAGAGTAACATATTATAATACCTTTGCTCTAAGTGAAACCTGTGTCCAAACCCAATGTTGAATAAATGTGACTAACAATAGCATAATGTAGTCGTGTTTTTCATCAGAATTAATGAATAAATGCAACAAAAAAAAACGGCGCGCGGGCGCATGAGTCTCCCCTGGCCTAGTACCAGGCCTAACTTTTTTCCTGCAGGAAACCCTGTATTTGCTTGCTTTTGTAACTTTATTACAAATCCAAGGTTTTCAAATTGATTTGGAAACGTAAAAGATTCTGACAATATATCGGTCAAAACATCGGTATCGGTGGATCATTTCTACTTGTGCTGGTCAATTATTAACACTATATAAGCATGAGGGGGCCGACAGGGAGAACAGCTGGCATGGGGGTGAAGACATCAGTCTTAATGTTAAATTCCTCTAAATCAGCGTTAAAAAGGCCCCTTTTCTTTTTCCAAAAGTCAAAAAAAAATTTGTCGAACGCATTATGACAGTAAAGTCTCACTCCTAGAAATTTCTGAAAGTTGGCAGCCCTGTGTGTGTGTGTGTGTGTGTGTGTGTGTGTGTGTGTGTGTGTGTGTGTGTGTGTGTGTGTGTGTGTGTGTGTGTGTGTGTGTGTGTGTGTGTGTGTGTGTGGTCTCGCTTCGCTTTCGGTTTGCATGTCGCAGTTAGGTTTCGCTTTCGATTTGCGTGTTGACACAAACACCCGTGTTGCAATGAACGTTGACACGCTCTGCTGTCTCTGTCTCCGCGGGCCAGGCTACTAGACGAGAGCCACACGCAGCGGCTAGACGGGAAGCCACGCAGCGGCCCGAACCTCTAGTATTTGTACAGTTTGTACATCAGTAACCAAGAGCTTTTCTGTCCAGGACTTTGTTGCCAGTTTCTACATGGACGTGTGGCTGGGTCTGAGTGACAGAGACAGAGAAGGATCTTTCCAGTGGGTAGATGGAACACCACTGACCACACCATCGTAAGACTGATCATCTTCATCTTACCTTGAACCTGTATGTGTGTGTGTGTGTGTGTGTGTGTGTGTGTGTGTGTGTGTGTGTGTGTGCGCGTGTGTGCGTGTGTGTGTGTGCGTGTGTGCGTGTGTGTGCGTGTGTGTGTGTGTGTGTGCGCGTGCGTGCGTGTGTGAGTGAAGTCAGTAGGATGGTTGTCTTGAATCCCCTAAATCCAAATCTCTGTGTCTGTCTGTCTGTCTGTGATCCCTGATCAATATGACATCAAAGTACTGACATCATAGACTGGCCTCCAAATACTTATGATACTGCAATAAGTACTCTGACAATGGGTACAACGGATATATTGCATAACCAAAGGGTCACGTGTTCCTATGTATTATGAAGTCAACATGCATATTTTAATCTTGTTTCCTACAGATCATGTTGTTTTGTATTTCCCTTTATTAAACTTCAGCTCTCTGTTTTCTTTGGGGATGGATGAGGCGTGTGTAGTGGTAATCAGCCTAGTTCTTCTAAATGATATTAAATGTTATAAAATAAAAACTATGGATGTTAACACACTCACCGCCAATACCGAGAATTCTCGGTATTGCAGTCAATGGCGTTTAACGCCAAAAGGGAGAATTATCGGCTTTAGGTCTTTTTTTGTGTTTTACAAAGTCCTTATGCAGATCGTCAGTGAATATCATTCATCTAGACCACAGAAAAGTTGGAACATCACGTGATCTGGTCACGTGATCACATAAAACACGTTATTACAAAACACTAAAGCCTGATCGGTTTGATCCGAGCCACTCCGCTCGGATCAAACCTAAAGTTTGATCAGCACAGCACATTCTGAGTCTAGGCTGCCTGTGATCAGAGTGAGAGCAGGCGGGGCAAGCGTGTGCCCGTCACATGCTCGCGCTCGTGATCGTATGTGCAGACGCCCGGGGGAGGGGATGAACTTTTCCTGACCCGGCCGAAACCTAAAGTTTACACAGATCTGCCGGTGAGAAGTGAGGCAAGACGACTTGTTCCACACCACAGGCAGGCACGCGCACGTTACCCCTCCAGCTGTGATGTGATCGTCGCCATCATTGTTGTTTAGAAAACAAACAAAGAAAGCAAAACTCACCATCTTGCAACCATCTTGCAACCCGTCACCGCGCGCACCGAGTCCGTGGATGGAATTTTATTTCTTCATATGGAGAGATCCGTTTACCATGCGGATTGTAGATACTGAAGGTAGGATCGCCGCTCGCGCGCGCGCGTGCATGCGTGCGTGTGTGTGCGCGCGCGTCGAGTGCGCGAGTGTCCGCCGCAGGCTCAACGGGCGCGCACACACCCACACATGGACTGTCTGCCGTGGATTGGACACGGCTTACTGAAGGTAGCCTCGCTCACGTTTGTGTGCGTGTGTGTGTGTGTGTGTGTGTGTGTGTGTGTGTGTGTGTGTGTGTGTGTGTGTGTGTGTGTGTGTGTGTGTGTGTGTGTCTTCTGGGATACGGTACGGCCGTTGGCGCACTCGTTGAATCTCTCAACGAGACCATCAGTTTGTGGGTGATAGACAGAGGTGCGTATACGTTTTACTTTTAGCCATTTGTACAGTAGTGTCATTACTCTAGACATAAAACATGTGCCTTGATCAGTGAGGACCTCTTCGGCTATTCCCACCCGGCTAAACATCATCATCAGTTCGTGGGCCACTGCTTTGGCCGAGGCGGTCCGTAGGGGAATAGCCTCTGGATAGCGAGTAGCATAATCAAGTATTACCATAATGTAGCGGTGGCCCCGGCCAGACTTCGGTAGTGGTCCCACGATGTCCATGGCAAGCCGTGAGAACGGTTTGATTGATTGATTGATGTAGTTTATTTAGAAAGACATGAGAATAGTACATGACAGTACATAACAGTACATGGAAGTACAAATTCACAATACAAGGTTTACTAAACTGGAAACCCTCATTAAGCACTAAGCTTGTTTAAGATGAGAACCCCATGCACACAAATCATGATGAAATATAAGAGGCAGGCAGATATACACACTACTATACAGAATGTCATACAATCAGCTTTCAGGTTACTGGTATGACGAGAGAAAAAAAAAATATATATATATACAAAAGAGGAAAATGAAGGAGGGGGGGGGGTAGGGGGGGGTAGGTTAAGACTTAAGCCATTTTCGAATTGCAGCCTCCTGAAGTTGTATCTTTAGGGCAGTTTTGAAAGTGAGTAGGGTTTTACACTCCTTTACTCCTTTTGGTAGGGCATTCCACATTTTTGTTGAATAGCATGAGAACGAGTTCATACCCTTAGTTGAGCCAAATCTGGGTTGAACATGATCCGTGGAGCTGCCTCTGGTGTTATGATCATGGACTGCATTAACATTTTGGAAGTATTTTGACAAATACAGGGGGATCCCAATGTTGTGGTGTATCTTGAAGACCAGGCCCATAGCAAGTTGCTGTACTCTGTCCTCAACCCTAAGCCATCCAATCCTAGCAAATGAGCAGGGGTTAGATGGGTTCTGTGATTGAGGCCAAGAAGTAGCCTTACAAGTTTGTTTTGGGATGTTTGGAGCCTTGTTTTTAAGGCCTTGGAGGTGTTGTGATACCATGAAGTGCATGCATAATCATAATGACCTTGAATGAGGGCCCCTGCAAGAATCTTCAGTGTATTCTTACTGACTAGGCGATCAATCCTCCACAAATAGCGTGTTGTTTGGTTGACATTTTTGATCACTTTTTCCAGCGTTTTTGTTACCAGAGAGGTTTGCCTCCAAGATGGAGCCCAGGTAGGTAATTTCATCCTTTCTTTTGATGACATCATCACCCACCCATCGGGAAACTCTCTGCCTTGCTAAGGTTAGGACTGGACCCAAAGAGGATGGATTCAGTTTTACCCAGGTGTAATGAAAGTTTGTTGTCAGAGAGCCAGATGCAGATCTTGTTGAGTTCGGAGCTGAGAGTTTTCTCAACCTGCAGCCTGTCCCTGTCCGAGACTAGCAGGGCCGAGTCATCTGCGAACAGGAACAGCTTGCAGTCGCAGGCCGATGACATGTCATTCACATATATCAGGAACAGTAAAGGTCCTAGTATACTTCCTTGTGGGACACCACAAGTCACAGGGAGGGGGGGGGACTGGGTGCCGTTTACTTCCACCACTTGCTCCCTCCCTTCCAGGTAGGATCTCATCCAGTTCACTGACGTATCATCAAAACCTATTGCTTTGAGCTTATTGATCATAATTGGGTGATTGACGGTGTCAAAGGCCTTCTGGAGGTCCAGCATGACCATGCCGCAATATTTGCCCTTGTCGACATCTTGTTTGATAGAGTCGTTCAAATAGAGAAGGCATGTGTCAGTGGAGTGGTTTGTTCTGAAACCAGATTGGAATTTGTAGATTAGATTTTTTTCGGCAAGATACTTATCGACCTGTTCATAGACTATTTTTTCCATGACTTTCGAGATGGAGCTAAGAATAGAAATAGGGCGGTAGTTGCCAGGGTCTAATTTGTTTCCTTTTTTGTACAGAGGGGTCACCCTTGCTTTTTTTAAATCGTTAGGGACCCGTCCCTGTATGATGGAGAGGTTTATTATGTGGGTAATGATTGGAGCAATGGAGGCGGCCGAGTCTTTTAGAAATTTGGCGGGGATATTGTCGAGGCCTGTGGCTTTGTGTTGATGAAGAGCACTCAATTTTTTAAACACCTCTTCTGTTTTCACAGGGGAGAGTTTAAAATCATCTTTGCGTACACCCTGTTTTCCGTAAAATGAGTCAACATGCTCTTCACCATAGCACCCAGAGTGAGGGGGTAGTTTTTCAACCAAATCTGAGGTTATGGTCGTGAAGAATATGTTGAGGATTTTACTCACTTCATGTTTGGATGTGATGAGAGTGTCATTCACCTTGAGGCTTATGTTTGTAAACCTGGTTTTCAATTTCTTGCTGCAGACTAGTAGGTTGTTGAATAGCTTCCAAAGCTCTCGTGGTTTGCTTTTATTTTCCTCAATTTTGTCATCGAGGAAGCTTTTTTCTGCTAATTCGAGCATGCCATTAACCTTGTTTCTTAGCTTGTTTCTTTCTTTTTCAAGTTTAGCTACGTGGGATTCGAGACCTTTGTTAAAACACCTGGCGAGTTTGATCCTACCTTTATGAAGCTCAGAACACTTTTTGTTTCTGACCTTCATGGCAGTAAGGATGTCTGAATTCATCCATGGTACCGGGCGGGTTTTGACCCTGATGGTTTTCATGGGAGCCACACTGTCCAAAATTTGAATGAATTTGGTTTTGAAACCAAGCCAAGATTCGTCTACCTGTGTGCTGTTTAGTACGTCAGACCAGTCCAGTTCCTCTAGCCTGTGATCTAAGTCCTCACTCTTATAGTTTTTGAGGTCTCTGATCGTGACTGATTTGTGGTAACCGGTTTTAGGTTTACGTTTCTTTCTGGTGCAGAAGATCATGTTATGATCAGATATGCCACAGGTAGAAACACCACTATTGAGGATTTTGTCCTTGTCCGTTGTTAGAATGAGATCTATGGTAGTTTGAGTGGAAACACACAGCCTTGTGGGCTGGGTGATCAGCTGGTGGAGTGAGTGCCGATGACAAAACCCCTTGAATGACTTATACACTGACGCTTCCTTACGGAGCATGTCTGTGTTAAAGTCACCAAGAAGTCTCCGCACACTCCACCTTAGCTAAACACTCCTCAAGTCTTTCATAGAAATCAGTCTGGTTAGGAGGTCTGTATATGGTACCGACTAGCACAGGCTTGGCATTTTCTCGACCCACACAGCTTCAATGGCTGCATCCTTCAGGTCTTCGCGAAGGATGCACTCATTGTCATTATGTACATACATGCATACACCACCTCCGTTTCTCCCATTAATGCTCCTATCATTTCTGAAGAGTTTGTAGTTTTCAATTTCAATCTCAGAGTCCTCTATCGTATGATCAAGTTTAGTTTCAGAGAAAGTTAAAATGTCAACCTTACCATCATAAAACATCTGCCTGATTTGTGTATTCCTACAAGGGAATTCACATTGAGGTGAATCATGTGCAAGCCAACACCAAACGATTTGATCATTTGATCAATGGAGAGGTGTTTGTCCACTGATATATCAAGTTGAGGAGCAGTATCGGGGGGGGGGAGGGGGGTGTTGTGGTGTTAGCGTCCATCAAAGCATCTGTTCAGTCGTAGGCAACCAGCTGTGGGGGTTGTGGGGGGAGGGGTGGGGGTTGGGGGGGACCCTGCACGGTCTCAGCTCGGACGCTGGCCCTGGAAGGAACCGTAGGTTGAAAACGGTGCTTCAGGGCCTCTGCTCCGGTAGAAACAGCTAGGTGACTCCTTGGTTCCGCGTCCTCAGCTACACTGCGTCTCCCGGTTGATCGCCGTGGTACGTCGGTGCAAGCGTCCTCGTCGACGGCTGCGGTGGAATCAACGTGGGTGTTTCAGTTGATCATCGGGGTTGATCGCCTAGTTGAGTTGGCCGGGAGCCATCGGTGTTGTCGACATAGCTAGCGCTGGTAGCAACGTTAGCTCCAGTGATCCGGAAGTCCTTTGTTGCAGTTTGGCTTTGTTGTTCTCCGTTGCTGATGGCAACGTTAGCCTCAGCTGCTAGCCTGTTAGCTTCAGCCGTAATCCGAACGGATTGCCTTGTGGTTACTGGGCCAGGGTTTGTGGCAACGTCTCCGGAAAGTAGTAGTATTATGCAGAAACAAGTCTTGCGATTAAATCTACCATTCAGGGGTTTGTTTCTTCGCTTCGGGTTGGCTGTGAGGATCGAGTGGATCGCTGCAGTGCCGTAGCCAGGATGTTTCTTCTCGGATCCAGTGACTAGGTAGAAGTCACTGTGTGATTCCACCTTTTCTTTCTCGTACAATTCCTTATCCTTCTGGTGTACAGTCCATGCGGAGTTGAGGTAGGAATCCATAATCCACAGGATGAGAATAAGGAAAATGACGGGGGGACGCAGTTGGGTTCTCCTCAGAAAGACTAGTCTTTTTGTTTTGTTTTTCCTGGAGAGCTTGCGGGAGCTCGCGAGAGAGCGTTTTTCTATGCGACTGCTCATCTCGGCTGCCGGAAGCAACACACCGGAAGCATGCCGGTGTGTTGATGATGGGCAGCGGGACCAGTGGGTTATGAAACGTGGGTCGGGGGGGCGGTTTTCTGACACTCCGGGCAGCCCTTGCAAAAGTCCTCTACGGCCCGTTTACCACCGGGCCAGTAGAAGCGGGCCAAAATGCACTCGTATGTCTTTTTCACTCCCAGGTGGGCACCCAACTGGTGCGTGTGCGCTAGGTACAGGACTCGTGACACATATGTTTTAGGTACAAGCAGTTGTTCTATCGTTTCCCCCCCCCCTTGTCTATCACCCCTCTATACAACAGTCCATTTTTTACAAGAAAGTACGGGGGATTCAGCGTACTCACCCCGTCATATTTCTTCCCGTCGATGGCGGCCACGTTCTGGCGCGCCATGTCCAACGTGGGATCGACCCATTGGGCGGTGGCGAATTCCCCCCCCCCTCGGGGCTTCGGGCGTCTCGGGCCTGGGGAATTCGGCAAACGGGTCAGGGTCACTCGCCGCAGTCGAGGCGTCGCGGCCTGGCGGAGACTGGACCTCCTCTTCTGCTGCACTCGCCTCCTCTTCCTCCGCCGCTGCGGTGTGTGGGGCCTCTTCGGGAGAGGTGCCACTCTCGGAGCCGGGAGAGGTGGGGCGAAACGCCGGGCAGGCGTGTAGTGGAGCTGGGGGTCCGCTGCGCACAGCGCGGCGGCGTCGGCGATGTGGCGGTTTCTTCTGTAGGCCAGGTTTCCAGTATCGGTCGAAGAGGACGCAGTCCACTCCGATCAGCAGTGGCACGGGCAGATTTGGTACCACTCCGGCTGGTACCACGGCGTCACCCCGTGGCGTCTGGACCCGGAGCTGCGTCACCGGATAGTGGCGGACATCGCCGTGTACGCAGGACACGGCACCGTGGTGGTGGAGAGCCGGCCCGCCAGGTCGGCGCGGACCAGCGTGACAGCGCTCCCCAAGTCGAGGAGCGCATGGGCGTCGGCACCGTCGATCTTCACCGGCAGGCGAGCGTGGCGGCGAGGTCCAGTCCCGGTGTGCAGGCACGGTCGGGCTGCGTCGGAGCTGGCAGCGGTCCCCATCGAGGCGCCGCGGTCCCGGTCGGGGCAGGACCAGGAAATGTGGTCGGCCTGACCACACACATAGCAGCGCCGCTGCTGTGCGCCCCGGCCGGGGCCCTCTGCGACGGCCGCGTCGGTGCGGGTGGAGGACGGGTTCGGCTGCTGGGTCCTCCGCCGGTCGCGGCTGGGCTTCTCGTCGGTCGGCGCTTTTGGTGCGTCGGCCCGGGTGGACTTCATCATCTCCACGCTGACTTGGTGATTTTCTAATAGAGCTACTAGTGCCTCCAGGGAGCTCGGGCTCACCTGCGAGGCGTATCTGCGGGCGTCGGGCGGCAAGGAACGTATGCATCTATCTATGACGATTCGGTCGATTAAGGGGGGCTCTCCTCCGCTCGTCAGCCAGCTGTGCGTAATGCGTAACAGGCTCGCTACTTGGGGCCGAGGTGGCTGGGCCGCCTGGTAGGCCCAGTGGTGGAAACGCTGCGCTCTGGCGGGCAGGCTGTAGCCCTGGCTGGCCAATATCGCTTCCTTCAGCTTACGATAGTCTCTAGCGTCTGCCAAGGTCAGGTCCCGACAGACCCGCTGCGCTTCACCTGTGAGGAAAGGTGCCAGGAGCGAGGCCCACTCTGCCGTCGGCCATCTCTCTCTGGCTGCGGTGCGCTCAAACACCTCCAAGTATGCCTCTATATCATCGTCAGGTGACAATTTAGTGAGCACCTCCCGTGGTGCGCGAGTAATAGAAACATCTCGGGAGATTCTGTCAATTAATTTTTGTACCGCTGTCTGCAAGTCAGTTTGGCTTTTCAGTAGCGCCGTTAAAGCGGACGCGTGCTCCATGCTGTGGGTTCTTGACGTAGATCAGTGTACCCGTATTCTCCATCATATGTGGGACACTGATCAAGGCCAAGACACAGACAGGCAGGGTACAAACCCAATAAAGGGCATTTATTGCAGGTTTGGCTCAGAGAGCATTGTTTATGTTTTTCTTTTCAAACTCAAATCATAAAATAACGCAACATTAACACAGGTTCTTCCCAGGGTCGGGGTTTCCTTTCACAATCACAATCCATGCATTTTAGTACGTTCCGCAGGTTGCCTATAAAATAAAAGAGACATTCTTTTAGTTTCCAATTTCACTTTAGCAATGTCACATAGGTAAAGGGAAATAGTGGAGTTTCTCACTTACCGCCCGAGCACCTGTCCATTTACCAGGAGAGCCAGTGGAGACTGAGAGAGAGAGGCTGTGTTTGTAGTTTGGGTGCCACACCTAGCCGGTCATCGCAGGTGCGCTGAGTTGGGGCTGATTCATGATGAGGAGAGGTAGGTACCGCCCCTCGATGACGTGGCCTAGGCTGTGGTGCTGTCTGCCAGGTCTCTCTCTGTCTCTCTCCCACTGTTTCTCCCTGGTGAGGTGCCTACCTGTCGGGCGGTTTCCCAGTGAAACTCCACAATATATATAAAGGCTAGATGACTCACCCGCGCTGCTGGCCAATGGAGTACGACGTTGCCACATGGCGGCCTTCTTGCCACAGTCATTCATAACATTATGTCTATGGTGCATGTACTTTGAAATAACCATAGCGTGCTCAATTTTCATCCGATTTTCAAACGGTTTGGTGTGTTGTAAACACCAACGCGTGAGCTTGTAGATTGACTATTTTCACTAGTTTCCATTCCGAGGAGACAAAAAAAATACTTTATTGGTAAATGTTTTGTGAACCAGTGATCTAGAGTAGTTAGCGAAACAGAGGCTTGGTTCATAACGGACGGAAAAACCTATAGATATCAACAGACACCATTAGGGAGGCCATATCTCTAGCTCAATGAGAAGAGAGGCAGCCTGTGAATCCATAGGTCGCTGGTTTGATCCCTGTCCCCAACAATGTGTTGAAGTGATC
The DNA here is from genome assembly GCF_963280865.1 of Gymnoscopelus braueri. NCBI lineage: Eukaryota > Metazoa > Chordata > Actinopteri > Myctophiformes > Myctophidae > Gymnoscopelus > Gymnoscopelus braueri. The sequence goes on along the minus strand of NC_137616.1, from coordinate 10,188,442 downwards.
ATCATTTGGAATTCTTAGTTTTACAAATAGTGTTTCTTGAGGTTATGTCGTTGTTTTACTGAGGTTAAGGTTAGTGAGGGTGGGTATAGAAAAGAGTCATCTAGTCAGCAACCTTCCCCCTATTCCCATGGATTGGATCCACCCCTCTCACCTGCTCTCACTCATCACACCTGTCTTCACTCACAACTCATTAGTGGCCTGGTGGCTTTTTCTTTGAAATAATGTTTAGTTTTTCAAATATTTAACTTTAAGCGCCCAATGCCACGCTATTGGTCATGGCCATTTAAAGGGTAGCAACATTAACAAACAAATGAGACTATACCTGTAACAATGCTCTATACACCAGGGAACCAGATTACTCTATGCAGTATTGCCTTTGCCAGGATTCAATCCCATGACATTGCAGTTTAGAGTCAAGAGCTCTTCCAACTGAGCTACCCAGACACAAGACACAAGACACAATATACATTGACATTTGATGAACGTGCAACTTTTACACTACAGATTTTTTTACATCACTAAATAAAATTAATACAAAAATCTAAGCTGTGTGATATATACATTTTGAGTTAATACCATTAATATCAACCCATGTCCCTCTGCACTCTACATTACATTATAGTCATTTAGCAGACGCTTTTATCCAAAGCGACTTACAATAAGTGTATTCAACATAGGTAGGGAACGAAAACTACTAATCACCAGAAGTCTTTAGTGCATTTTCTGCAAAAACAAGCAACCAAGAGTATACCTAGCGCTAAGGTAAAAGTGCAATATATCAGCTACCTATTTCCTTAAACAGATGAGACAAAATAGCTAAATCAAATGAGCATGAGCTAAAACAAACAAGCACTCTAGCAATTAGTGCACCTGGTGATACCTAGCCTGTCAGTCATTGGCTCCTCAATGGTGCTGAAAAGTGTACATGTACATTTACTCAAGTACCAATACAAGTGCTTACAAAGCACAGTACAATTTTGAGGTACTTTTACTTTACTTTCCATTTGTGTTACTTCTACTCTACTATAATTACAGCATATGACAGCTTTAGTTACTTGTTACTTTGCAGATGTAATTATTAATACAACACCTATAGTAACCACATACAGCCGATCTACAATGTGACGCGTTATGAGCTTGTATGTATATAATAAGCAACCCATGCTGTATGATTACTTACCACACATGAAATCCAATTCTGTCTATCCAATGGCTCAGTCAGTACACTGTCTACCCGCAAGTCTGTATGTCCCTGGTTCAAACCCCAATTTAACCAGTCCAAATATAATTTACTGAACAAAAATCATGACTTTGTTAATTAATGCATGTTCACTTCTTCTCTCTCTCACTCTCTCTCTCTCTCTCTCTCTGCCTCTCTCTCTCCCTCTCTCTCTCTAACTGCCTCTCTTTCTCTCTCTCTCTCTCTCTCTCTCTCTCTCACTCTCACTCTCTCTCTTTCTCTCTGCCTGCCTCTTCCTGCCTCTGCCTTTTCCCTCGAACCCGCTTATTGCTGCTTACAGCTATATTTATTATTAATTATTATGTGATGTATATAACTTGAGTTGAAAAATTGTTTGAATAGTAAAAAAAGAAAAAACTGACAGACTGAAAATAGTCACTTCAGTGTTCATGTTCATTCACTTTGGAGTGAAACAGAGCAATAAATGTACAATCAAAAGCATTTTTTTTATAAACAAGTATTGTTTACATGACTGATGTCAATGAAGGCGCAAAATAAATGTCAAAGACTTTTGAAATCATTTTATACTTCTAAAGTGTGTCCTTTCACTAAAATGCTCCAATTGAACTCTGAATCTAAGGAAAAATTTCTGTTTTTAGTGAAAACAAGCTGTACTGAACTACCTCTAGCTTAAAAAACTGAAAGATGCTATCAACTCACTTCAGATGAAAGAAGACATTCTAATCTTTGTTTTGAGATATTCCATGTGTTCATAGTCATAGCACAAAATATTTTGTGGGCCCTCAAAGATGAGTCAGAATGGTCAAAATGCCTGGCAGTGGGGCAGTCTGTTCTAAAAGAACTCTGGCAGTGAATGTGTTAACAATTAATCCACTGTTGATTACTTGCCGATAAGTAAATTAAATCAAACAATTAAACAATTAATTGAACATTCTGTGGTTCTGCAAATCCATTCCTAAACGCACTTATCTGCAAGAATGTACGGTAGCCTACAGCTATCTTCCAGGACTTCCTGGAAGTTATGTGGATAGGTTAAAGATCAAAACAAGAGACAAGTGTGTCCATCTGTTTACATACTGAATGCATGTCACCCCGCTATTTTCAAGAAAAAATGACAAAAACATGTTTTTTTTTGGACATACAAGGTTTCCACCCGACAACAATGATATGAGAGTTTAATATCTTATACTGTAGTTGTACATTCATTTACAGGGACAATTGTGTTTGGTTCATTTAAACACAAGAATGTTTAGGAAAGATTATTTCAGTCTCTCATGTAATATTTATAGATGTTGTTTGTACTAGTAATAGTAAATTCAGTTTGTCAGGAAAATAATTGCTTATCAATGAATTGATGATTGATCGATAAGGTGAACCAACTATTGATTAATGTTTTAATTAAACATTTTGCATCCTTAAACCTGCTACACTGTCACTAAGAGATTATATTGTCTACTTCATTATCCAGTTAATTGTTATCTAATATCTAGAATATCACTTGAGGTCATGATTAAAAAACAAAACATTTAGAGTGAAAGACCATCCTTGTAAAAGTATTGTACTAATTATATATTCATAATTCTACAGGTACTGGGATCCTACTGCAAATACTCACCAACAAGCAGAAAGAGATTGTGTTGTTGGGTATTATGATGAGTCTAATCCTTCTTCTATCAGAGGATGGAATGACCTACGGTGTTCTATTGGTTTCAACTACTGGATCTGTGAAAGACTTTTCTGCTGAAACCATCATGTTCACAATGTATCAGTTAGCTGGTGTGTTGGTACAGCTACATGATGGCTGTGTTTACATGTGGTAGTCTGTGTGTTTGCTTTGGTTTGTCTGCCTTGCAGTTCTACCCAATATGCACTGTAGACATTATATTACCATTTATATTCATATTTTCATTATTTAGTTAAAGGGGAGCCTATATATAATCTAGCAGATAGTGGTTATCCGTTTTAATACCATGTTTCATGTAGATTAATACATCTTTAGTCTTAAATTCTTAAATTAATGCACAAGAAGATACTCTATTTCTCACCATTTTCTCCCCATATCACAGTTTTGCCATTCATTTTATTTTCTATTTAAATGTCTTATTGATTGAATATGTGCTTAAGAATTTTAACTGTTTCCTTTTGAACTTTCCTTTTGTCTCTTTTTATTGCAAATCACTGTTTATCTTTGATGCTTCCTTTACAAATGTATTCCTGTTCATCTCATCTCTTTAATGTAAAGCAATTTGAGTTTATGCTATACAAATAAAGTGTATTAATGCAGTTGTTGTTTTTATCATTATTATTATTATCATTATCATTATTATTACGGGGCCAGAGCTCAGCTCTGGACCTGTTTTAATATTGCCTGTATTCTTCTGTTTCTGCCACTTTTCGCAGTTCTGGGTGAACCGTGCTGTCGCTTTTTACGAAACTCGGCCATATGGTAGATGGTCATGAAAAACAAGAAATAAATCTCACAATCTTTCGTCAAAAAAGATGGTGGCGCTATAACACTCAATTGAAAATGCCAACTTTGAACAGGTACAACTCATGCCCTGTTTGACCTACAGCCATAAAACTTCAATACACACATCGTCTACTCATGATGAACAACTTTAACCCTCTGACTTTTGACCTCTGACCTTTAGATCTCCCACCATTTTGAATTATATGAAAAGCAGCTAAAATCTATCTCCTCCTGGGATTTTTGAGCAATCTGCACGAAACGTTTACACATGAACTTTGGACCTATGCCGACAAACCTGTGCAAAAGATTTTCCATAAGTGAAAAAATGAAGCTTTAATGAGCCAATGAATATTGCAGTTTTATGACAATTATTCATCTGCCCCTAACACATACATGCAGACTCACATTTCTTTGAAACTTTGCGTTAATGTTGAGGGTCATTCCAAATATTACTGAAACCAATCTTACTCCAATTGGTCAAAGGGGGGCGCTATAGCGATTTTTTGAAAGTGCAAACTTTAAACAGGCAAAAGTCATGCCTCGTTTGGCCGACAGCCATTAAACCTGCTTACAGATGTGCCTTGACTCATGAGGAACACATGTATCACGTTGACCAGTAAGCTCCGCCCTTAGATTGTGAGCAGTTTGAAAAACACTTAAACCCAGGATTTTTCAGCTATTTGCGTGAAACTGTATCATCTGTATGATCTCCTTTTTCACAGGTTCTTATCTGTCGCTCCAATGGCTTCTCCCTTAAACGTGTGCCTCACGACCGCAAGGTTGCCGGTTCAAGCCTCACTTGATGTAGACTCATTTAAGTTGAATTGCAAAAAACATGACTGTATCAATGAATACATGTGCAAACGGTAAAGATAACATGAAATGCTTATTTGAGAGTATGTTTTTTCAATGTATGACGTACTTCATTGTGAAAATAGCCGATCTACAATCTCACAACTTTTCAGATAGCAACGTTTTGTGAGCTTGTAGATCGGCTGCTTTCACTGGTTTCGGTTTCGAGGAGACATACAATTTCTCTATTGGTAAATGGTTTGTGAACGAGTGATCTTAGTGTTAGTGTTAGTGTGAATTCTTTTTTCACTGGTTCTGGTCTGTTGGTCCAATGGCGTCTCGCTTCAGCATCAGCCTCTGGATCCAAGGTCGCCAGTTCAAGCCTCAACTCTTGCTGGCTACTTCTCAATTGTATCGCACAAAACATGACTGTATCAATTAATGCATGCGCAACTGTTAAAGGTAACATGAAATGCTTCTTGGAGAGAGTATTTTTTGCAATATATGACAAAATTGTGAAAATAGCCGATCTACAATCTCACAACTTTTCAGATAGCAACGTGTTTCTGAGCTTGTAGATCGGCTGCTGTGTTATCTCTTTTTTCACAGGTCTTGTCTGTTGGTCCAATGGCTTCTCCCTTAAGTGAGTGCCTCATGACTGCAAGGTTGCCAGTTCAAGCCTCACTTGATGCATACTCATTTAAGTTGAATTGCAAAAAACATGTATGTATCAATGAATACATGTGCAAAGGGTAAAGATAACATGAAATGCTTATTTGAGAGGGTATGTTTTTGCAATGTATGACATACTTCATTCTGAAAATAGCCGATCTACAATCTCAAAACTTTTCAGATAGCAACGTGTTTCTGAGCTTGTAGATCAGCTACTTTCACCAGTTTCAGCCAGGGGCTTGGTTCATGACAGAAGGCAAAAATGTATGATCTTCAACAGACAACTTCAGCCTGGACGAAGCTGTAGCACTACAGGTCGTGTCTCAGCCTGTGAGTCCGAAGGTCGAGCGTTCGATTCCTGTCAATAGCAATAGGTTGAGGTGTCCATGTGTGAGGTTCTTAACCTGGGATTGCCCCCCTGCGTCCTATGTATGTCCACCTCAGCTGGGTCGAGCTTAAAAGTAATTTCACCTGTTGGAATCATTTGCTTTGTCTCAATTTCAATCTATTCCGTTTCCATGTCTTATTGTGCTATTATTGCACTTTGCTTTTTGTCTGTCTGTCTCTCTGTCTCTGTGTCTCTCACTCTGTGTCTCTGTGTCTCTCTGTCTCTGTCTCTGTGTCTCTGTGTCTCTCTGTCTCTCTGTCTCTGTGTCTCTCTGTCTCTCTGTCTCTGTGTCTCTCTGTCTCTCTGTCTCTGTGTCTCTGTGTCTCCCTGTCTCTGTGTCTCTGTGTCTCTCTGTCTCTCTGTCTCTCTGTCTCTCTGTCTCTCTGTCTCTGTGTCTCTGTGTCTCTCTGTCTCTGTGTCTCTGTGTCTCTGTGTCTCTGTGTCTCTGTGTCTCTCTGTCTCTCTGTCTCTGTGTCTCTCTGTCTCTCTGTCTCTGTGTCTCTGTGTCTCTCTGTCTCTGTGTCTCTCTGTCTCTCTGTCTCTCTGTCTCTGTGTCTCTGTGTCTCTGTCTGTCTCTCACTCTGTGTCTCTGTGTCTCTGTCTGTCTCTCACTCTGTGTCTCTGTGTCTCTGTCTGTCTCTCACTCTGTGTCTCTGTCTGTCTCTCACTCTGTCTCTCTGTCTGTCTCTCACTCTGTGTCTCTGTCTGTCTCTCACTCTGTGTCTCTGTCTGTCTCTCACTCTGTGTCTCTGTGTCTCTGTCTGTCTCTCACTCTGTGTCTCTGTCTGTCTCTCACTCTGTGTCTCTGTCTGTCTCTCACTCTGTGTCTCTGTCTGTCTGTCTCTCACTCTGTGTCTCTGTGTCTCTGTCTGTCTCTCACTCTGTGTCTCTGTCTCTGTGTCTGTCTCTCACTCTGTGTCTCTGTCTGTCTGTCTGTCTGTCTGTCTGTCTGTCTCTCACTCTGTGTCTCTGTCTGTCTGTCTGTCTGTCTCTCACTCTGTATCTCTGTCTGTCTGTCTGTCTGTCTGTCTGTCTCTCACTCTGTGTCTCTGTCTGTCTGTCTGTCTCTCACTCTGTGTCTCTGTCTGTCTGTCTGTCTGTCTCTCACTCTGTCTGTCTGTCTGTCTGTCTGTCTGTCTGTCTGTCTGTCTGTCTGTCTGTCTGTCTGTGTCTCTGTCTGTCTGTCTGTCTGTCTGTCTGTCTGTCTGTCTGTCTGTCTGTCTGTCTGTCTGCCTGCCTGCCTGCCTGCCTGCCTGCCTGCCTGCCTGCCTGCCTGCCTGCCTGCCTTTTTTTCTCTCAAGTTGAGTGTTCTATTCTTCTATGGCTTATTCTGCAAATTACTTATAGTTTCTTCTTTCTTTTTTCTCTCTGCAAAACCTGGCCCGTGTTATCGCTGCTTGCAGCTATATTTATTATTATTATTTCACTTAATTCACTCTCCACTGTGAGTGTAATTCAATAGATAATAATGTACAGTTCTTTATTCTCATTCTGCAGGTTTCAGTTTATTGTCATATATTTTAGTGTTTGATCAAACTGTATGTTGTCCATTCAGTATTATATTGTCTCTGTTGGGTGGAAACCTCATTTGTCCAGAACTGTTACTTCTCAGGATTCAAATTCAAAAATAGCAAAAGTAGCAGATCTATAAGCTCAAAACATGTCGCTTTGCACCGCGTTTGGAGCTTGTAGATCTGCTACTTTTGATGCTTTTGTGTGACGCTGTAGTATGATCAAGTAGGGCGCTAATTTACGAATAAACACAACAAGTAAGGATATGGAGATAAGAGGTGTCTGCCCGACAGCAACGATTTATAAACATATAAACTAGTAAATAATGTGGATTTCAGGATCCATGGGAACTCTGTGGCTCCAATGTGGATCTGACTTCATGTGACCAGACTGAGACATCAGTCATGATGTCAGTCATCTATGACAGAGGGTCTCAAATTTTTCAGGCCGCAACCCCCCACCACCCCCCCCCCCATATTTGAACTTGGGACCCCCCACCCTGACAAGCACTTGGAAATGTAGGAGTTGAGGCATTACATTTCACTTTTCACCGATAAATATTGTGAAAATAGCTATAAGCTACAAGTTTGGCTATTTTTTTAATGTTTGCCTCTCATATTTTACAATTTGACAAAAAAAATTATAGTATGTTTTAAAAAAAATGATTATGTCATGTTAGCGGTACTAGCGGTTCGGCCCACTAGCGGCCCTCGCACCTACGTCGCACCACCGATCCGACCAATTATGTCTGAGTCATGTCAGGAACAGAAGGTGTTGGACCCACAGATGCAGGAAATGAGGATCACATCAACTTAATGTTACTAGTATTTTTTTAATTGAATTTTTTACATGTCTACACAGATTTAGAGGAATATCTCATTTTAAATTAACACTAGGAATCTGATATTCTAGGATTATACTGAAAAAATAACCCCACAAACAGTAATAATATTCATACAAAAGTTACAATTGTTATAATAGCACTGGTCTGATATTTGCTTCTTTTCTCTCTCACTTTCATCTCACCACATGCTCTCCCTGTGGATAATTCAATATCATGATGATGAGTGACTTGCAATTTAAAGGGGGTTCTGGTACAAGAACACAGCAACCAATGGTAAATCAAAAATGAATATATTAATTTCATGTTATTGCCTAAAATTGTAGCTTGTAAATTGAGTAGCTAATAAATAAACACAACAAGTTAGGATATAGAGATAAAGGTTTCTTCCCGACAGCAACGATATATAAACATATAAACTAGAAAATAATGTGGATTTCAGGATCCATGGGAACGCTGTGGCTCCAATGTGGATCTGACTTCATGTGACCAGACTGAGACATCAGTCATGATGTCAGTCATCTATGACACACAAATCTATGTCGCACAAATCCCGAGGGGGACGGGGGGGTTTCATCCCCCCCAGCTTCAGATTGGACCCCCCTAAGTCATTTAGAATAATAAAAAATAATGTTAAAATAATTATTTTTTTGATAATAAATCAGGAAAATCAGGCAAAAATAAGAATTAAATAACATAACCCTAACCTAACCCTAAATAAAGTAACCGAAAAGAAACTAACGAAATCGCGGCCGACCCCCCCCCCCCCCCAGCCTCAAGCCAGATTTTCGCCCCTGATCTATGCAAAGGGTGTTAGAATAAAACATTTGCTCAATAATCTAATGTGTAAAAACCTGTTACTTTACCAATGAAAAACCTTAAAAGCTTAAAAAGAAGTACAGACCACGACTTTATATAATAGGGTTTTGTATTTCAAATAGGTTTGCACAAAACAAGAGAGATGGAGGCAGTTAAAAACAGGACAGTCTAAATGCGATTTATTCTGATGGTTGAAAAGTTCTCTCTCTGCTCTCGATAGAGCAGAATTGTCCATATATTCCGTGATTATTGAGTGGTTTGTTTACAGTCTGATTCACTTCATGGAGTCCTAGGCAGATTGGAGGGTCAGTACCTGATGCCTGTTGTAACTAGATTTAATATGCTGAGATGTTCTGGTAAGCGCAAAGTGAATTGAATAATTAATCATAGTAATATAATGATTCACACAGTGAAGGAGAATGGACTAACTACAGGAGGGAAGGCAGGGATTGTGATTACAGTGATTATCATCATCTTGCTGGCATCAATACTGGGACATTTCTACTGGAAAAATAAACCAACTGGTAAGTCTTTAACTGTTTAACTATCATCTATGTATCTATAATGATAACAATGATTAGTGTCTCCCCACTGACCAATATCTCTGTCTCACATCTTTACTGTTACAGAACCAGGCGAAGACGTCACCGATCTAGGTAAGAGAGACAGAGAGAGAGAGAGAGAGAGCGAGAGCGAGAGCGAGAGAGAGAGAGAGAGTGTGTGTGTGTGTGTGTGTGTGTGTGTGTGTGTGTGTGTGTGTGTGTGTGTGTGTGTGTGTGTGTGTGTGTGTGTGTGTGTGTGTGGGCGGGCGAGCGAGCGAGCGTGCATGTATCAAATCCATGATGTTCTATGTAGCAGAGTTCCTGCAAAGTCAATTTGTTCTGGTTAAATTAAGGTTAAATAAAAGTAGATAATGAAAATAGAAGTATAATAAGAATAAGAATCGTTACTGTTATTATTGTTATTTTCTCCCTGTCCCTTAACCACTTTCAACCTAGCATCCCTATATTGGTCGTGTCATTATAGAACACCATTTTCAATTTGTCCAACCTCCCCAAACAAAAATCGAATCATTTAAAAATGCTAATCATTTTAATGAATAATAATAACAAGTTCACAATGCAACATGTTGTGAGCTCATAGATTGGCTATTCATTGTACAATTAAGTATAAAGAGATGAAGTTGTTAATGCAATGATTTACTTAAATGCTTTACTTAAAGTCCCTCAAGTAAACATTAAATGTCTCTCTTGTGTTTCAGAGGCGAAACCATTGAATGCTCCAGGTGGGTCCTTTGTTTTATGGATGAACTGATATTCAAATCGACTTAGAACCAACTTAATTGTTTATATGTTTTCACATGATGTGTGACTTTATTGGTTGATTGTCTGACTTGCAGGGTCACACTATTTCCTAAAAAATTACAAAATAAGACAAATATTTTGTAAAGTAAAATATAGGAAAAATCATACTTTTTTTTGGCTGAATTGAAAGGAGTCAAGAGTGAAACATGTTATATTTCAGAATTAAAGCGATTAGTGGAACAGTATTGAAAAAAGCCTGAAAAAAATTTACGTGCTCGACTTTTAATAATGTAAACATATTTATTGTAAAAGTCGATTGCTGAATGAATCTAAATGTGCTCCCCAAGGTTTTGTTCGCTGTGTATGAACAGTTCAAAGCCTCCCCGACCGTTTCTAGATATCTGTCCAGTTTGATATCTGACGCTGTTGCAGACAGGAAATCATACAGTATGAACTGGGTTACGTCCTGTCTCACGCATCATGATATCACATAATTTATAATCTTGCCTGTTTTCGTGACATTGACGGTGCAGAGAGAATAGAAATAGGCCTAATGTATTCATTATTTATCCCTGAGGGAAATGACAGTTGCCGTCAACAAGTAAAACAAACATGAAAGACAATAAGCAATAAATAGGCCTATATGATAATAAATAAAAACAATAAAAAGTAGGCTATCAGGTTTGTATATTGCGTCTGTATATCACATCCTGTTGAAATCATGCAGTGTGTGATCCCTTGTAGCCGTGCAGTCATACAGTGTGGAAACAATGATTTAGGATAGCCGATTTCAAATAACAGAGTTGTGTAGTGTGAACTGCATAGCGATCTTATGACTACCTGATGACTTTCAAAGTCGTACAGTGTGTACGAGCCATTACTGAGAGGAACTGTCACAAACTGTCAGTTGTCTGATACAGTCAAAGTGTCCCACTTGACTTGATTCAATACAGTGGTCATCACCATGCCAGCTTGTGATGGACATTTCCATCAATATTTTATATTGCCACAGACATGCAAAACAAGTGATCAATAATATTACCAGAAACACATAGGCCTAGCCCTAAATGTATACAGTACTAATGTACTCCTGATGTGCCATAATGTCTATTCTATTCCACTGCACTACACATTTTAAAACGTGCCACTTATCAAAAAAATATTAATACAAATAAAATCTAAATTATTTTGGGGGAAAAGCCGATCTACAAGCTCACAACCCATACACACAGCATGTTGTGAGTTTGTAGATCAGCTATTTTCATTTGAGCCTATAATGGCTAAAATGGCAGGGCTAAAGTGGTTAGCTATACTTTAGAAAACCTGGAGACTGTGAAGTCGTCCTCTGTATACTGGCAGCTATAGGGGGCAGTCCTGAGACAGGAATTAAATGTGGCATGGTCCAAATATTCCATGTTTGGGATTTCAATAATTGGGTCTTATCAGTACAGACAGTGCTTCCATCTTACATTGCAGGAGCAAAATGGCCACTTAGCTGCTAAGGTGAGTGGGTACGTAATGCGTATTATACTATGGTTATTATCATATAGGATGGCTTTTCAGAGGACAGTGTTACTTGAGGACATGAGGAGACAAGAAGTTCTAGCTGAACTAGTTTTTTGTTTGTCAAGGTAGCTAGCGTCAATAGTTGTGTTTTCCATGAAGTGAACAGGTAGCCTACTATAATCTATATTGATGAGAAAGCGTATGCCAACAATGGAAAAATATACTTGAGTGTCACAGCACGTAATTATGTACATGATGACTGATTAATGAAGGGCATAACAGGATTTAAAGGAATGCAGTGTCACAATAGTTTGATGCAAAGGTGCCTAATTTTGAGGAGGAGGTCTGATGGTGAGGCTATGGATTATGCTTGTGGAGTGTTATTATAGTTATTGTTATTATTGAAACACTTTCTCTTAATTGACGAAAATCTGCTTTACTTGTCCAGTTCTGCACTCCTTTGCCTTGGTGCTCCTTCTCAACAGATGACATGCCATTTGTTTTTGCTCTTTTCCTGCACCATTTTCACTGTGGTCTGACACACCTCATACACTCCATTAATCCATCGTCTTAAAAACAAATATATACTATCCCACAAAGGATTGAAAGCACGTTTTGACATGTTGAGGGAATTTAGGCAGCTATTAGCAAACAGCACTTCTAGCTGACTTGTTGTCCTCACCTGATCCAAACATGTACGGGTACCAAGTACAACACCACAAATCTCTTACAACATATTAATGAGCATGACATTACGACAAAATTATTCAAGACAATTTTTTTTATTAGATTGTGAATATTTAGAAAAAATGATCTACGATATCTTTCGTAATTTTCAAAACCAAAAAGTGCCGTGGACATAGACAAGTCGTGCCACGGACATGTTTGTTCATGTACGGACATGTTGATGACCCCTGATTCAATAGGAAGGGAGATACATACTGATACTCCTAGGAAATCCTCCTGCAACCGAAGAGGAGGATAGCCCGATAGCTCCTGTCTGTCTTCCATACCGGACAGACCAACCAGGAAATGTTGGACTATCAACAAGGCATACAGACATGACATCTGACCTCTTAACACTTCTCTTCACTTTTCCTGATTTTTTCCCTGTTAAGTCTATGAGCCTTGTATGTCTGCTATTTTTTTTAATCTTTGAAAAATTATGAATACTTTTTTAACATAAATCTTCTCTGCTGGGGGTCCCTGGCAAAACATTTTCAGATGGGGGGTCCGCGGCCAAATACATGTCAATTTGAGTTGAGAACCACTGCAATAGGCCACAGTAATGGACCAGGACTCTCACTTATTTACCAGATTTATCCAAATAAGCCAGGATTAAAGAAACTTGCATTGATCCAAGCGTGCAGAACTTTCATCCTTTATACTATATGAGGCGCAGTTTATGGAGCTAGTTCAGGCCAGGCAACTCAAGGGATTGGGGCAACCGATCATGTTAGAGCCATTTTCTAATCTATGTGAAATGTGTTTATTCTGATTATTATTCAGAGTTATTATTCTGATATTCTTATTTATTGCCTACTAATGAATTGCCTATTTTTTGGTTATTAATTCTATGAATTTGGAATGGTTTGAATTGAGGGCTACTCCCCCTGGGAATTACATGATTTGTGGGTGCAGGCCACCTGGGTGAGAAGGGTGATAAGGAATGGGTGACACCCTGACAGAGAAGTAATGTGAGACGGGGAAGCGTCACAGTTTGTTGACCGCGCAGGCTCTTTTTTGTTTTATAATGATCAAGTTTATGTTTATGCAATGGAGTGACCGTCAGATAATAAATATTTTGTTTGATGCAACTTTCGGATCTCCGTGCTGATTGACTGTTTGTAAACAAGAGGAGACGCGAGTATAACAATAGACTGCAACACCACCCCGACCAACAGTGGCTTTATTTATTTGTTAGAAAGGCCACAATATTAGTCAACAAACTTGAGATCGTGCGGTGGAACAGGACAACGACCCCCTTTGAACTGCAAAGCGGCTTGGAAACGGCGACATTGAATGAAACTTGGACTTGGACTTGACGCTGTTTCCGTGTGAAAGGCCGTGAGTAGTAGAGTAGTAGACAAAGGAAACTATGAATGAGACGCTGTGCTCATTAACTGTTGTCAATTGATGCTTTGAATAGGATGGAACGATCAAAGCAAATGCTGCGCAAATAAACTGTTAAATGGATTGGATGCTTTAAAATGAATTGAGCGAAAAGCAAAATGAAATGAAATGAAATGAGTGGAGGAATGCTTTGCATAAAATGGAGAAAGCAAAATGAAGTGCTTAAATGAGGATGTCTTGATAAAACTCAAAATGTGTGGAGAACTTAAATAAAACTAACAATGAATGGAGACGGTGAGCCTGCGGAGGACCCCGCTACGGCGGAGGACAGGCTTAAATCACTGCGCGCAACGCGCAGAGGAAAACTGGGCGTTTGCACTCGCAAAATGAAAGAGATTCAAACTGTGCTGGTACCAGGTGGAAATGTGAAAAATGTGAATGACGATGTCGCCTCATTTAAAGGATCACTTGATGAATTCAATGAATATCATGCGCTGGTTCAAAACCTCCTGAAGGACACAATAAAGGACGAGGATAGAACGCAATGGTATGAGCCAAGTGTTTATTGAATTCCTAAAGGAAGTGGAACTATGGAAAAATGAACAAAACCAGTTGACTGTGCAGCCCCAGGACAGTATCTCCAATATTTCAAAACACTCAAAAGCGAAATCAACCAAATCAACCACTTCATCAGTTACCGCAGCCCGACTCAAGGCTGAGGCGGAGAAGGCTGCGCTCCTTATAAGGGCATCGACTTTAAAGGCAAAGCAGGCTCTGGAAATAGAGCAGGCTAAAATACAAGCCAGACTGGAACAAATGGAACTGGACATATGCCTGGCTGAATCAGATGCTAGATTGAAAATTCTGGCGGATCTTGACTCCATTTCACAACCACCAGCACCATCACTGCTTAAATCACAACCACAAATGTTACAGCCAAAATCACAGGATGATGCCATGAATGAGTATCTGGAAAATACTAAAACCCCAAGCATCAATATGGACGCAGAGCCATATCCAATTAATTCACTTGGAGCCAGACCAAAAATAAAAATACAAGGACCATCAAACCCAGGCCCAAGGCCACCAGAAATGACAACAACTCATACCCAACAGCAACCAATAATTGGGACAGGAACTGGAATTACAGTGTCAGACAATGATGACAGATTCTTGGCTGTAATACAGAGGCAAAATGAGATTGCTGATTTACTTGTTGTCCAGCAAAAATTGACATCACTTCCCTCCAAGGAAATCCCAGTTTATGATGGCAACCCTCTAGATTACCAGGCATTTATGAGGGCATTTGAGCATGGTATTGAGGAAAAGACCAAAAGCCACCAAGATAGGCTATATTACTTGGAGCAGTACACCTCTGGACCCTGCAGAGAATTGGTTAGGAGCTGTCTCCATATGGATGCCAACACAGGCTACATTCACGCTAAAACACTGTTAAAAAAGCATTTTGGAGATAACATAAAAATCTCAAGTGCCTATATGGAAAAAGCTCTTAATTGGAAAAGTATTAAGGCAGAGGATGGAGATGCACTGCATAGTTATGCACTCTTCCTGAGAGGCTGTTGTAACGCAATGAGAGATTTGGAGGATATAGAGGACCTGGATCTGACCTCTAACCTAAAACTCATTGGCCCTCATTTATCAACGCGGTGCAGCCCAAATAATGGGCGTAGGGCGAGATCACCGCACCTTTCGGCATTTATCAATATATCCTGACGTGGGCTTCATCCTACCGTAGGCTGAGATCTCACGTCTGGTCGAGACCAGTTGTTGACGTTGGCTGCGCCCGTTTATTCCATTCTAGACCTGCGGAGCAGCATTGTCTGACTGTCTGACAGGCATCTGGACACATAATCCACTCCTAAATGTATATCTACACACTAATAATTAATCCCTGTGAAAATATAACATTTTATAAAGTAATTTAAACAAACTGCTTTAACAGTCATTCAGTTGCATTGGCTATTTTAAAATAGCAGATCTGTAGGCTCAAAAACGGGTCGCATCGCGACGCGTTGTGAGCTTGTAGATCTGCTATTTTCAAAATATACGAGCGCTTTTGCGTCGGGACTCGGGAGTCCCGCGGTCGGGACTGCCGACGATCTTTTCATGGCCAGTGAGGTGTACAAACTTACAGTAGCTTGTGGAGTATGTTATGGAGTTATGTCATAGAGAGTTTTGAAGACAACCTGGCTGGGTTAAGGATATAAACCCGACGCTCCAATCTCTTATTAACGGGACGGACCGAAACCACTGCCGTCTCACGGGGAATATCCTACATGACTGCTTGTGCACTGCTCGGTATGGGTTAAATAAATTAATATACAAACGTATTCCATTCATGGCGATGTGATTGGTATCATAATATGTCATTCATGTAGGCTACAAGCCTACGTGACAAAGATTGTACCGCTACGGTATGGATTACAATACATGAAAAACACAGCTGGGCGGGCGTGTGTGTGTGTGTGTGTGTGTGTGTGTGTGTGTGTGTGTGTGTGTGTGTGTGTGTGTGTGTGTGTGTGTGAGAGAGAGAGAGAGAGAGAGAGAGAGGAGGGGGCGTGTGCGTGTGCATGTGTGGCGAGGCAGGCGGGGGAAACTCTTTCTCATTGGCTTTTGATGTCTTTGGTCGTATTCTGGTCCTTCTTCATGTCGTAAAATCGGGGCGTTTTGAGAATATTTAAGGGCGTGTTATTTAAATGACGCTAGGTTCCAGCCGTGACATTTATCAAGCCTGGGACCAAATGTAGGCTCGGATCAGCTGTGTAGGATTCGTTGATAAATGTGACTTCGACGTTGGTGTACGGCCGAATATATGGAAAAATATAAGCCGGTTTATAAGCTGCGTTGATAAATGAGGGCCATTGTGTCCAAACTGCCTTATAAATTGAAGGAAAAATGGAGAACAACAGCTTGTGATCTTTTAGAGCAAACACAAAGAAGAGCAAGATTGAGCAACTTGGTACTATTTATGGAAAAGCAAGCGAGAATACTACAGGACCCACTTTTCGGCGACATTCATGATCCTCTTGCCAATGTGAAGGTTTCAAAACCCAGGACTGCTGAATCAACCTCAGGCAGATTTAAGAGCAAGGGGAGTAGTTTTGCTACTACGGTGGCAATAGTGTCTGACAGCAAGGCCGAAAAGTCACCTGTCAAAAGCAACATGCCTTTTCTGTACCGGCAAGCATCCCTTACCTGAATGTCAGAAAATGAATGCACAGGCACATGAAGACAAAGTTCAGTTTCTCAGGGAAAAAGGACTATGCTTTGGATGTTTGAAAGTGGGACATTTGAGTAGAAATTGTAAAAGAAGACTGACCTGCCAGAATTGCCAGGGCAGACACCCTACTATTCTGCACATTAATAGATCCAAACCAGAGATGGTCAAATCTAATAAGGTTGAACAGCATGCTGCGAAGCCTGAGGAGACATCATCTGTCACCAGCGCTCTGGTGTCACTAGGAGAGGGTGAAGGAACCGGGGCTGGTAAAGACTGCATACTAGCTATAGTACCAGTTCAGGTGAAACTTTACAATGGAAGTAAAAGTGTACTTGCCTATGCCTTCCTGGACCCAGGAAGTACAGATACATTCTGTACAGAGAAGCTCATGAGACAGCTTAACGCCAAGGGACGGAGAACTGAGGTTCTACTGCAGACCATGGGAACAGAGAAAACTGTCAAGAGCTATGAGTTGACGGGTCTAGAAGTAGGCAATATGGAAGGCGATACATACCTGACATTGCCCAAGTTGTACACCCAAAACAAGATACCTGTTACAAAAAGAAACATACTTACCCAAATGGATCTTGACAAATGGCATTACCTGCAGGAGATCAAGGTAAAGGAGATTGATGCTAATGTGGAGCTTCTTATTGGAGTGAATACTCCAAAAGCTATGGAGCCATGGAAAATCATCAATAGCCAGGAGAACGGCCCCTACGCAGTGAAAACATTGTTAGGATGGGTGGTGAATGGGCCACTTCATGCTTCCACTGCTATGGAGGAGAAACGTCCTATGGCCTTAGTGAACCGCATCTCAATTGTTCATCTCGAGAACCTCCTCAAAGAACAATATGCACATGACTTCCCAGAGAAGGAGTATGATGAGAAGAGGGAGATGTCAGTTGATGACAGAAAGTTCACACAGATTGCATCAAGTTCTGTTGCACTCCAAAATGGTCACTACCACTTACCTTTACCACTTCATGATCGGAATACCATCATGCCAAACAACTACCAAATGGCAGAACAGCGAGCATTGTACCTCAAAAGAAAGTTCACAAAGGATGAGGTCTATGCAGCTGAATATAAGGAGTTCATGAGTGACATCATCATGAAAGGATATGCAGAGAAAGTACCACCAGAAGATCTACACCAGGAAAATGGTAAACTGTGGTACATACCACACCATGGTGTCTACCACAAACGCAAGAAAACTATCCGTGTGGTTTTCGACTGTGCATCATCCTATAAAGGTACATCGCTCAACAAGGTACTACTTCAGGGCCCTGATCTGGCCAACTCACTCATTGGTGTTCTGCTCAGGTTCCGGCAGGAACCCATTGCCGTTATGGCAGATATTGAGAGCATGTTTCACCAGGTGCGTGTTAAGGAAGAGGACGTAGACCTGCTCAGGTTTCTGTGGTGGCCAGATGGCGACACCAGCAAAAGTCTGGAGGAGTACCGAATGAGAGTTCATCTCTTCGGCGCTGTCCAACCTGTGCCAACTTTGCATTGCAAAAGACTGCGGATGACAACAGTGAGAAATTTGATCCAGAAGTGGCTGACACAGTCAAATCAAATTTCTACGTCGATGACTGCCTCAAATCGGTAGCGACGGAGGAACACGCTATAGAGCTCGTTAAAGACCTGAGACAAATCTGTTCTCTTGGAGGATTCAAATTGACCAAGTGGGTTAGTAACAGTCGAGCTGTTCTAGCATCAATCCCTAACGATGACAAGGCAAAACAAATCAAGAACTTGGATCTGGACAGGGAGAAGTTGCCTAATGAAAGAGCCCTAGGACTGTACTGGGACATTGAGAGTGATATATTCAGTTTTCGTGTTGCTGCTAACAACAAAACTCTTACCAGAAGGTCTATACTCTCTACTGTCAGCTCTGTGTATGATCCCCTTGGTCTTCTTGCCCCTTTCATACTGAAGGCAAAGCAAATCCTTCAGCAACTCTGTAAGGACAAATATGGATGGGACGAAGCCGTTCCAATGGAACTGTCAAAACCATGGCAGCAATGGCTCAAAGATCTAGACCAGCTGGCCAGGTTTCAAATTGACAGATGTGTTAAACCAAAGAACTTTGGTCAAGTAAAGACTGCAGAATTGCATCACTTTTGTGATGCAAGTGAACAAGGCTATGGTACGGCAAGTTACCTGAGGTTCACAAATAGCCAGGATGACGTTCACGTGGCATTTGTGATGGGGAAATCGAGAGTCACTCCTCTCAAAGTAATAACGATTCCCAGATTGGAACTCACGGCGGCGACACTGGCTGCAAGGATGGACAAAATGCTTCGATCAGAGCTCCAAATAGAGCTCCAACAATCCACCTTTTGGACTGACAGCCAGTCTGTGTTGAAATATCTGCGAAACAAGAACAGGAGGTTCCACACCTTTGTGGCCAACCGGATTGCAGTGATCCACAACCTGTCAGAAATCAACCAGTGGAGGTTTGTCGACTCCAAACAGAATCCCGCTGATGATGCATCGCGAGGACTAAACATTGACTCCTTCCTCAGTTCTAAAACATGGCTTCAAGGACCAGAGTTTCTGGAAAAAGCTGAATCACAATGGCCAAGAACTCCAGAAAACCTTGGATCTGTTCTCTCAGAGGACCCTGAAGTGAGGAGAGAAGCAATTATTTCAAGCATTGTTACCAATATGATGGACAAAACTCCAACAAGCAAGCTCATTGAGTACTACTCATCCTGGCATAGCCTAACCCTCTAGAACCTGAACTATGAAGGAAAGGTCAGAAAATTCCAAAATTTTGAAAAGGGACACTTTATTGGGTCTTAAAACATTTTTGATTTTGTTTTATTTTTTTTAACATTCCTTTGTATCATTTATTTGTTGTATCATATTTGATACAAGGGGTATTAAAAGGGGTATTTCAAGTCGTTATTTTTTTTTTTACTGCCTCCCCCCTGGCCAGCCGGGGCGCCTGATGGAGGGGAAAGGAACTGGTTGGAATAACGTGTTCCTTCCACGCGCTACGTCCAACCAGGGAAACTCTCCCCTGTCAGGTGATAAGAAGGTCAGTTAGCTCTCATGCATTGAAGGAGGCATGAGCTCGGCCCTGGCCTCCCTAGGTTGGCAGAGGGAGTGTAGTGCCCAGGATTACATAGAGATTGGCACTGGGTGTAAAAAATAGGGTTACAAAATCGTGGGATAAAATTTTGAAAAAAAAAAAAAAATCAAGTCGGTTTTAACATTACAAAAACATTTATTTTAGACCTGTAGTATCAAATATGATACAAATCATAAAGGACTATAGACCTGTAGTATCAAATATGATACAAACACTTTTGACATCATAAAAAACAAACTCAAATGCTAAATTTTGAGAGCTCATAAGTGCATTCAAGTTATCCAACACTTATTTCAAAATATTAGTAAAGATATACTAGGAAAACGTACCCGAACTGCTTAAAAAATAATTGTTTGTTAGTAGTGCATCAACCTCTCCTGTTTAGTTGATGGCAGCCATTTTGGGTCAGACCACCTGAGGCTCTGTAACTACCTGCAGTGCAAATGGTATGGTCCAGGGGGAAGTGGGGATGTGTCAGATATGATACAACAGGTTCTTGGTCCAAGTATTCATTACACTGATTTATAAAAAAATCTGTGTAATGTGTGTATCATATATGATACGTTTGGTGACATAGGGCTAAAGAGAGCTGTAGCTTGGATGATGAAAATAAAGAAGCTTCTTTTGGAGAGGAGTCTGAAGAGGAAAGAGACTTACTGGCTTAGGTCAAGTCACAACAAAGGAGAGTCATTGAAAGACCAGAACCTTTCAGTGGAGGACTTGGAAAATGCTGAAAACGCCATTATTTGCCATGAGCAAAGACAGCATTTCAAGGAGGAAATGTCCTCACTGGAGAAAGGGAAACAGTGCAATAAAGGAAGCTCCCTGTACAAACTGGACCCTATCATTGACTCTGGAATTCTGAGAGTGGGAGGAAGGATTAGGAGGATGGCCATGCCAACTGAGATCAAACACCCTATGATCCTACCTAAACTTTCTCATGTTTCAAAGTTAATATTGAACCACATTCACCATCAAGTTGGTCATGCTGGAAGAGGACACATGCTGTCTAAACTTAAAGGAGAATTCCGGACAAATTAAGTGTTATCTTTGATGTCTCGTTACTCACCTACCGATGTGAAAAGTAGCGTTCTTTTTTTTCATATATTCCCCTGTCGTCATTTTTTAAACACCCTCCGTTGTTATAATGGGAGCCGCTGGGTTAGTGAAGTTCGTCTATTATAACCGATGCAATGTTATTTTTTTCTCTACTACGATTCATTGTAGAGTCTCATGATAGTCAAACATGCGCTGAAAATTCCTGCGAGCCTGCCGTTAATGGCGAACGATTTAACACTGGTTGCTTGTTTCTTCCAGAACCTGGCAACTCGTGTTGCCAGAATCTGGAAACAAGCAACCAGTGTTAAATCGTTCGCCATTGACGGCAGCCTCGCAGATAGTTTCAACGCATGTTTGACTATCATGAGACTCTACTATGAATACTAGTAGTGAAAAAAACAACTTTGCGTCGGTTATAATAGACGAACTTCACTAACCCAGCGGCTCCCATTATAACAACGGAGGGGGTTTAAAAAATGACGACAGGGGAATATATGAAAAAAAAGAACGCTACTTTTCACATCGGTAGGTGAGTAACGAGACATCAAAGATAACACTTAATTTGTCCGGAATTCTCCTTTAATCAGAAGTATTGGCTGTCTGGTGCGAATTCTTCATCAAGGAAGATTATTAAGAACTGTGTTTTCTGCAGACGACTACAGGCCAAAGCCGGAGAGCAGAAAATGGCTGATCTCCCCTTAGATCGCATAACACCTGATCTTCCACCATTCACCCATGTGGGTATAGACTACTTTGGACCCATTGAGGTGAGACGTGGCCGTGCTCATGTCAAGAGGTGGGGAGTAATCCTTACTTGCCTAGTAAGCCGGGCTGTTCATCTGGAAGTTGCCAGTCACCTGAATACAGATGCATGCATCAATGCTCTTCGTAGGTTTATCTGTCGTCGAGGCTCAGTAAGAAGCATCAGATCAGACCAAGGTACCAATTTCATTGCAGCGCAAAAGGAGTTGGAGGAGTCTGTGAAACTACTGGACAATGACAAAATCCAGAAAACGCTACTCAAAAAAGGAATTGACTGGATATTCAACCCTCCCTCAGGACCTCACCACGGTGGAGCGTGGGAGCGGCTAATCCGACTGGTCAAAAAGATTCTCTATTCAGTCCTGAAAGAACAGACACTGGATGATGATGCTCTACACACAATCCTGTGTGAGGTCGAAGCTATCATGAACGATAGGCCCATCACAACGGTAACAAATGACCCAAACGACCTTGAGCCCCTAACACCAAATCATCTACTCCAGTTGAAAACAAATCCAATCATGCCCCCAGGACTGTTTCGAAAAGAGGACCAATATTCAAGGAAGAGATGGAGGCAGGTACAATACCTCGCCGACCTATTTTGGAAACGTTGGACCAGGGAATACATTCCACTTATGCAAGAACGTCACAAATGGAATAAAATCAGAAGGAACTTCATCCCTGGAGATCTCGTTGTCATTATAGATGACAACGCACCGAGGAACTCGTGGCCCCTGGGACGAGTAGTGAAGACCCTTCCAGGACCAAAAGGACTTGTCCGCAGGGTCCTGGTAAAGACCAAGACCAACATCATCCAAAGACCCATCACCAAGCTCTGTCTGCTCCTGGAGGCAGCTGACTGAGCCTACTAAGCCCTATTCTTCTGGTCAAGTGCACCTCTGACCGGTGGATAAATGGACTTAATTCGACTCTCGTCTGCCCCCCCCCCTCAGAGCAATGGACTAATGCACACATGCACACTCCGTGCTGGTCGCTTGGATCGTACATCCGTACACGAACTTTTTGATCGTACACAGACTTTGGTCTCTTGAATTATGAACTCATATACAGAGAAAAAGAAGAAAAAAGAAATGGACTTGAGTAAGCATACTGCATGCTGATCATTGAAAATGGCTCTATGATTTATTATTTAGTAATTGCTATGTAATAAGCAATTCGGGGCTGGTATGTTAGAGCCATTTTCTAATCTATGTGAAATGTGTTTATTCTGATTATTATTCAGAGTTATTATTCTGATATTCTTATTTATTGCCTACTATTGAATTGCCTATGTTTTGGTTATTAATTCTATGAATTTGGAATGGTTTGAATTGAGGGCTACTCCCCCTTGGAATTAAATGATTTGTGGGTGCAGGCCACCTGGGTGAGAAGGGTGATAAGGAATGGGTGACACCCTGACAGAGAAGTAATGTGAGACGGGGAAGCGTCACAGTTTGTTGACCGCGCAGGCTCTTTTTTGTTTTATAATGATCAAAGTTTATGTTTATGCAATGGAGTGACCGTCAGATAATAAATATTTTGTTTGATGCAACTTTCGGATCTCCGTGCTGATTGACTGTTTGTAAACAAGAAGAGACGCGAGTATAACAATAGACTGCAACACCACCCCGACCAACAGTGGCTTTATTTATTTGTTAGAAAGGCCACAATAGATCAGGTGACTAGGTCACATGCTCTTTCCTCCTGATCGGGTGGTTATAGGTACTGTGCTGTTACCTGCTCACTCTGGCTGCCCTGTCTTGCTGAGCCGACGTGCGTCGTTACTGCTGCTGCTGCTGCTTGCTGAGATCTGCTACCGCTGCTCGCTGCTTACCTGCTGCTGCTCGCTGCTTACCTGCTGCTGCCCATGAAAACTTATAAATTCTTCTCCTGGTTGTTCGTCCTCCTCGCCATGTCCTCCTCCTCCACGGACACGGGGAGCGAACGGGGTACGGAGGAAATTCCAGACACCGGGATCGCGTCCCTCCCCCCTGGGGGCATCCCGGGTCCCCCGGCCAAAGAGATCGACTCTGCGTCCGATCAGCGGCGCCGTAGTTCCCGGCTAGTCCAAAAACAGCTGGGCGACTGGCCAGTGGTGCGGATCCTGGAGGCATTATATGTCAATAATATACCCGTTCCTCACGGGTTTAGCCATGAGGAGCTGTTTCAGTTTCTGCTAGAAAAAGATCAAAGTCCGGCTGATGATCCAGAAACTGAAACCGGCAGAGGCAAGAAGGGGAAAGCTCCGGCGAAAAAGCACGGCCCAAGCGGTGGAAAAGGTGCCAAGGCTCCGCCAAAGCAGCGGAAGATTGCTGCTCCTGCTCACGCTCTGCCCTCGGTCTCCTCTGCTCCTCCATCTGCCCCTCCTCCGGCCTCTCCAGCTCCGACCACCGCTTCTTCGGCCCCTCAGCAGAATGCAGAGGTGTTATTCGCGCTTACCGATATCAAATCATCATTATCCAGCATGACTCAAAGGCTGATCATGCTGGAAAATAAATCCAGCACCCAGGTCGATAGCAGCGCAGGTACTTCCGCAGCGACTCCCTTCGTCACGATGACGTCAGCAGCCGATCCTGCAGTCAAACCCAGGAGGAACCTGGGAACTGCAGTCCCGGCGCCAGCAGTAGGAGCAGCGTTTCTTTCCCCAGCAGGGGCTATTCCTGATGCTCTCAGGACCCAGATACTCGAAAGTACGCAGGCTGCACCGATATCTGTAATATATCATGTTGGGTTAATTATGAGATTAATAAGTTATTCATTACTTGCTTTAACAGGGCAGGACGTTAATCTCATCAAAATTCTTATTAACGCAGCAGATTCTTCAGAGAAAAGGATGGTGGATTGCGGCGATTTTTCTGTTATTCTTAAGGAGAGTGATCCAAGATTATCCAAATCTCTTACATTAGCTGAATTCTTCGTAGCTTTCGGCGTGTACAGAGACACGATCTGTGAGGTATATCCTGATAGGAGAGTAGAGTTAGATACTTACCTGTCTATTATCGCAGATTTAGCGCTGTCTTATGGAGGGATGTTGTTTTTTGAATATCACAAAAGCTTCTCCTCCAAGGCAGCTATGTATATACAAAGATTTAATCAGAAAATCGATTGGGCAGTTGTAGATTTAGGCCTGATCAGCAGGCACTTCACGGGCCATCAAGCCATCTCCTGCACCATATGTTCTTCGTTCAGCCACCGTTCTAATCTCTGCCCAAAATCTGCGTTCCTGGCCCTGGGCGAAAGCCGGCCTCCTCGCCAGCAACCTGCGGCATTCGGCCATCAAGCTGCAGCGTTCGGCCCCAGCAAAAGACAGGTGCCTTATGCTCCAGGGTCTAAAACACCCATATGTATCAATTTCAATGAAAATGTCTGCACATTTGTTAATTGTAAATATATGCATATTTGCAGCTGGTGCGCAGACAGCCACCCACGGTCTGTGTGCCCAAGGAGGGTCCGTCCGGCTGCAAAATCAGCCAAATAAATGATTTGCATCCATCTACGCCTGTGATCGTCCCTGCTCTTTCTACGGCTCTAAAAAATCATCCGAACCAGTGCTGGGTCAACTATCTCATCACCGGACTAGTGCAGGGGTTCTTAGCTGGTCTATGTTGGCTTCCAAAAACCACACATGTGTGTCCAAATTTACAATCCGCCATTAAGGATCCGCTAGTGGTAGACGGGCTCCTGGAGAAAGAGATAAAAAAGGGGTACATGATAGGTCCATTTTCTAAATCACCATTTAACCCATTTAGGGTTAGCCCCATTGGAATTGCCACGAGAAAATATTCAGGAAAAAAGCGTTTAATCGTGGACCTGTCAGCCCCTCATAAAGGGCCAGTCCCGAGTATCAACAGCTTAATTCCTCTGGCCCCGTTTTCCTTATTCTATGCCACAGTAGATAATGCCATTCAAATGTTAAAAATTGCAGGACAGGGCGCTTGGCTTGGGAAGGCGGACATTACGGACGCGTTTAAAGTCATGCCATTACATCCTTCCCAATGGCATATTTTCGGGGTTAGATGGCGGTCCAAATTGTATTTTGCCGTTAAATTGACGTTTGGCTGTCGGAGCAGCCCGCGGATTTTTGACACACTATCAGAAGCCTTATGCTGGATTTTGTCCAACACCTACAAATTACCTTTCGTTTTGCATTTGTTGGATGATTTTCTAGTGGTGGATTTCGCCGGGTCACCTCCGGCGCGTTGTATCTCAATAGTACGAGATGTTTTCAAACAATTTGGAGTTCCTCTGTCTGAGGAGAAAACAGTAGGGCCCTGTACAAGGCTAGAATTTTTGGGCATCATGCTGGACAGTGTCCTCATGCAAGCCTCTCTCCCTGAAGAGAAATTGATTCGGATCAGGGATATTATCAAGTCTTTCACTTCGGCAGCCTCGGTATTAAAAAAGGAAATGCTTTCTCTTCTCGGCCATCTAAATTACGCCATGCGGATTATCCCACAAGGGCGCTCGTTTATTTCCCGACTTTTAGATTTGTCCAAAACGACAAAAGATTTGCAGGGGTCTATCATTTTAGACGAAGGAAGCCAGTCAGATTTAAGATTCTGGTCTCTGTTCCTAGATCAGTGGAACGGCATTTCCTTCTTTTATAATGAGTTAGCAGAAACATCCGCGTCAATTAATTTCTTCACAGATGCCGCGCCTTCCGTGGGTTTCGGGGGGTTTTTCAATGGAGAATGGTTCGCGGAAAGCTGGCCTAAAGAAATGGCTGATATGCCAGAGGATAGTAAATCAATAGCGTTATTTGAATTGTACCCAATTGTCGTAGCCTCATTACTGTGGGGTAGCCAGTGGTCCCGGAAAAAGATCACAGTTTTGTGTGACAACGAGGCCGCTGTGCATATAATTAACAAGGGGCGCTCTTCAATTCCCGTAATTAATCAGTTTATGAGGCGTCTTACCTGGACGTGCATTAAGGGTAATTTCATTATGCACGCCGTTTTCATTCCAGGGTACGAGAACAAAATAGCTGACGCTCTGTCTCGATTCAAATTCCAGGAATTCCAAAAATTGTGTCCAGACGCAAAGCCAAGCGGCCTGCCTTGCCCGGGGTTCCACCAGGCGATCCTAGATTAGGCATCGAAAGTCCTCTCCTGTCCTTGCTGAATTCCGCTGCCAAATACATGAGAAATGGTTTAGCAAAAAGCACATTAAAATCTTATGATTCTGCATGGTGGTTCTTTTGTTCTTTCTGTGCCCGTTTTGCTTGCCCGCCATTACCTGTGAATATCCCTATGGTATGCGCATTCATAGTCCACTCTTTTGAGTCCCGCAAGTTGCAGCCTCAGTCCATCAAGGCTTTAATAGCCGGCATTCAGTTCCATCTCCGTTGCCAAGACCCATCAGTAGATGGCATTCTAGGAAATCCTTCAATCCGTCTGCTTCTCAACGGTCTCAAAAAAGAGCGACTCCAAGGCAATGACAAACGCTTACCTCTTACAATCACTTTGGTGCAACAGCTGGTTTCCAAATTAAGATCACGGGTGTACACGCCCTATGTGGATAAAATGGTGGAGGCAGTCTTGTTAATGGCTTTCTATGGGTTTATGAGATGTGGAGAATTTACTACTAGATCACTGGCATTCAATCCTCTGCATGATCTCTGTTTTTCAGACCTAACCATAGAGCATGCGTATTTCACGGTGTATTTGAAACATTCAAAAAACTGATAAGTGGTGTAAAGGAACTCCTGTGATCATCGCAAGGAATAATTCTGATTTTTGTCCTTTCAATTCTATGTTGAGCTACCTGGCAACCAGGCCGGTTTCTGCCCCAAATGATCCTCTTTTCCTCACCGATGGCGGCAAACCGATGACCAGATCCTGGTTTACGGCTAAGCTGAGAGAGATCTGCTCAAGCTGCGGGCTTTCTCCAAGTGTCTACACAGCGCACTCCCTTCGCATTGGAGCAGCGACAACTGCAGCGCTGCTTGTGCCTTTGGCTTCACTCAAATCCCTGGGGCGATGGTCCTCAGGAGCCTACACTAGATACATTCGATTTAACAAAAAAGAAATTCTGCATGCCCAAAAGCTTATGAGTGCGCACGCTGTGTAAATCTGCTTAAATAAAAAGCTGCTGCCGCAATATCCATTGCTTAATTTTGAGATCGGGTGGATGGCTGGGGATTAGTTATTGGTGACTTCATGGCGTTAAAATGTTGGGCTATTTAATATGTTGGGTTTTAAAAAATGTTGGGCTATTTATGACTATGCAGTCAGGCTAATATATTATATATATAGTACTGATTCAGATGTTAAGTAAAGATAGCACGTCTTTACACACATAGTCAGTACACTTTATTTATTATGGATGATAAACAATAGTTATCATTCATCATAGGATGACTTATTTATATATATATATGTGTGTATATATATAGCAGATTTATTTGAAAAAGAAATAAATATAGAATGTCCTCTTCAAATCCGATTTGGTGCGGCACAGCTGTGGACACCATATTAGGATATCGTCTAGGACTCCTGAATTCAGGGATCAGCAGGTACCTGGATTCATCAGGCTTGTTGAACACATGGATGCATGCTGCATTTGTTTAGTTAAATTTAAAAATTAAATGATGAGGAACTCAGTCATTATATCATGTTAATTTATGGAGCTCCACCATTCTCACAGATGGTTGGTCCGGCGTCAGGCTCTGTGCTCCCAGGCGGTTTTGGGGGTTCCTGCTGTTTTGGGGGTTTAATTCATTCCCTGTAAATGCTATTTGGCATGTAACATTCATTAAAATGTTATCCTTACAGGGAATGAATGGATTCAGAGGCCTGACGCCAAACCATGCTTCCTCATGCTTTCTATTCCATGCTCAAGCTTGCTAATAAATATATATTCTAATCTAATCTAAGAGTTGTCTGACTGAAATGAGGCGCAGTTTATGGAGCTAGTTCAGGCCAGGCAACTCAAGGGATTGGGGCAACCGATCAGGTGACTAGGTCACATGCTCTTTCCTCCTGATCGGGTGGTTATAGGTACTGTGCTGTTACCTGCTCACTCTGGCTGCCCTGTCTTGCTGAGCCGACGTGCGTCGTTACTGCTGCTGCTGCTGCTTGCTGAGATCTGCTACCGCTGCTCGCTGCTTACCTGCTGCTGCTCGCTGCTTACCTGCTGCTGCCCATGAAAGTCATCCCACCCGCCTCCCCGGCATCCACCTGTAGGCTCTGTTTCTAGATCCCCATGGGGGTTTAATTAATTCCCTGTAAATGCTATTTGGCATGTAACATTCATTAAAATGTTATCCTTACAGGGAATGAATGGATTCAGAGGCCTGACGCCAAACCATGCTTCCTCATGCTTTCTATTCCATGCTCAAGCTTGCTAATAAATATATATTCTAATCCAATCTAAGAGTTGTCTGACTGAAATAGGCCTTCTTTACAGTTTTGTAGCAGGGTGGCCCATTCTATAGTCGTGAGTGCAATGATTTTGTGACCCTCCCCCTCTGCCTGTTTTTGGCTGAAACACTTCCCATCATGGGAAGTGAATAGCAGAGTGAGGCAGGTCGCCAGCCCACTTGCATCACCTGGTGATCTCAATCACCAGCTGCCTATTTCATTTGAAGTTAACTCCTTCTCTTCTCCACTGAGCTGGTAACAGGTCTCAGAGTTCTCACACACACACACACACACACACACACACACACACACACACACACACACACACACACACACACACACACACACACACACACACACACACACACACACACACACATTTTATTTGTCAGTGCACAACACCAGTGCGCAACTACATAAGTGTAAATCAGGCATAACTCTATCTGTAATCCCTAAAACTAACCTCTAAATGTCTTGTCTTATCCTAAACATAACCTCAACCATAACACTTTCCTCTCATCACTCATCCTTGCATTTTGAATTCGTGTGTGGAGTGTGGTCTCCTTTTTTGTCTCTGACTACACCTGTTTTGTGTCATGTTTTCCAAGTAAAATAATTTTGTAAAAAAAGAAATAATTATTTCTTAATTTCTTTGCCACAAAATATCCTATAGATAATTTGATTGATAGTAACTTTCAAACGTTGCTGACTAAGTCTGCTGTGGGAAGCTTAGGTCAATTGTCTCATACCCTGCTGCTGCCAGATTGTTAACCAGCTCCAGCAGAAGGTGCCATATCAGTCCAGTCCTGGCCTCTTTGCACTGGATTCATGTTAATTTCAGGGTCCAGTTCAAGGTCCTGTTGCTCACTTTTTTCATATTTTGTTATTTTGTTTTACTTTTTTATTAGGGAATACTAAATACAATGGAACAGGTATACATACAGCTGCGTACCCCTCTAACAAAAAAAATTACTGGGAAAAAGGAGAAAAGAAAGGGAAAAGGAAAATGGAGAAATAAAATGGAAGAGGAAAGAAAAAAGGAGGATGAGGACGAGAGGGGAAGGATAGGAGAGGGAGGGTAGGTAGGTTATAAAGGGATTCCATGTATGGAATATAGCCTTACCGTTTTCTAATTTAAGATAAGACATTACATCCCTGAGCCACATAAAGGTAATTGGAACCTTAGAGGATTCCCATAACAAAATAATGCAACATCTAGCCAAGAGGGATGTGAAAGCTAGTATATCTGATTGTGAAGAGTTTATCTGAGCACAGCCGCTTGAGACCCCAAATATCGCTATTAAGGGGTTCGTCTGTACATGTAATCCAAAAAACGTTTGACAAAATATTGAAGTTGTCACTCCAAAATGTATTGAGTTTGGGACAAAGATAATACACATGACTCAGGTTACATGGAGAAGCTGGTGCTCACTTATTTAGAGCTCTGCATGGTCAGGCCCCGGGATACTTAACTGACCTGCTCCCACGTTATGTGCCCAGCAGGGCCTTAACAGGGGCTGTTAGATGTTCCCAACACTAAACTAAAAACTAAAGGTGGCAAAGCCTTTCAGGTTGTAGCTCCTAAACTTTGGAATACACTCTTCCACAAGTTTTGAGAGATTAATTGAAATACCTTGTTTTGTTTTTAATCTCACTGTATGTAAAGCACGTTGTGAGATCTCTCTGTGAGAAGTGCCATAATAAATAAAATGTACTTACTTACTGTCACACCAGTAGAGTTAGCATATAAAATGATTAGCAAAATACAATAATAATTATAGATAGTGATAGCCTTCTATAACTTAGAGTTTTTTTTTATTATTATGCAATAATTAACCTGTCATCTGTAGCTTTAACATGATCAACACACTTCATGAGGCTGTCAATGATTGTCTGTCTGTCTTTCTTTCTTTCTTTCTTTCTTTCTTTCTTTCTTTCTTTCATTCATAGATGATGATGATGACATTCGGATTGTGCTGGTTGGGAAAACTGGAGCTGGAAAGAGTGCCAGTGGAAACACCATCCTGGGTTCTAAAGTGTTCGAATCCACGTTTTCAGCAGAATCTGAGACAAAAAGGTGTAAGAAGGTCTGTCGTAAAGTGGCTGGTAGAAAGGTTTCTGCTATTTTTTTTATTTTTTTTATCTACATTTTTATCCCGCGATTTTTGTAACCCATTTTTTTCACCCGGTGCCAATTTCCTAAGTCATCCTGGGCGCTACACCAGCCCTACACCAGTATTACACCAGTCCCCCACAGTAGGGAGGCCAGGGCCGAGCTCATGCTTCCTTCAGGCATGAGAGCCAACTGACCTTCTTGTCACCTGACAGGGGGGAGTTTCCCTGGTTGGACGTAGCGCGTGGAAGGAACACGTTATTCCAACCAGTTCCCTTCCCCTCCATCAGGCGCCCCGGCTGTCATGGGGAGGCGGTATAGTGACCAGGATTACTAAATGTTTTTGTGAGGGTATTAACTACCCTAGGAGACACGGGGAGAACATGCAAACTCCACACAGAGTAGGCCCTTTCGCCAACCCCACCTAGGGTATGGGCGCTGATGACGCGGAGGAGAAGACACGCCCCCAGCACCCACAGCGTCCCCCTGCGGGAATCGAACCCGAAAGGTTTCTGTTATTGACACTCCAGGCTTTTTTGACACCGGGTTCAGCGAAGACAAAAATCTTAAAGAGATCAGAACATGTATTGCTCGTGCTGCTCCTGGTCCCCATGCGTTCCTGGCTGTGATCCGAATGGGAAGATTCACAGATGAGGAGATAAAAAGTTTGGAAAGTACTCAGGAAGCATTTGGACAAAAGTCAAATGAATACACCATGATTCTCTTCACTCATGGTGATCAGCTTAAAGGTTCAGTTGAACAATTTGTGAATGGTTCTCCAAAACTAAAAGAATTAATCAGCAAGTATAGTGGTTTTTATCATGTCTTCAGCAACGAAATTGAGGATCCCTCTCAGGTCACTGAGCTGCTGGAGAAAATCAACACGATGGTGGAGAAGAATGGTGGAAGCTACTACACCAACAAGATGTTCCAAGAGGCAAAGAAACGAGGTGAGAGAAAGAAGCCATTCCTCTTTGCTTTTATTATTATTCTATTCAGCCTTTATTTAACCAGGATAAAACCACATTGAGACAAAGGGCCCGATTATTATGGAAGCGAATAGATGCCACAATTAAAATGAAATGGCTAATTTGAAAATTCAATTGAAAGAAGAGAAATGTTATTTAACCTTCAGGGTGTCAAGGGATTTTTGTGACGTTATTGAAAATGCAATAGAATGTTTAATTAATCTCCCATTATGCTCATTCTATGACAGATTTCAATTGGTGAATAAAAGATCATTATACATATTTATTTTTTTAAATGCCCCACTAAATAGTGGACAGTATTAAAATCAAAAGGCTAATTCAAAAATGTAAATGAAATAAGAGAAATGCTTTTTAATCTTCACATAATGACAACATTTTTTGAGACAAAAATTAATATGCAATAGCATTCAATCTTTAGGTGTGCTCATCCTATGACGGAATTTAAATTATTCATAAAATGTTATTTGAGTTAACATTTTTCAAAAAAATTGCCCGCTAAATAATGGACAATTCTCAAACGAAACGAATATTTTGAAAATGTAAATTAAATAAGGCTAATGCTTTTTAATCTTCAGCTAATAAACACATTATTTGAGTCACAAATGAATGTATAATTCAATAGCATTTACATTTAACAGAATGAAAAAGAAAGAAAATTACATTGCTTTATAAATCATTTTCAAATCCTACTCTGCTCAATAATTTATTGCGCAAGGTAGGATTTGAAAATGATAAAACAATGTCATTTTCTTTAGCTTGTTCATTCTGTCATGGAATGAGCACACCTGGAGATGAAATGTAAATGCTATTGAATTATACCTTCATTTGTGTCTAAAAAATGCATTTATTATGTTAGAAAGCATTCTCTTATTTCATTTAAAATTTCAGAATTGCATTTTCATTTTCAGTTTTTATATTCACACCAACAGTAGGAGGAGAAAATAAAATGAATGCTGATCCTATTTATTATAGGCTAATTTAGCGCCCTATTTCCCGTCAGGGGTCCATTTGGTTCCATATATAAGTGTCCTCTTGGGGTTACAAAAACACCCTAACCGAAAGAAAGATTGAGCAACTATGTTCTATTTTTCATATTAACTACTAGGCTACTCTTTATAATCAAGCTGTCAAGTCGTGAGTTGTTTTCTCTCTCTCGCTCTCGCTCTGTCTCTCTCCTTTACCTCCTTCCTCCGATCAGAATGTCAGTTTCCATATGCAACAGAGCTTCATATCTGCATGAGAGCATCAAATAACCAAAGTAGACAAAATAGTTAAAGAGGCTATACTAACCACAGAGTGCAAAGAAAGAGCTTGTCAGACAACCCAAAATGCGACTCCTCTGGCAACCACAATACAGTGATCAATTATACAATCAACACGAAAAGCAACACAGCAGAAAAAAAATTGTGATATGTCTATGAAATAATAGTTACAAACTAAATGTAGGAAACTAAACAATTTTTTTGGTGACCCATAAAAATGGGTCTGCGGCCCATTAATGGGTCCCAACCCATTGTTTGGGAACCAGTGCTGTATTCCATACATTTTAGTTTTAAAACAAATTTTACAAATAAACCTTTTATAAAAATGTCACCAAGAATGTAATTTTTTTTAATCGCCTTTTCACCCGATACAGGCCTACTAAAGGAGGTAAAAGAACATGTAAGTCAAAAGTTGTGAAACATTCATAAAAATATTTTGAATAGTAACTACTATATAAAACACGTGTCATATAGAGTAGTAATTGTTAGTTTAACAGTTCATAGTAATACAGTACATGCAGTGTGTTGTGATTAGTTGTACAGCAGACATTGTAGTGTATTATTGTGTATTTGTTTCAAACTCTAAATGTGTCTCTGATGTTTTTAGGAGGAGCAGTACGAGTTGAACAGCAAACCTAGAGGTCTCTGGTTGTGTTGCGACAGACACACACAAAGCCTGTTCTGCTTGGTGTAGTGTTCCACAAACTCCCGCAGTGTTACAAAGCTCTTATTGTTGGTCACGAAATAACGGCCAGCATCTGTTTTTCTGAGTTTGTAGTGCTTCACCTTCCCTCTGTCCAACACTAAAAGATAACATGCAGAAGGTTACTGTAGCTGGCTATTAGCAATAACCCAGTTTTATTGTCTCTGCCAGGACGAAAGGCATGGCGAGAGTATGTTTTGCCCCCTGTCCGTCTGTGTGTCCGTCCGTGTGTCATTCTGTCTGTGTACAGCTAATCTCTGGCACTGTTGGCTTGATCGCAGCGAAACTGTACACACACTCCCTGGATACCAGAGCAGAATAGGGTTACCAACCGTCCCGTAAAATACGGAATCGTTCCGTTTTTTTAAACTAAAAGACGTGTTCCGTAATGAACTGATACGGGACGCATTTTGTTCCCTATTTTGAGGTCGGGGAATCAATATGAATGACAGGGCGATTTATTTGAGAAATGACGGTGATTCTGCTGCCCTGCTCCCACTCTCCCCCTCTCGTTGCTGTGTGTGACTGCCTGTGAGCTGTGCGAGTCGTGTGTCTGGAAGTGCCTTCAGCTCATTGTGGGCAGCTCATTGTCTCATTTACTCATGACACGACCAATGAGAGTTAGCGCTTTCAGTGTTGCTAAGATACGGTCTCTGTAGAACATTTCACCACTATACATATCTGGAGTAGCCTATGGCTGAAGCATTGCATTTAATTTCCTTGTGATGTAGTAGCCTAATGCACAGGTTTTTGGGGGTTTGACCCCCAAAAAATGTTTCGGCCGCGCCCAGCATAGGTGTCCCTTATTTTAATCTCTGGGAGTTGGCAACCCTAGAGCAGAACCTCTGCCCCAATTTGTTCACATGGGTCTTTTATAGCGCCACCAGGAGGCCGATTTGTGCAAAACACAATTTTTTGACAGTACCCCTACAGATTTAGTCCAAAAATCCCGCAAATCAGTACACAGTATCTCTATAGTCATTAAACAAAATAGGTCTTTCAGATTTTTCATATTCCATCCTGATTGGCGAAAATTGGCTTCCAAAGTTTGCAGGAGTACTCCGTTTTGAACAAAATGCATCAAATCATGAACACAGCATGCAATTTCCGTGAAATGTTGCACGCACATTCCCATTAGGCCGAAGAAATGCCACTTGAAAATGTTCAACTCAGCCTCATGGTGTCGCTATAACAGGCCGATTCGTGTTTTTACCTATAACTGCACCGATCTGTGTAAAACTTTGTATGCGCACTCTCTAGAGGCCAAGGATATATTAAGCCTTCAGATTGTATCCAAATTTCACGCAAATCGGTAGGTACAGATGATCTCTATAGTCATATAATCAAGACAGATCTGTTTGATTTTTCATATTCCATCCTGATTGGCTAAGATTGACATCATAAGTTTGCAGGAGTGGCCCATTTTGAACAAAATGCCGCAAATCAAATCGATTTTTCATATTCCATCCTGATTGGCGAATTCCAAAAATTGCTGGCCCACAATAACCTACCTGACCTGGCGGAGACCTGTGCTCAAAGGAGCACTTTTTCTAGTTTTCCTCTGCTATGGTTTATTGGCAGTTATTAATACATGTTTATTAAATGTGATCAATCATATACATCTAAGACACTTGGGCTCATCATTGATGTAACATGGGGTTATTAGCTGCTTAATGAACTAAGTGGAATTTCAAATGAGGGGGTGGTCCTTCACTGGGTTTAATGTATGAATTACAGCAAGGTCCTCTGACACGGTGAAAGAAGAGATTAAGCCGGACCAAGATAAAGTTATGTTGCTTTTATCGGAGCAGAGTTAGTCATTTGTAACCCATTTTGGGCGGGAACCCCTATTTGTAACTATACCTTTCAGAACGGGAACCCCTTTTGGGGTTGTTGTTGCTACGTACAGTATATAGCAACATATATTTGTTGTAATTTTTTAAAACATATTTTAAGTTTTTCAGAAAACTTAGTTCAGGATTTAGAAGACGTTTTTAGAATCGGCCTCAGGTCTAAATGGGTTAAGTCGTTGACCTTGAGTGATCAATCACTTCAGTCAGGTGATGGAAAGAATTCGCTCTGAGCGAAGGTTGTATTTTTCTGGAATGAGGAAACATGTGTTTAGTGTATCCAGTTCCTGCTTTAAGCTTCTATTAGGAACTTTGCACAGAAATACATAGAGGTTAAGGTGCTACATAAAAAATATAATTAATTATAACATTAAAAAATATATATATATATTATTGTTGATACTCAAGTCCACCAGGTTGATTGCATGGTTTCAGAGAAGAAAAGGGAAAGACCTAACATGGTACAGCTTGTTGTCAACTGGAGATGAGATTACCTGAGAGAGAGAGGTCTCCTTTCTGACTTTCACAGTTTCTGATGAGAAAGGCTCCTTGCTGGTTCCCTCCAGCTAACAACAGCTTCTCTGCATCAGGTCTCTTTGTGTCACCAAAATACCATCTGCAAATCACAAAGGAAGCAGAGAGATACCTTATGGTCATCATTTGACTATGGTCGCTTTAGCTTTAATCAAGGGTCTCTTGGATAGGAAGGTCCTAGATTTAATATGATCATATTGTATTGATGAAGCCCCCTCTTGGACACTCAGAAAGGCCATTTGATTTGATTAGCGATTTTGTGATCAATAAGTCTGCCTTGAGTATGAAAATGTTTTGTATAGTCGAAAACATGCCTCCACAAGAAAGCACCAGTGTGGCTTAAGAGACTTGGGCAATATGCTACACACAGGGCCGTGTTAAGGTCAGAATGAGTACTAGGCACCCGACAGTTTTCGGACCCCCCCCTGGGAACATGCACGCGCGCGCAGCGCGCGTGCATGTTCCCCGTGCGTTGCGGTTTTCCACCGGGTCGGTTACTTTTTTGGGGGTGTTTTTGTTACATTAATTCGGTTATTTCGGTTAATTCTGTACTCCATGAAGTGTAGATTGTCTCCACGTCCCTGCCCCCCCCCTCAACCAAACCCCCCACCCCCCGCATCCGCGGCCGCCGCACGGCACTGCCAGACTACAAGTTTGGATGTTAAAATGCAGTTTACAGCAGCATAATTTCAGTGTTACAGATTAGCGGGAAGAATTTAACTCAATATAAATTATATCATTGCATGTGACACCATTACATGTCTTACTCACTCACAACACCATCATGATAACGTTTTTGACAAAGTTACAAAACACAAGCCTAGGAATCAAGACGTTTTAATATAGTGCAAATTGCAAAATATGCTAAAACAACACACTCAACCAATAATTGCTTTTAATGAGTGCAGCGTGTGCAACTTTCTTTACATGAACATTGATGACATTTTCAGATCGGGGGTTAGGGACAAATACTTATTAATTTGGGGGTCCAACCATGACATATTTTAGAACCACTGGTTTAAATAATAATAAAAGATTTGGAAGAAAGCCCAAATAAGCAATTCCACTTTACAAGCCCAAAAGAACGCAACCCGGCCGTAACTATAGCCTACTATTTACAAGCAACTTTACGGGAAAGGAAGCCCAAAGTCTCTTATAATAAGCACCAAATCTAAGCTAAAATAAAATAAAAAAGAGCATTTCTTCTTGGCAACTTCCCGAGTTTTTAGCTTTCTTGCTTTTTATCCTTTTGACACTGACAGTGTGCAATGTAGGCAGTAGGCCTATGTATTTTTAATATGAACATTAGCGATAAAGATGTCAAATCAAAGTAGAATCTAATAAAATAAAAAAATGTCTTCTTAGTTCTTCTTCACAACCTCCCTCGCTCTGAGACTGTCTGTATGCAGCGCGCGTCCTCGCACGTCAGCACCCTGGACAGCGAATGTCTGAGGAGAGAGAGAGAGAGAGAGAGAGAGAGAGAGAGAGAGAGAGAGAGAGACGCACTTTTCAGTTTTAAAAGGCCACCCATCTATGATGATGCTAGACTGTTACATTATGAATACATTATTTGTTAATTAGGTTACTCACCCAGACACCCACTCTACAGTGGCTTCCTTCTGGCCTTCTTTATTGCGAAGTCCTCAATTAGTCCATCACAGTCCAAAGCAACGGTGATGCTGCTCTCTATGGCCAGTAATGCAAAGGTGTTTAGCTTTTCCTCTGTCATTGTTGATCGAAGGTAGTTCTTGACACGCTTTAGGACAGAAAAGGATCGCTCTCCCGAGCAATTGGATAGTGGAAGGGTCAAATACATGCGAAGGCCTATTTCAACATTGGGGAAGCTGTTCTGCAGGCCACTGTTCTTTATCCATTTAAGCATTGTAGTAGCGGACGCGCGTTGTTCTGGCTCTGAGCTTTTAAACAATGAAGCGAAGAGGCTAAACTCATCCACAAACTTATCCTGCTCCAAGTCCCGTGGATACTGTGTCGCAAACGTTTCTGCAGCTGAGCGAATTTCACTTCTGCTCAATTTATGAATCTGTGAGAGGAATCCGAATTTCCCTTGTAGCTTCTGGTATGCTTCTCTGCGTCGCCGTAATTCAACATCAAGGCAGTCGCATATGGGATAAAAAGTTTCAATCCGGTATTTCTCTCGTCCTGTGCGTCTCACATCGGGCGTAGTTTTAGTTTCATCAGCCCTAGCTCTTCGTGTCTTGTGCCTGCTCGTGTCTGCCTTGTATGTGGCATTTTCTGTCATTGTTTTCGCTTCAGCCTCATAGGCATCAAAATCATCTCGGGTCTCATGGATGAAATCAATCAGTACATTGTACAGCTGAGTAACCGTGGACAGGTCCAGGTCAACTTGTTGCAATGCTTTACTTGTTGTGTTGATTTCTTTCAGTACAGTGTCCCACACAACAGTCATGAAAGCTGTTTCCAAATTGTCCATTATTGCACTCAGCTGGCCAGCTTCACATTGAACACCTTTAGTATATTCATCATCGCTGCGAATAGTTTCCAGGGCGTCCTGTATGTCCTTATAGCCCACTCGGAGGGCTTTTGTAGCATCAGCCCGTGCTGACCATCTGGTGGTAGACAGGCTTTTTAACGTGAGCTTGCGTGTCTTGTTCGTCTCAGAATTGCGTAGGTGTGTCATGAGAACCCTCCACCGTTTTGTAGCCACAGAAAAGAAATTGTACAGACTCTGCACAAATCCGAAAAATGACACGGCTTCAATGCAGCTTTCGGCTGCATAAGACCCTACTAAATTCAGCGAATGTGCAGAACAAGGTACAAAATCTGCAAGGTTGTTTTTTTCTTTAATTCTAGCCTGTAGTCCTGTATATTTGCCAGCCATATTGCTGGCGTTGTCGTAGCTCTGGCCACGACAGTCCATCAGGTCAATGCCAAGTTCATCCAGGGCCGACGTGAGTGTAGTCATCATATGCTCAGCTGTATGAGCGTGTAATATAATAAACTTCAGAAAACGCTCAACTGGTTTAAGGCTCTTTGGTTCCAAGTAGCGAATTATTAAAGTCAGCTGGTCGATGTGAGTGATATCTGGGGTGGAGTCAACGACGACAGAAAAGTATTTTGCACTTTTAATTTCGCTTGTGATATTACTCAAAACTTTGTCTGACATCAATTGAATAATCTCATCACATGTTGTAGATGACAAGTAGCTTGTATATCCTCTACCTGGGTTTCCATAGCTTCCAAGATGCTCTGCCAGTAATGGATCGAACTGGCTTATGAGTTCTAAGCCTCCCAAAAAGTTTCCATTTTGTGGATCAAAGAGCGTCTGGTTTTCACCACGGAAAGCCAGCCCACGTGAAGCTAGATACTTAACAGTGGCAACTATACGTTTCAGTATATTACGCCAGTATGCCTGTTGTGACATCAGACCCTCAGCTAGACTGCAATCTATACGTGCATTAACGTTACAACGGGATGACAGTGCAAGGACAGCAGTGATGTGTTCTGATGAACCTTCATGCTCTGTTAAGCGAGTTGTGACATTTTTCCAATCACTGTAACCTGTGGTAAATTGTGTCTCTTTTTTGGCAAATAACTTGCAGCAATAACAATAGACACACCCCGTCGATGGCGAATATATCATCCATTCCCTGAGTTTTATCTCGTCATTTTGCATTCGCCTGTAAAAGTGCTCTTTCTTGAGACTCCTGGATGTTGTTCCAAACTTTCTAACCGACTTTGAAAAGTCGCCTGTCATGTTTTGGCTTTGCTCGTTTAAACATATATAGTCCCGCAAACGGTCATTAATTGGTGGCCATTCAGCAGGATCTGATGAATAACATACCAGCTTGTCGGCATCGGCATCACTTGTCATTTCAATTCCACTGGAATCAACTCCCTCCTCCTGGTTCTCCTCCATCTCAGATTCATCTTCACCCAGTTCTATAGCAGATACTGGAAACATCTGGGCCTCCTCCGGTACATTACGGACCCGCTGATCATCACCCAATTCAATTTGACCTGAATCACCCCCCCCCAACCTCTCAGTTTCATCCTCTCCAGAGTCGGACAACAACT
Source organism: Gymnoscopelus braueri (assembly GCF_963280865.1). Lineage (NCBI taxonomy): Eukaryota > Metazoa > Chordata > Actinopteri > Myctophiformes > Myctophidae > Gymnoscopelus > Gymnoscopelus braueri. The sequence goes on along the minus strand of NC_137616.1, from coordinate 10,147,828 downwards.
CGACCTCGGGTTCATGATCATCGGGTTCATTGCCAGGGTTGCTAGGTCCCGGCTGGGGCTCCGTTTGATCGCGGGCGGTCTCTTCTTGTTCGACTGCAATCACTACTAAATCATCCTTTTTTTTGTTCATTTGCAGAAATCTGCCCATCGCTTCTCTTTGCTTTTCAACGTTTCTTTCTAAGATTTTCCTTTTCTTTCTCTTTGATGCACCTGAAGTTGCCGAGGAAGACATGTTTGTTTACTGTTTTGAATCAGTCACCTTTCACCTTTGCTTTGCCCGGTTCGGATATAAGGTAACCTATTTCCCCACCCCACACCCCCCCCGTGTGGGTGGGGGCCCCACCTGCATACCATCATTCTCAAGGTACAGGCAGAGGCAGGCATGTTCGACATAAACAGTGAGCAGTATAATGCCATTAATATGATACTGACCAAAAATCAAAAAAAATAAAATAGTGATATATATAAAAAATATAAGTTTTATTTCTCAGTTGTTTGTTTTTCAAAAAAAAAAAAAAAAAAAAAAAAGATTTTTTTTTTTTTTTTTTTTTTTTCATGGGTACAATTTTCGGGCCCCCCCCCCCGACAGGACATAGGCATTTGCCTACATTGCCTGTGCGTAAACACGGCCCTGGCTACACATGAAGAGAATTCGGTATACAATCAACAAAAAAGATCACGTCTGCCTGAAAATAGGGCAGCCTCTGCTGGTCAACAACGAATTCTATGCACTTAATTAATCAGCTTCTAATAAAAACATGTACATTACTAAAAAACGATTACATTTCAGAGTTCCCTTCAAGCCTACTGAACAATCTTAATATTGGCCAAATTAAGCCTGCTTTAAACCCTGACTTTCTTTTTCTGGTAAAACTTTCAGTAGGATAGACGTCGAATAATATTTTTTTTAATTATTTTTCCTGTGAGCATTCTCTGTGTATTTTTTTTAATGCATAATATATTGGACCAACAAATGTATCACATATACTGTCATCTCCTCTGATACTCTTTTGGCTGGTGTTCTGTTTCGTCCTCTTTTTTTTTTGTCTTTTATTTTTTCCCACTTTCTGCCCTTCTTCATTGTACCTTACTGGCAAATGTACTCTTTTGCGGTGGGATGGTTTGTGTTTGTCTTGTGTGTTTGTTTTTTCAGAAAACTAGAAGGGTTTCTATTTTTTTATTCTGTAAGCTGTGACAATCCTTCAATAAAACGTATGTTAAAATAAAATAGAAAGTACCAGTGTGCGATTTCCATGCTTGAAAATTGAGAATGATAAATAAATATCATCATTGCAAAAGCACCGTCATTATCAACATTCTAAACACTGCATGGTAATCACGGCCAGGTGCTTCTAATATAATGTATTATATGGTTGGAGCCTCTAGAAGAGTGCTTGCGGCCCGAAGGCTGCCGGTTTGATCCCCCAGACTGGCAGGGAAAATCTCTGGCGTTGAAGTGCCCTTGAGCAAGGCACTTGATCCAAAACCGCCTCAGTGGAGCTGCTCAGTGTCAAACAAAATAAGACTGTGGTTGTACTGGGCTAGCCTGGTAAACCCCTCCCTCCGGAAATATCATTTGTATTTGATTTCAGTAATGAGTCTGGCATGGGGGCCTGTTTGGCTTTTTGGCTGGAGCTGGGCGGGAGTAATACCGTTGACTGACAACCCCTTCAGCCAATCAGCAGTTTGTTCCCCTTCAGCCAATCAGCCGACATTCCATTTCGGTCGGCTGCACTCGGCTCCATTCGGGTTCACTCGGGTTCCACCTGATTGGCCAACCTCTGCTGTCAATCACAGAACAATGAGTGAGGACGCTGATAGGCACGTCTACTTTGTGGACGACGCAGAAACGCCAAAATAGGCTCCGGCCAGACTCTGGAAGGGGTGTGGTTTACCAGGCTAGTACTGGCAGCTACCAGATGAAAAAGAGCATTCATTCTCATGCTCAGTGAACCTACCCTGTATAAATAAACATTTACAAAATATATATTCTACAGAGAAACATTGTGCCTTGAAAAATGTGTTATGACAGAACACATCTAGCCTATGGATTTCTTTTTTGGTTTTAAAAGGATTAAAACACGGTCAGTAGACTCTACAACAGTCTGATCATCAGATTGTGTTAAAGGGATAGTTCACCCCCAAAAAATGTTTTCTATCGATTAGTCACCCCATGGAGACTTGAATTGTTTTTATTCCTAAGCCAATAATGTGATGACCAGTGGACCGGTAGGCGGCGGTTCCGGTAGGCAGCGGTTCCGGTAGGAACTGCTGCCCGTCATCAAATTATTGGCTTAGGAATGCGACAAAAACTAAATAATATCCATGAATACAAGTTTCCACACGGTGATTAATCAATAGAAAAAAAGTCATTTTGGGGGTGAACTATCCCTTTAAGGTTAATCAGTGATTTAGATCATTGGACAAAACACTCTCTACCTTGTCACAAAACACGCTAATCAGGTACTGCAAGTGAATGAAACTGTGGAAGAGTACTGTGAAAAGAACATGAAAAACTGTCTTACAGCTGGTCTGAAGAGGGTTTCTTATAGGGATGCTTGATAGGATGAAAATGCCATAACAGGCTCTATTTGTTGCATTTGTTTACAACATGATTCCAGTTTTTGACATAACTTTCCTTTTGGGTATAACTGGGATAAAAAAAATCCACACATAACATGCCTGTGTTCTAATCGAGTTTAGGCTACCCTCCTCCTGACATTCTGTTTTGTTTCTAGAGGTAAATTACAGTTGGGTTATGGTGGCTCCCCCTCTCTGGGAACACATGCATCTCAGTTGGTCAAGGATTGCATCTAGCCAGAGCACTCTCTCCTGTGCCATCTTCTTAAAAGCACAGAGATGGTTTGCCCACTCTCCCATAATCACAATTAGTTAAAAGTTTAAGAATGGAAGACATGCATATTTAAAACACTTTCACAAAACACACTGAACTTCTCACAAGAAACCCATTCAGCATGTTTGTTTGTGGCCAGGGTGACGTATAGGCCTTCTACAGTATCTCATTATGTCACCCTCTGTCTAGTGGTACTACCTTGCACAACCAGTTTGCCTATCCACTGTTGTGGCAATTTGATGCTAGATGCGGTTATCCATTAAATGCCATCTGAAGCATATTAAAGCTTTGTTGATGATCTGAACGAATGATGATCACCAGAATTATTAACCTAGCCTATATCTTGTAGCTACTTCCTGGACATAGACAATGATTAACCACTTCAACCCAACACTAACAACTCACAAATGACAGAGGCATTGATTTTAAGGAATGTTTGAAAAGATAGGTCAGTATGGATATCATCATATCATATATAGGCCAAAATGTTCTCACAATTAACCCACTAATTTGAAACATGAATGACTGATTAAGTCCAAGTTAAGACACTTGGATAATTGGTCAAAAGAAGTTCAGGCTATGTCAGTGCAATTATTATTGCACAAATAAAAAATTACACAGCAGCAGTGGCATTAAAATTATCTTTTATAATTCTAATTCATACAAAAATGACCAAGACAATCAATGTTGTCCAGTCGTGTGGTGAATTTAATGTAATAATCTTAATTAATTGGGGGGGGCAAGGCAACACGGGGGGTATAGTATAGTATACTGTAAGGCTACTGTACTTACGGCTCAGCGTCAATACTCTCCACGGGGGCCACATAGTTGGCAGGAATGTAACCTTTCTTCGAGGCAGAAATCCCGGTGAGTGCTTTGGCATACCACCACCAGTCCCCAATACTCTTGTCCAAAGCCTCCAGCTTATCCCCGGCATTAAAGCTCAGGTCCTCCTCGGTCCGGGCGGTGTAGTCATACAGAGCAATGTAAACACAATTCACCACGTTGTCCACAGTGACTTGGCGCAAAATCAAACCCGGGCCCCGACGCAAGGAGGGGGCCCTTCTGCAAATGGCAATGGAGATGGTGCTGGGTACGGTGTGGTAACAAAAATCGAACCCCGGCCCCGACGCAAGGGGGGGGAGGGGGCCCTTCTGCAAATGGCAATGGAGATGGTGCTGGGTATGGTGTGGTAAAAAAAATCGAACCCCGGCCCCGAGTCAAGGAGGGGGTTGGGGGCCCTTTCGCAAATGGCAATGGAGATAGTGCTGGGTACAGTGTATCGCTTGCTACCGCTCCGGTATACCACTGGTTGTCCATCCCCGGGAGTTTGCCTGGGAGTTTGGATAAAGAGACGCCGGGTTTGGGGTTGGCTATATATTTACCATCTACGATCACCTCAAAGTGTTTCTTCTTCCCATCGTCAATATCGGTGCCTCCGAACTCGGGCTTTGGCTTCTTGAAACAACTCATAAAACGCTGGCAACACGTTTCTTGAATCTCCGCGTTGGAAATCATTCTGCTGAGGCAATCTATAGGAGCAAAACTATTGATAGATTGTTATCCGCCCTTATGGTCCTATGGTTTACCTTGGAGTTGTTCTTGCACTTTATGTCAGCCGGTGTGGCTGGGTGAGGCAGAAAACAGAAGTTCCCCCGCGGCACGAAAAACAGGTCTTGAGAGCTGCAGCCTCTGTGGACATTTTTAAGAACCACTTGTGGAATGTCTTAGATTTCTTCTTGTGTGTGTTGTTTTTAATCATTTGTATGTTTCTTGCTGGACTAGCAAGGACAGAGTGTAGTGCGCCGTCCAGTGGAAACGGAATGCAACTACACCTCTAAATTACATAAATAGGCCCACTATTAGTAGCCCTATGGTTCACATGGGTTACATTGACATAGCTGAAGGGGCCCATCAGACCAAAACAATGTTGCAGGCTGCCTGAAAGGCACTGACACTTTTAACCATATTAACATACACTTTAGATCCATAAGAAAATGGTACAAAATCAGACCCATCAGTCTAGGAGCCACAAAGTATGCCTACTGGGAATGCAGGGACGAACACACGTGTGTACTCACACTCTCACACACACACACACACACACACACACACACACACACACACACGTGCGCGCACACGCGAGCACGCACGCGCACACAACAATTTCAGGCAGAATCTTTAAATACACACTCCAAGGATTGAGAAAATATTCGTCAAGAAAACTATCAACAAGTATTTTGTAAAAAAGACAAATATAGATGTAATCTGAACATCGTTGGCTCAGTTTTTTTTATTATTGCCCTAAAATAGAGTCAAGATATGCTTAATATTACCAATTTTAATTAATTCCTTGAGTCCAAATTGTATGGAATATGTGTTTGTTTGTATGTTGTAGCCAGGCTATACTTCCAGAGATGTGCTATGTTTCCCTTTTTGGGTGTAACATAGGGTTAAAAATGAACCCTCTGGGATATTATTTCAGTCTGGTACACTTCAAGGATTAAGAAAATGCAGTTGGTAACTGCACGGATTGAGCTGAACTGTACTGGGCGCCTCGTCACTACTGTGGCGCAGTGGCGAGACGCAAAACCCGGATCGGATTCACCACAGCACTGGACTGGACTGTTGGTATTTGTAAACCCCTGATTCACTGACTTTCTTCATTCCACAGTTTTATATTAATTGCAGTGGCTTGCTTGATGTTGATGTATTGAAAAGGGTACCCTTGCATGAATTGTATGTTTAGTTTTATAATAAAAGGAACTATATTTTTATACATATACTTTGTGTCGTGTCATTCACTCTGTGTGAACGGGAGTCTGAACCTAGAGTAGTAACAACTCTCCCCAAAACCTGTTACATAACCACTTTATTTATTGGGTCTCTGGTTGTTTCCTTCAAAAGTTATGCTCTTTTCTATTTCTTCCATTTTCATGTTTGGGTTCAAGATATGTGTAATAAAAGGTAAAAAATTAACCCCATGGGACATCATTTCAGCCTGTTACCTGGCAGAATCTTGAAATACACACTTCAAGGTTGAAGAAAAACCAGGAGGCAGAAACAAATCCACCCTATTCACGTGGAGTGGACCCCACTTTCCAACTAGACTATTTCCTAAGTTTTCAAATGTATAAAATGTATAAAAATCTTTTGAAAATAGCAGATCTGCAAGCTCACAATGCATCGCGACGCATTGTGAGCTTGTAGATCGGCTATTTTCATATGTCCGAAATGTGTATAGGGCTGAAGAGGTTAATGTATTTTGTAATAGTAATCTAAATCTATAAAGTAACTACATTACATTACATTACATTACAGTCATTTAGCAGACGCTTTTATCCAAAGCGACTTACAATAAGTGCATTCAACATAGGTAGGGAACGAAAACTACTAATCACCAGAAGTCTTAAGTGCATTTTCTGCAAAAACAAGCAACCAAGTGTAAACCTAGCGCTAAGGTAAAAGTGCATTATATCAGCTACTTATTTCCTTAAACAGATGAGACAAAAATAGCTAAATCAAATGAGCAGGAGCTAAAACAAATAAGTGTATCCACTAAACAAGATCCAATAAAACAATACAACAATAAAACATGCGTTCGTACAACTAGTTAACAACGTGGTTAACAACTAGTTAACAACAAGTAGTAACTAAAGTTTTCAAATAATTGTCGTGGAGTAAAAGTATTTATTTTTTACTATTTGCCTCTGGGATGTAGTGGAGTAGAAGTAAATGTACTCCACTAAAGTAAATAATACCTCATATTTGTACTTAAGTACAGTACTTGACTTATGTACTTAGTTACTTTTCACCACTGTCTGTGGGTCTTTCTTTCCATTTTTCACACGTATGAATTGAATTGTTTAAGTTTTGCCGGCATACAAGTGCTTTAGCTTCTTAGCTAAAGTTAGCAGAAATAAAATGAACATAATAGGCCATAGGGCAGTTTAGCTTAATTCTAGTCACGCTGATTGATTGATTGATTGATTGGATACTTTATTAACAGTTTTCTACTCTTTGTAGAGGAGGTCTCCCCGAACGCGTATGTTAAAAGTGCTGACACGAAGAGCCGTCTCCTGTCCTGTCCAATTTGTAAATGGCAATGCTATAGCCTTTACAAATTGGACAGGACAGGAGAGTGCATATAGACCAATTATGTGTTTACCAACATTGAGACTGGACGCACAGGTGACTGTTTAATATAATCAATTCCCAACAGATCTCCAAACCTGTTATTTTGGGGTGTGCTGGTTTCAGTTCATTCAACCTCCTCTTGTGTGTTGGATAGTGGGGTGCGCCTAGCGAGACATATAAACTTCATCGCGCAACGGTATTGCGCGCTGAGAATAGCTGACATACAAGCTCTCAACCACGTCACGGATGAGACCGTTGTGAGCTTGGAGGTCTGCTATTCTCTGCGCGCGCCACCTTCGCGGGACGGAGCATATATTAGGCTTGACGGGCTCCAGCTGCGCGAGCCAAGCAGGTTCTGGTGCCCTGATCATAGAGCGCTCCCTCCGTTCTTATAACAGCCACTGGAGGTGGGGTTTGGGGGACAACTGCTTTGAATTGTTATTATTGTTTACACACAACAGAAACCAAGGATTATATATTTCAACTTCAAGAGTGAGAGATCACAGTAAAAATCCTAAGCATTCTTCCTCCATACTGGGAGAAAAACAGCATCTGAAAGTTTGATGGGATGCATTTTTACTCGTGAGCCTCCTTTGTGAGGCAGTAAAGTAAAATATATGGGACCATAATTTACCAAAACGCATATCATGATGATTGAAAGGAGACTTTAAACTAGCGACTGGAAGCATATAGTATTTATGACAATGTTCATTAAGGTAAGAAAATCAAGTCTAAAGTTCGTCAAAAAAAAAACCTCATGAGATAAATTCTTTCTGACCCCAGCAGGGGTAAAACAGTGAAACTACAGGCCATGAACTGTCACTTGAACTCTCTTCCTTATTCGAGTCAATTTCAAAGCAGGAAGCTGGGCCCTTGGTTTAGATACATTCTTAATGTTAATAAAACAGTTAAACGCTGTTTTTGTTACACATAAACATCATTTGGGTTGTCTAGCTTCGTTTAAATGCTTAATTTGTAGTTTTAATGTGCAAATGAATCGTTTTTCAATGGATCCTTCTTACTCTAGAGGGTACTCTTATTCTGAAGAGATCGTCCACCGGAAGTCTTCTATTTGACAAGCTGGTTGTTGCTCACGGAACACAGCTCCGTGACTCGTCACTGAATGTTGACGTGTGTGTTAGCAGAGCACAGCTCCATGGTCTCATGCTAGTTAGATCAGCAGTGTTTCATTCATAGAGAATTGTTGTAAAAAGCAACGGATAATCAAAGCTTCCAATAATAATAATGGCGGCTGCGTGGGAAGAGATCCGACGCCTTGCTGCTGACTTCCAGAGAGCACAGTTCACTGACACGGTGCAAAGGTAAGAAGTTATAACAACCACACACACACACACACACACACACACACACACACTACACACATCCACTGTTGCCAGATTCTGTGAGAGAAACAAGCAACCAGGTCTAGGAAAACCAGCCCAAAAGAAGCAACTATGGGACACATAAGCACTTTAACCTATACATCAGCTATTTGAAAATAGCAGATCTACAAGCTCACAACGCGTCGCGATGAGAGCTTGTAGATCGGCTATTTTCAAATAAAATCTTGCGGTGAAATTATAATAAGCAGATCTGGCAACCCCTGCACACAGCTGCTATGCTAGCCCTGAAACATGACTGTCATACAAGCGTCATGTGAACCATGGCTACTGCTATGCTAACCTGTTCAGGATCACTTTCACTCGAGTCTAGTCTGACATATGTCATTTTTGTCAGGATACAGGATAGTTGGCCACTAGGGACATCTATTTGTCTGTCATTAAATGTTTCTATGAATTGAGTACAAAGGACCCCAATGGAAACAAGCCATAGGCTTTCTTGGGTTTAAAAATCCTCTTAGCAGACCTTGTATTGAACTGTACTTCCTGTGTTGTTGTTTTTAGCAAACTGCTAATAAAGTATTCAATCAATCAATCAATCTGGGCACCTCAATGTAAAATTGTCTATTTAGTCCAAAATGTTACGTAAATAAAATATTTGAAAAATGGTCTTAAGTAATGTAAAGTATACATCATTATCAGATTTAATTGTATTGTATCCTTCAACTTAAACAGTCAAGCTTAATTGTCGACTGTTTACTGTTCTAATCATGTTATTGTAAGCCTTGCAGAGCCCTGAGGCCCATAGGGCAGGAGTCTAGTCTATCTCCTGTTTCCTTATCATACAGTGTGTAGGGCAGTGGTTCTCAAACTTTTTCATGTCAAGGACCCCCAAAATGATATGTATTTGGCCGCGGACCCGCATCTCAAATATTTTGCTCCAGAGACCCCCAAAAGCTCAGATTTGAGTTACAAATTTTCGCTTTAAAAATATATATATTCAAACATTTGCACACATTTTCACGATTTTTCAAAAATAGCTGATCTACAAGCTCATAGTGCCGCACTATGAGCTTGTAGATCTGCTATTTTTGAATAGCCAAAGTATAAAAGGTAAAAATTATTGTGATGCTATATTAACACATTTTGCTGGGTACCCCCTGGAACCCCCTCAAGTACCCCTGGGGTCCCCGGACCCCACTTTGAGAACCAATGGTGTAGGGGTCTTAGCGTGAGGCCGCATGATGTACAAGTACACCCCCTGGACATGACGCTAGTATGTCGCAGGGACTTACCCCCAATCCTACCCTTGATGCTGAGTGCCAAGCAGTGAGGCATTGGGGCCCTTAGAGTCTTAAGTGTGACCCGGCCGGGGCTCGAACCCGGACCTCCCAGTCTCAGGGCGGACGCTCTAACCACAAGGCCACTGAACTAAAAAATTGATTTCCTAATATTGTATTCTTTAATTTAACACACCTAGGTGCCCACTCTTCCTTGGTGCCCACCTATCATGTAACCATTTTCACTGCTTCTGTGCAATACTACTATTGTATGATGAAGTAGGGTATTAATTTACAAAAGTGAAAAATATGGAGATATGAGGTAATATTCTGCCTGACAGCAACGATTATGTTGCTCCCTCACATCTCTTCAGCTATATTGTAGTGTCAGTAATGTATAACAACACTTTATGTATTTTTTAACAATTCCAACAGGTTGTCTGAGAGGAACTGCATTGAAATCATTGCAAAGCTGGTCCTGGAGAAGAAGCTGGACGTGGTGCACACGCTGGATGGGAAGGAGTACATCACCCCAGCCCAGATCAGCAGGGACATCAAAGATGAGCTGTACATCCATGGAGGTCAGTTCAACCTATAGCAAGCAACTCTTAGATGCTATTTTTAATATCTGGCATCTAGAGTTGTGTAATACCAGCAGTGGTGGAAAAAGTACTCAGATATAAGTAAAAGGCCTGTGTTCAAAATGTTACTTGAGTAAAAGTACAAAGGTATTGGTATCAAAATATACTTAAAGTACCAAGAGTAAAAGTACTACATGTTTGAAAATAGCAGATCTACAAGCTCACAACGCGTTGCGATGCGACGCGTTTTGAGCTTGTAGATCGGCTATTTTCAAATAGCCTAGGTATAAAATAGGGCTAAAGCGATTAATGTATGTTTTATAATGTAACAATTTATATCTGCAAAGTAACTAGTAACTAAAGTTTTCAAATAATTTTTGTGGAGTAAAAGCACAATATTTGCCTCTGAGATGTAGTGGAGTAGAAGTAAAAGTATTGAAAATTGGAAATAATCCAGTAAAGTAAAAATACCTCAAAATTGTACTTAAGTACAGTACTTGAGTAAATGTACTTAGTTACGTTACACCACTGAATACCAGCCCTTGACAGCCCATTCATCCAAACAGAAAAGTCTCATATGATTGTATTAAACGACGTTAAACTCACCAACATTGCAGCTGTACGTAACGGAAAGCTTGAATTATCCCTCTTTGTATCTGCCAAGTTTTTGTTTCATAAAAATCCACCGTAGACATGTTATGACTATGAGCAACTTTCTGTCAATATATTCTGTGCAGGTGATAATCTTTTTAAGTGTTCGAGTTTGGAAGCGCTCGTTGGAAATCACTCGACGGCCCTGTTTCGAAATTGCACGTAATGCAGGGGGCAGCAGGACGCGTTGAGTGATTTCCCAACGAACGCTTCCAAACTCCAACGCTTAGAAAATCACCTGCAGTCCTGCACAGAATTTATTGACAGAAAATAGCTCATAACGTGTCATCAGTGGATTTTTATGAAACAAAAACTTGGCAGATAGATACAAAGAGGATCATCCAAGCTTTCTGTACAGATCGGACTTTTCTGTTTGGATGAATGAGCTGTCAAGGGTTGGTATTGCAACTCTAGATGCCAGATTATTAAAAATAGCATCTAAGAGTTGTTTGCGGCTAAGTTCAACCTGTAGTTCAGTACCATCAAATGTTGCTGCCATCTGTTGAGTAGGTTATCACTGTCATACATCTTATGGCATTTTGTTTTTCAATCTAATGCCAACAAGTAAGACGCGCGAACGCGGGAAGCGAACGCATTTTTTTTTAAATAAATATGAAAAAAAAAGATTTAAAAAAAAGTCACCAATAAAAAAATAAAAATAAAATACAAAAAAAATCTGCGTTAAAGGGAGCATCTTAGAAAAATACAAATTCACTAAAAAAAAACTTTGAATGTTTTTGAACAATTCAACAAAGTGTTTGAAGTGCCTGTTTCACCCACTTCCGGGGGGCGGAGCCAAAATCCGAGCCCGAAGTATTTGTTCGTAGACCCCCACTTAGGGGGGGTAGAAAAAGTTTCGGAGCGATTCGGGCACTTTTCATTTAACATGGGGTTTCAATGGGGAGTTTTTAGGAGCCTTCTCCGGGGCGTGGCTTCCGGGGGAAGGGGCGGGCTTAAACGCAACCTTGACAGGTGTGTTCAGTTTTCAAAGACCTTTCATTTGATGTATGGTACGTCTAAATTGGACATTTACTTATCTCAGAGGAGCTGCAGGCAGGCAGTGAACACAGACACACACACGCACACACACACACACACTCACAAGCCGAGCACGGTTTCATAGTAAGCTCCACTTGCGCGGAGGCGCGCCTCGGCGCGCCTCCTTCCGCTGCGTTCGCAACTAGGGCTGAGCAATTTGGGGAATTTGTTTAAAATCAACCTTCAATTCTGTTTACTGTTAACAGTACCACAACATTGGATATGGTCAGCATAGATTGATATCGAAAAGGACCATGCTGGTGTTATATTGCATGTTTAGCCCATTGGCTGCAATTTGCATACAGTACCATACAACTTATTGGAATGGCAACTTGAAATTGTCTGCAGTAATGTTTGATTGATTGAATACTTTATCAGCACGATTATTAACAGTACAGTAATATATTTTCTTAATTTTTTAAAGATATTTGAGACACATAAAAAAAACTTCTTCCTACTCCTTTTTCGAACATGGAATATAATTTAAGTTTGATGTTAAAATTATTTTTGGCGCAGTTTTTTAAATCAAAATTTTCCCTTTTTTCTCCTTTTTCCTTTTCTCATTTATATTTTTAATTTGTAAAAAAAAGAAAAGAAAACACTCAAAGGTTGCTAAGAGGCTTAACACAAAAAGCCCCAGGGCCTTGTTTCCATTCATTGTGGTCCATTCAAATAGCCTAGACCAGTGGTTCCCAAACAGTGTTACACGGCACACTGATGGGACGTCGGGTGTGCCTTGGGATTTTGTGACTATACAAGAATGTATGAATTCATTTTTTTGTATATAACTATATCAGTACTTTGTGTGCCCACTGAGACAACATTCTATACCCTAGAAAAATATATATTGTTCCCACTTTCAACTTGGCATGTTGTCATAGGCTGAAAATGTAGATTATTTGTATACATTTCTTCCACAAAATGTTTAAAAAAAAATAGCAGATCTACAAGTTCAAAACGCATTGCGATGCATTGTGATCATAATCAGCTATTTTTATTCTGAATACACATGTGCCTTGAGAGTTTGTGTCCATTGGTATGCCTGGGACGCAATTGCTTTTTTTGAAAACCACTGATCTAGAGACAAAGAATAATAAGACTTTGTCTGTTTTCGCAGGGCGTGTCAACATCGTCGATCTCCAGCAGGTGCGTTCAAGCAGACTTATTTTATTAGACTAGTTGACATGCTGTTGCCCCTCATAAACGCCTTTTTGTAAAGCAAAATGTGTGAAAAATCTGTGAGCAGCTATTACAAATCATATGCCAAAAACAGATGTTCTATATAGTATTCTTACGCTGTAATGTCTTGGCTAAAACCTCCCATAAACCATGTCGTGATCCTTCCCTCTACAGATTATCAATGTGGATTTGGTCCATGTTGAAAGTAGAGCAAACGACATAGCAAAATCTGAAAGAGGTGTCCGCCTTGTGTTGGGCCAACTCATAGATAAGTAAGTATAAGGTGGTTCATGTTTTGTCTCATTATGAACGTAAGGCATGTTAGAAATGTATACTGGTTGAAATCAAACCAAAGCTGCGAACACATGGAATTCGCCACGTTCGTCTTTTTCTCACGTCGCTACTCAGTCTGGCCAAGGTCCTATTTGACTCGTATTTCCATTACGTAGGCAAGTCAGGAAGTGACTCGAGTTTTACATTGGCTAACACTGGTCCCGCCCCCTCCACAGACCAATCAGTAGCCGCGGGTCGTTTTCTCCCGTTTGTGCGCGGAGATAGGAGGTTTGCCAGACTGAAGAGAAGTGAGGAAAAAAAAACGTTTTGTAATAAGTACATACAGTAGATATGCCAGTAATATATTTAATTATATTATAATCATACAGTAAATGGTGCATAGCCTTTTCACTTTTACTGAAATGATGTATCTAATGTTGTTCACTGTAGTACTTACCTGGACGGCTTAGCAGAGGAGGTGAATGACAAACTACAAGGGGCCGGTTTTATAAATATTTCCGATCTCTGTAAAAGCTATGACCTTCCAGGGGATTTCCTGACAGAGGTGAGCCACACTGCAGCCACTCTTAACTCACACGATAAAAAAGACATAATCTTGGAATATATCTTATGGAATAAAATGTATCTGCCAATATTTACTTACAACGCAATATTGGTACAATCAGTATCGGCAAAATAATCCAGAAACTTTTGCAGATATTTTCTAATATTTATTTAAAATAGATTTTAGAAGCTTAAAAAGCCCTTTTTTTGATGATTGAAGGCTGCAGATTTTATCAGTGTTTTCTGGGGAAGCTTTCAAAAGAATAACCGTAGAACATAAAAGCATATGTAGGCAAAAATGTTAAAGTTGTACAATGCAGAATCACAAATAACGATTTTTAGCAACCTCTGCTGGTCACTACCGTCACTGCATACAATTTCCGTAGTCCTCGATTACCCAGAATTCCATTCGTTTTCACCGGAAGCCGGAAGCGTTTCAAAAAGCGATCTTTTAATTGTTTTATACTATCTACGGATCGTTTCTCTTAGCCAGTGGAGCATTAGTTACCATGAGCTGTGCTTTCTTTTTCTGTTCTTTTTCGATCTTCCAATCCTACATTCTCTTAAAATCAGCGTGAGGTTCCTTTTTGTTATTAGCGCGGTAGTTCCTGGCCAAACAGGAAACCGTTGCGGTGTTCCTGGCCGACGTCATGACGTCGGCCACGACGTCATGACGTTGGCCAGGAACGTCATTTTCCCGGGAAAGTCCCCCCCGTCCACGTTCAATAGAAAATATATAAATAAAAGGCTTCCGGGGGTGAAATTCATGGAGTGGGTGTTGTGAAACTTTTGCCACTCACAAAAGATATACAATTTAACTTTAGTTTTGTTGAAAACGTTACCTAGTATGCCTTTAAGTAAAAATAAGTGTTACATTTAAGTTGTTTGAACTAATATGTGCATCATTAGGCTTAATAAATCAGGTGTACCGTTGTTTTGCATCTACAGTACACCCAGAATCACAGTTACTCTATAACAGCTGTATGGTAAACCCTACTGGAAACGTGTGTTGTAATATTGGTATTGTAACGATTGATTTGAACAATATTGGTCAAAATTTCAATATCATGCATCCCTATTTTGAAAGCAAGCTTTGGTTAAATACTCACCCAGATCATACGTTAAATCACATAGTACACTGCTTGCTGTTTGATACTCCATTGATACCTCTTGGCTCCCTAAAAAGACTCACTACTTTTATCTGAATGTGTCTTTTCATGCCAAAAGCATCTGAGAAATGAGAACATGTTTAATGGTGTGTTTTATCTTTATATGGTAGGAGTTGTCAAGGCGTATAGGAAAGCAGATCCAGGGGGAAATGGATCAGTACAACAGGGGTGTCATATTTACACAAGGATTTGTAGCGCGACACAAGGCACGCATCAGTGGGCTTTTCAGTGCAATCACTCGGTAGGTACGCCCCCCAAACATCTTCTAAGCATATTAGAGCATAATTTTCTTTTGTTTTGTTTTATATTCTAAACTGAATTCCCTACTGTTGTCGTTGTTGTATTCTCAAGGCCAACGCCTGTCAGCACCATGATTGGAACGTTTGGATTTCAGGAACATCTTTTATATTGTAAGTACTAGTTCTTTCATTTTGTTGACTTAATTATTCATTTCAGTCGCAACGTAGCATATGAGATTCGGTAGTTTATAGCCTGCTGTGTGTTGGGTTTGGTATCCTCTTAGCGGTCCGATTCCTTAACGGTTCCCTCTAACGATTCCTTTTGAGGGTTCCAAATGGACCCTTACAGGTCTGCAACTCTGAGAGAGTACAAATGGAACCAAATGGACCCTCATGGGTCCAATTGGTTCCATTTGTACGCTCTCAGAGTTATGGCGGGTCCTTGAAATGTAAAAGAGAACCACCAGTATTGATGTAATTATAGCAGACGTGAAGTTCACATACCAGCTCTGACAGTGTGATAAACCTGGACCGTTTTCCGGATGTAATAATGTTGCTTTCATGTGGTTTTGCCAGCTGTCTTGGAGGAGCTGGTGAATAGTGGACGTCTTAAAGGTGCAGTGGTGGGAGGCCGCCAGGACAAGGCTGTGTACATCCCTGACATTTACTCCAAAACACAGAATGCATGGGTGGACTCCTTCCTCAAGCAGAACGGATATCTGGGTACTCTTTCTCAAATATTATTCTTTTTACATAATGCCAATGCACAATAAGATCGTCAGTGTTAATTAGGCCTGTGAGTGAGGGTATACATTTAAAAAAATAGCAGATCTACAAGCTCTACAACGCGTCGCATGGCAATGTGGTGTGATCTTGTAGATTATTATTATTTTTCACTATTCGTGACGAAGTTTAATGACTTGAACCCCACAGTATGCCTATTCTGGGGGGAACATTTGCAAAAAAGCAGATCTACAAGCTCAATGTGTCGCCTGCCGATGCGTTCGTTGTGAGCTTATAGATTTTTCGCTATTCGTGACTAAATGTATAGGGTTTAACCCATTAAGACCTGGAACGCATCTGTGTTCGTGTTGTCATGAGTGCTGCGTGCTATGAGCTTGTAGATCTGCTATTTTATTTTTTCATCTTGAAAATGTTTGCAAAATTTGAATACATATATATACGTTTTAAAGCGCACATTTTAACTCCGATCTGTGCTTCTGGGGGTCCCTGGAACAATATATTTTGAGATGGGGGTCCGCGGCCAAATAGATATCATTTTGGGGGTCCTTGATATGGAAAAGTTGGAGCACCACTGATATAGCAACATAAACGTTTAGAATATACAGTATATTCAAAGATTTGCACAAAATGTTCACAATTTTTCAAAAATAGCTTGTGTTTCTGCTATTTTTGAATAGCCAAAGCAATGTTAAAATGACACAGATGCGTTCCCTCTCTTAATGGGTTAAGAGGTTAATATTACTGAGGAATTTACTGTGAATCCACCTAACTCTTCTTCTGTGTATATCCATGCAGAGTTTGATGCATTGGTCCGGTTGGGGATCCCTGACCCAGCGAACTACATTAAGAAGCGCTACAAGTCCAGCAAGCTGTTATTCCTGCGAGCTGCGTGTGTGGGCCAGGCCTTAGTGGACCAGGTGGAGGCCTCGGTGGAGGAAGCAGTCAGCTCGGCTACGTGGGCTGACATCCAGGTGCTTATACACCGCCCTTCTGCTCTTACATTAATGTATTACACACATTACTTTTTTACGGCGTGGCTCTAATCTAGCTGTCTATATGAGGGTCGGGAGTGTGTGTGCAAAAATTGGCTAATATTTGAATATTATTATTATTAATATTATTATTATTATACTTTTTTTATTTTTTATGTTTATTGGATCCACTAAACATATATTTTGTTTGTTTTTATAACTTGATACATTGTTTTTTGTATTGTAAACTTTAATTTTTATATTTTTTAATATAATTATTTTCCCCTATATTCGAGAAATCTTCGAATATTAATTTACCAGCTCTAGTGTGTGTGTGTGTGTGTGTGTGTGTGTGTGTGTGTGTGTGTGTGTGTGTGTGTGTGTGTGTGTGTGTGTGTGTGTGTGTGTGTGTGTGTGTGTGTGTGTGTGTGTGTGTGTGTGTGTGTGTGTGTGTGGCGTGTGTTTGTGTCGTTATTTTTTTCTTTTTAATAAATAAGCCAGTTATAGGAAGAAGGTTACACATCAGACAACTTATTCTTCATTCTGTATAGACATTCTTAACATTCTCATACACTTAACTCACTTGGCGCCCTTCTCTCTCCCTGACGTAGTCAATTTTGCCGAGCTGTTTGTCAGTGGAGGACGGCGTGATACTGATCAACCAGGCCATGAGGAACGCCAATGTGCAGTCTTCTTCCAGGGTGCTGGCAGACACGGTGGTCGTCAGCGAGAAGTTCATCAGCAACTGCCTTTCTCTGTTCGATGAAGCCATGCAACTTAAAGCTCAAATGGTACAGCTTTCTTTTTCAAAGATTTACAGGTGACATTTAACCACTTAAAACACTATTTAATTTGTTGACCGGGGACCCTCAGACGTCTATACTTGGTCCCCTCCCTTTTCCCCTCTACACCAAATATCTTTGCCAATAGGCAATCTACACGCTCGCGTTGTGAGCCTGTGGATTGGCTATTTTCGGCGAATGTTTGCCAATTATTGGTGAATGTTAGCATATTATAAAATGGCCAGAATAGGGACGATAGGGTTCACATTTAGCAGTGCAACTGTAGAACACACCTCAATTACTAGATCTGCTACATTACAAGTAGCTAAAGGGGCGCTAGACAACATTCAGCCACTAGATGTCGCACTTTTACAACACCTATGTTACATACAGTTTGTTATTTCCCCATCACTTCAATAAGGCAGAAAAGGCCTGCAATCATGTTGTGCGCAATATTGTAACACAGTGGCTGCGTTACAAGAATACATTAAGGATAAAGTACCATATCCAATGAAAAGCTTTGTATTTATTATTATATTGAACATGCAAATGTCCATGTCGGTAATGTTTTAGAGCTGTGCTGTTTCAGGAAGTCAAGAATAACCCAGTGTTTCTGGTAACCGAAGAAGATCTGAAGCGAACATCTGTGGTGACCGAAGTCACTGGTCCTTCTAGAAAGGAAAAGAAAGAGGCAGAGCGCAGGAAGAAGACGACAGGTTAGCTAAAACCTTTTAGGTCAGAAGTACAGAAACCCACACACATTCTTACATGATAGCACAGTATTTTATTAAAAAGCAAATCAATAACTAAATAACCATAATTTGTTTAACCCATTAAGACCTGGAACGCATCTGTGTCACTTCTTGATTTGAGCTAAAAAGCATTATTTAGCTTTATACCTTTTTTGGCTATTAAAAAATAGCAGATATACAAGCTCATAGCGCGGCACCGAGTGCCGCGCTACAAGCTTGTAGATCTGTTTCAAATTTTTTGCTTCTGGGGGTCCCTGGAACAAAATATTTTGAGATGGGGTCGGCGGCCAAATACATATCATTTTGGGGGTCCTTGACATGAAAAAGTTTGAGCACCACTGATATAGAAACACAAGTTTTTTTTTCGGAATACTGTTGGGATTTAGAAGACATTTGTAGAATCGGCTTCAGGTCTTAATGGGTTAATAATATACGGTTCCATGTGAGAATGTGTGTGGGTTTCTATACTTATATACATTTAAACCCAATGTTGATGATGATGTTACTTGCATCCAAAATGAACCATCATTTGTTGATCATTTCCGTCCTTCATGTACTACGTTGTATTCCTGATTCCCAGAGGGTAGCGGCAGTGTGAAAGCTGGCGGGGGAGGCAACGCCAGAGAGTTCCGGATACGCAAAACCAAGAAGAAGGGAGGGAGGAGGGATGAAGACAGCGATGAAGAAACCGGACCTTCCCAACAAAGTATGATTATGGCTACAGTGTACTTAAACCCTATATAAGAACCCTAAGTACTTAAACCCTATATAAGTACCCTAAGTACTGAAAAAACATTCTATTTTTGACAGATTTCGACACATTTTGAAACAACCCTTTAAAGCAGGTGTTTTGACATCCTATGCCGAGGTTAACACAGAAACACGTCCCTGGTCTGCTGCTGATGGGGAACTCGCTTCCTACCATTTTTGCGTTTATGTGTGTACGGAGATCATTTTGTAAAGTAAGGTCATGTGGATAGGATTTATTTTTATTTCATTTATTTATATTAAATATCTGTTAAGAAAAGTAAGTATCCATATGCGTATAGTCGAGGCCTAAACCTTGTTAATTTAGGCCCTCTGATTTAACAAGAGCTTAATGGCTGGTTGGTTAAACTGGGTTATTAAACTGTTTTGTGTAAGACTGAAGGTAAATGTAGTGCTCCCTTGAGACCAATTAGTTTTGCTTTACTCTTTCCTATAGGTCGTGGCAAACCGTCTGAAGTCCCTTTTATGACCCTGGAGGAAATAGTGGCCGTCTTAGAAGAGAGACTGAGTGACTGCCCTGAAGAAATTCTTTCTGAGCTGGCGGAACAATTAGTAAGGTAATATAGATTGCTGTCATAAATAAATAAATACAATACTATTGACTCCACCTCTCCTTCACATTTTACTCTTTCTTTCTTTCTTTCTTAAACGTTACACAACCTTATGATTAAGTATTTAACCCATTAAGAACTGATTTGAGCGAAAAAGCTTTATTTTACACGTTTGGGCTATTCAAAAATAGCAGATATACAAGCTCATAGCGCGGCACCAAGTCCCGCGCTATGAGCTTGTAGATCTGCTATTTTTGAAAAAATTGTTAAGTTAATATATTTATATTCTTTTAAAGCAAACATTTTAACTCAAATCTTTGCTTCTGGGGGTCCCTGGAACAAAATATTTTGAGATGGGGGTCGGCGGCCAAAAACATCATTTTGGGGGTCCTTGACATGAAAAGGTTTGAGAACCACTGATATAGAAACATATGTTATTCAGAAAACCGTTGGGATTTTGAAGACATTTGTAGAATCAGCTTCAGGTCTTATGGGTTAAACGTTACACAACCTTATGTTAAGTATTTAAATCATGTATTTTACCACCCCAACTTTAAGCGGTATAGTCATTACATTTACTAAAAGAACAATAAAAAAGGTGTAAGATGGCAAGGCTTTTGTTTCCCAAACCACCAACATTGGTTGTTCATATTCTCCAATATCCAAGCCAAAAGTATAACATTTTTGTCCTCACCATCTAACATGGAAGTATGTTCTTTCTCCACAGGCCTTTGACCAAAACCTACCAGGAGGTGGTGCGGGCAGTTTTCATGTCCTCCAGCAGCTCTCCATCAGGAGCCAACAAGAAGAAAAGCATGAAAGACCTCCAGGAGGAGATCACCAACCTCTACAACAACATCCGCCTCTTTGAAAAGGGCACCAAGTTCTTCTCAGGTGCAGTAAGCCACTATTTGCATCTGCCTGCCGCTGGTGTGAACACCACAACAGGTCACTGCAGTTGAACGCCAGTTCACCCAGTGGTGGAAGTACTTTTTTAATAAGTAGTAGCAATATCACAATATAGAAATACTGTTAAAAGTAATAGTCTTGTATTCAAAATGTTGTCATCAGAATATACTTAAAGTGGCAAAGATAAAGCTATTATGAATGTAGCTATAATGCATTTACAACACATGTAAAGAGTTCTTTTCGCGTCACATTGTGTGCTATTTTCAAATAACGTAAGTATAAAATCGGGTTAATGTATGTTTTGTAATATTAATCTAAATCTGCAAAGTAACTAGTAACTCGCGTCAAATAATTAATAATTATTGTAGAGTAAAAATATTTGCCTCTGAGATGTAGTGGAACAGAAGTATTGACAAATGGAAATACTCAAGTAAAGTAAAAGCACCTCAACATTGTACTTAAGTACGGTACTAGAGTAAATGTACTTAAATGTACCCTGCACCACTGATTTCTCCTGATCCACTTTGATCTGGCAGATGAAACCCAGGTCCTCATCGCCAAGCACGTTCTGAAGACCGTGTGCACCGATGTCACCAACATCCTGGTCAACTTCCTGGCTGCTG
Organism: Gymnoscopelus braueri; assembly: GCF_963280865.1. Lineage (NCBI taxonomy): Eukaryota > Metazoa > Chordata > Actinopteri > Myctophiformes > Myctophidae > Gymnoscopelus > Gymnoscopelus braueri. The sequence goes on along the minus strand of NC_137616.1, from coordinate 10,126,423 downwards.
AGCTGATGATGTCGGTGGAGAACGCCAGCTCCATCACTAATGAGGTCACTTTGTCATCCTTTTACTTTGAATACCCCCCGAGGTCCCATACATTAACCCAGTCGTCCCTATTTTGGGCATGTCATTATAGTCGAAAATTACCGTACAAGCCTAAAAGCGTTGTGGTCTTGTAGATCAGCTTCTTTGGTGTGCGACGCCGTTGTACGACAAAGTATGAAATGGGTGATATAAGTGGCTAAATGGTTTTCCTTCATTGTAATAGGAGTGATGTAGCCAAATGTATAGAGATACACTGTAATGAAAGGGCTTACTCTGTGTGGAGTTTGCATGTTCTCCCCGTGTCTCTCAGGGTAGTTAATACCCTCACAAAAACATGTAGTAATCCTGGTCACTAATACTATACTGCCTCCCCCATGACAGCCGGGGCGCCTGATGGAGGAGAAGGGAACTGGTTGGAATAACGTGTTCCTTCCACACGCTACGTCCAACCAGGTAAACTCGCCCCTGTCAGGTGACAAGAAGGTCAGTTGGCTCTCATGCGAGAGTTCGGCCCTGGCCTCCCTAGGCTGGTGAGGGGAGTGTAGCGCCCAGGATCGCTTAGAAAATTGGCACGGGTGAAATATATGGGTTACAAAATCGTGGGATAAAAAAAAAGAAAAACTAGAAAATGTGCTCCTCGGAGCACAAGTCTCCGCCAGCAGACCCGTGCTATTTTAATAGCACGGGTCGTCTTGGTAGAACGGGTCGTCTTGGTAGAATGCGCGTGGTTTTTGGTGTTCTGCAGGGGCGACTGAATATGTAGTGTCTGCATCTAAAAAATGTTCTTCTTGAAGCAATGTGTCATATGGGAGTCGTCGTAATTGACTGGTTTGTTCAAATGCTTGTCTGTCTTCTTCATCTTCATTGTCTTGAACAGTTTCAGCAGTTGATTGGTGTGTTTGATCTATGTCAGTTTTCTCTAGTGCTACATAATGTATTTGATCAAGGTGGCCAATTGTTACAGTATTAAGACTTCGGCCTTGTTGTGGGATCAATTCAACTCTATAGTCCTCTTCTGTGTTACTGTTGTAGATGAGTATGCTTTCTTAGCTTTGGCCTTCTGCGCCTTTGCTTGACCAATGTTAGGTGTTCTCAGAGGGACACACACACGCGCGGACGGGTGATTTGTACTGGAAGGTACTGTTCCAATCAAGACTGATTGATCCTGTCTTACCTCACTTCAAAAAACATAAATGGCTTTTTGAAGTGACACACCTATTTATAGGATTTTATTTCGTCATGCGTCCCTCTAGCCAATCAAAGGCATTGGTGTCAACATATTGACACGTGTCACGTGGAGCTTGACCAATGTTAGCTTGGCTAGGAGGGAGGTGAACACACGGCGGGACGAAGCGAAAACATACTCTCCGCCTCCGGCGGAGACAACAAAAAAAGAGATACACTGTAACCTAAATGTTATTGGTCCGATCCATGCAAAAGCGCAGTATATAATCCATCAACATGTATGTACAATCACAGTTTCCTTGGGAAAAGTCAGTTAACCCCTACATGCTTGCTGATTGTACAGTAAGTCTCATTGAATTCCCCATCTGTCGTCCTTTAGGCTAGAGTGAAGATATTGGGAAAGCTACCTGATGAAACAAAAGGACCTCTTATGAAGCTGCACAACTGCTTGAATGGAAAAGTAAGCTGCTTTCTGGCATCAGATGGTCTGTATAAAGGATGAAATGTAATGCTTCAACATAGCAGCTTGTATACCTTTTTTTGTTTGTATGTATTTATTTATTTATTTACCTTGTCTCCTTCACAGTTTATTGAAGACTTTTTAACCAACGTTGACACTTCAGCTGAGGTGTGTGGCTTCATGTTGAAGAAGGGAGACAAGAAAAGGGACAGGTAATATATATGATATATATAAGTAATAATAAACTTAGTGTTCAGCACAAATACTGGATGCTGTTCTAAGACAGTGGTTCTCAACCTTTTCAGGCTGCGACCCCCCCAAAATAATCATAATCTGAACTGGGGACCCCCCCCCCACCCTGACAAGCACTTAGAATTGTAGGAGTTGAGGCATTCAATTTTGTTTGACTCGGTTCCACTGATAAATATAGTGAAAATAGACGATCTACAAGCTCACAACCCCTCGTGTTGCAAGGCGTTGTGAGCTTGTAGAACGCTATCAATAAAAAATGCATTTCTATTTGGCTTTTAGGCTTTGTTAACAAAAGGTGCACAGGGCAGATACCTTTTGAAGTAGTCACAGAATATGTATCTCCAGTATGATCGATCCCCTGATGGTTGCTAATCACGGAGGGTTTCACTGTGCTTCCGCAAAAAAAAAGGTCATTGCGACCTCCCGTTCGTTAAAAATAGCATGTTTCGGCAAAAATACAAACCCAGGAGCCGAGATACAGGCTTTTTCTCAAATACTTTAAACAGCAAGTCAATGGAGCAGTAAATCTTTGGATCACGTTATCTCCTGGTTCTGTGTGAGAAGAAAAAAAAAAGAGCTCGTCCAAACTTGTCGTTGGCAGGCTGAGCCCTGGCAGAATTTGACGAATTAACTCGTCCATGGCAGTCTAAAGAGTTAATAACTTTACAGGGTCCCCACGGTCATGAAATTCCTGGAAATATTTTGAAATTAGAAAAATCTTTTTCCAGTCCTGGAAAAGATTTGGAATTTGTCTAGGGTCCTGGAATTTATCAAGGGTCCTGGAAAAGTATTTGGCTATGCATTGTTTTTGGCAATTTCTTTCCAAAACATCTATAACATTACACAAAATATGTATTTTCTTTCCGAACGGGCTGCGTGATTGCAGCCTAATGTATACCGGACGTGACAAAAATAACAGATCTACAAGCTCACAACGTGCTGCAGCGTGATGCGTAGTTAGTCAATTTTTTAGTTTTTAGTTTAGTTCTTTATTTTTGCTACACTGCCTTTCTTTGGGCATTGCACAAAAGAGTAAGAGACTCATTATTGCGCTGAATGTTATATATAATAATGTTATACAGGCCTGGAAATTGGGTTAAATATTCTGGAAAAGTCTTGGAAAAGTTTTGGAAATTCATTGGTAAAAATGTGTGGGAACCCTGACTTTATACTTAAAAAAAATCATGAATAGTGGATATTAAAAACATGAATAGTGGATATTAAAAACATGAATAGTGGATATAGCCAATCTACCAGCTCAAGCTTGTAGATTGGCTATTTCCACTACTCTTGAAAATGTTTGAAAATATATGAAAAACTTTAACATGGTAATAATTATGACGATTATCTCAAATAATTGCGATTAGACGATTATTATGTAATAACTGTGACAGGTCTAACTGACATCAGCGTTCATGTGTGCCGTTTGCAGGCAGGCCGTGTTCCTGCACCGTCAAGCGCTGATGGAGCAGCTGAAAGAGACAGAAGACCCGGCCCTGGCTCTCCACCTGACCAGCGTTCTGCTCTTCCAGGCCAGCACCAACTGCATGCTCCATGCGCCAGGACGCTGTGTGCCTCAAATCGTCGGCACGCTCACCGGACGCATACCGCCGGTACTGCTGCAGTGAACCTAATCACTCAGTGAATACATGCATGGTTTAGTAACTAGCAGTGGTGGAAGAAGTACTCACATTTTGTACTTAACTCATTGACTGCCAGAGTTAAAACCTCGTTCATAGCAGCCCTTGCCAGCGATTTTCGTGTTTTTTTGTTTCGTTATTTTGTTATTTAATTCACATCTAGAAAGTCTACCTTGACACTTGAATCGTTTTGATCGTTCCACCACCAGAGAGCAGCACATACCAAGCTTGATCGCCTCTCGATCACACTCGCCCCCTCCCAGACCCACTCACACAGTGAAACACATGAACCGGAAGTGAAATGTCTCAGAATCTGTTATCGGCGAAAATTACTTTGTGATACACATCGGGGATGACTGTTCGTCACCCAGACCATAGATTATAGGAGGGGAGGTCTCCGATCGCTTTTCATAGCGTGTGAAAAACCGTTTGTTTCCCTATTATGGTCGAAAATGACTGGGGGGGAAAAATGTAAAACCGAAAACGGAACCCAAGTCATGGAACCGGATGCAGTGGTGGTTGAAGTAAGTGGAACCCGAAACTTAGCCTGATTCATAACAGAATAGCGTGATCAGAGCATAAAGATCAATAAAGACGTTAGATCGCATTAATGCGATCCTGGCGGCCAAGCGCGCTATTTATTAGATCGCGTTAATGCGATAATGGCGGCCAATGAGTTAAGTAAAAGTACTAATACCACAATGTAGAAATAACTCGTCCGGTATTCAAAATTCAGTTGAGTAAAAGTATTCACATTAAAATATACTTAAGTTCTGAAAGTACAAGTACTCATTTTGCAGAATGTCCCATTTCACAAATGTTATTTTTACTGAAACGTGTGTGTGTGTGTGTGTGTGTGTGTGTGTGTGTGTGTGTGTGTGTGTGTGTGTGTGTGTGTGTGTGTGTGTGTGTGTGTGTGTGTGTGTGTGTGTGTGTGTGTGTGTGTGTGTGTGTGTGTGTGTGTGTGTGTGTGTGTGTGTGTGTGTGTGTGTGTGTGTGTGTGTGTGTCGATGTGTTTCAGGAGCAGCACCAGTTGCTGTCTCGCTATCAGGGCCTGGTGGTGAAACAGCTGGTGACCCTGGGCCAGGGCGGCGGGAAGAAGCAGGAGATGGGAGAGGATGAGGACAGCGCCGAGAAGGACGAGGAGGCCCAGGCGATCCGCAGCGAGCTGAAGTCCCTGACGCCCGAACTGAAGGACCTTGTTCTGTCGCCGAGAAAGACGTCGGTGAACGAAGACTGAGGTCACAACGTCACGATGGGCAATGGAACGCGATTTGTTGATTCATAGATGGATGTTGTTGGGTTTGATCCCGGCCGCTTAACCAAAACTGTCTGTGTGATTGAGCGATTGTGTTTTAATCTGAATACTGCGGTTTATGTTGTAGTTCTAACCCATTAAGAACTGAGGCCGATTTTACAAATGTCTTCTAAATCCTAACAGTTTTATGTGGTTCTCAATCTTTTTCATGTCAAAATGTATATGTATTTGGCCATCGCCCCCCATCCTAAAATATGTTGTTTTAGGGACACCCAGAAGCAAAGATTTGAGTTAAAAATGTTCGCTTTAAGATTTTTCAAAAATAGCAGATCTACAAGCTCGTAGCACGGCACGAAGTGAGGCGCTGTGTGCTTGTATATCTGCTGTTTTTGAATAGCCAAAGTATAAAATAATGGTTACAGATGCTTTCCCGGTCTTAATGGGTTAAAGTGATTTTGGTAGAACCTTGGGTTATATAGATACCTCACCTGGACAAGTTCAAATATTGTCAATCCTTTGCCAATCAGTTGCTCCTGTGCTCTGTGAGTGAGGAAGGAGGAATCCCACATTGCATGGAGAGGCCTTATTAGAATCACACTTTTAGCTCATAGACAAAGCAAATGCCGCGGATTCTGCCAACATAGAAAAGATGCATAAAAACACATTCTAAACATTGACGACAAGACAGGCCGCAAATAAATACAGAAACAAATATATTAAACTAAAACAAATAAATATTGTGAATATCTTGGATTTATATCATGGCCAGATATGTATATAACCCAAGGTTATACCAGTCACATCACTTCAAGAAATGCTCTCACATGGTTCCGTAATTTTGTTCCTGCAATGTCTCCTGAAACGTAATAAAAGAAAAATTATAATTTCATTTCATTTCAAAGCTTAAGTTATTCTCAAAAAGACAGTTGGGGTTTCCCTCATTTCCAATGCTGTCGAGACCTACTGGGAGTGTGCATGCAACGTTTTCGTCTCCTGGCCTGTAGCGAAGACAATAATTAAAATGACAGTGATATGGTGGCTTAGAACAGTGGTTCCCAACCTGTGGGTCGGGACCGATCATGCGGGGGTCCCCAGATGACACTGAAGTGGCAATTACACTGTCAGAAAAAGACCATTACTGCATCAAATGTAATCGACAAACTGCAATAAAAACGGGTCAAACATTGGTCAATGGTGCATTTATATAGCGCTTTTATCCAAAGCGCTTTACATAGATTGTGCATTACATTCACCCATACATTCATACACCGATGGCGGAGGAAACCATGCAAGGCACCAACCTGCTCATCGGGAGCAATTAGGGGTTCAGCGTCTTGCTCAAGGACACTTAAACACTAAAGGTCCTTACACACCGGGGCGATTTTTTCGTGCGAATAATACGCTTTTTTTTAAAACCTTATAAAGTCAATGCAAGCGTACATGGCGCGAAAAAGCGGAAAAGCGAAGCGAAAAAGCGTCTTTTAATTATTCGGAACGAGTCCGAATTTTGCGTATATTCGCACATTCGCCGGTGTGTAAGGACCTTAACTCTGGGGGAGCCCCCAAGCCCAGGATCAAACTGGGAACCTTGCGGTTTCCAGTTCACTCTACCCGGCCACTCTACCCCTGAGCCACCCCAAATTGTTAAATGATATAAGAGGCAAACCTTTTGAAAATAGCCGATCGACAAGTTCACAACGCCTCGTGTTGCGAGCTTGTAGATCTGCTATTTTCACAATATTTATCTGTGGAACCGAGTTAAACTAAATTGAATGCCTCAACTCCTACATTCCAAGTGCTTGTCAGGGTGGGGATCCCCAGTTCAAATATGATTATTATGGGGGGTCACGGCTTGAAAAGGTCGAGAAGCACTGGCTTAGAATGCAAAATACAGACAAAGCCAAATGAGTAAATTAGAAACAATTTACAATTTAGTAAATTAATGCAATTCACAAAAAGGAAAAACAATGCGTAGTTCTTTGATTTTGAAGATTTTAATGTCTGGATTAGTACAAAACGTTCGCACACCTCAACAATAAAAGATGACCTGCACACTGCATCTTGCACGGTACATGCATAGATTTATTGAGCAAAGTTTCGGTCACACACACAACCTTCCTCAGGCATGTTGAATGTCACTGGATTACAGGAAAGATCTATCTATAGGAAATTGAAAATACAATAATTCGTATATAAGTATTCAATCATTTGAGTGTTTGTGTGTAAAGAACATTCTCAAATCTTGATTTCTCAGGCCTCTGAACACTGACATACGGAGAAAGATGAGTGATGGGGTCTAACAACGGCATGGCTTCCATATTGATATGATTGTTGATAAAGACAATTAATTGACACTAGGGACTAATAAGGGATTCAGGGAGTCTGATTCAAAGCCACGTCCTACATATTGATTGCACTGTGAGGGGTTTAGACACACTGCACCCGGCTGCCTGATTTATGATGTGCCTGCCTGTCACTGTAATGATTTTATTCTCTAGGTCATTCAAAGTCTGGTCAGATGATGTGGATGAGAGAAGTTCATAGGAAAACACAAGGTGATGTCTCAGTTATAGCAGCATAGAAGAGGGGCGATCGATCGGGAACACATTGAGTCTCAAACAAGCTTCCAAGTCAACATGTTCGCATTCATTGAAAGACAAGCAGTCATATATACATTGACAGAATTAGTGTTGGATAGCCCACCGAGGCGGTCTCGTATGGGCGTAGCTATTACACAAATAAATTATGCTTATATGTGTAAGTGAGTGAAGTGCAAAAGTTCATCAGGTGAGATAAGCGAAGACATCGGCAGGGCCCCTTTGCCACATCCTGCATTGACAGATGTGCTGATGGGAGAATGTGCTGTGGCTAACAGGGACCCGATGTTGAGCAACATCAGCAGGCTTTCACCACGGGTGCAATATGGCCTCCCGCACGGGGCGCTATAGCCTCCCCGATTTACAGGAAGTCTCATAGATGTATTCTGTAGATAACTGTCATTTCTGCAAACATGTAAACAGTTCTAGGCTAGCGTTTTACCAAGAAACGTTAGGGTGACAAAGGGGACAGGAAATAAGGTGGAGAAGCACTGCACCTCAGCACTTCCATCCAGGACAGGTTGCACCCCTAACATAAAGAAAGCCAATTACTTTTTCATTATGTCAGTGATGTCAAGGACCCCCAAATTGTATATGTATTTGGCCGCCAACCCCCCAGAAATTATATTGTTCCAGGGACCCCCAGAAGCAAAGATTTGAGTTAAAAATGTTCCCTTTAAAGATTTGCAGAAATGTTAACGATTTTCCAAACATAGCAATCTACTAGCTCGTAGCGTGGCACGAAGGGACGCGCTATGAGCTTGTATATCTGCAATTTTTTAATAGTCAAAGTATAAAATAATGGTTAAAGTGGTTACACAGATGTCTTAATGGGTTAAAGTGATTTTGTACTTTGGTCGAACCTTGGGTTATATAGATACCTTGACAAGTGTAAATATTGTCAGTCATTATCAGTTGCTCCTGTGCTCTGTGAGTGAGGAAGGTGGAATCCCACATTGCATGGAGAGGCCTTATTAGAATCACACTCATAGACAAAGCAAATGACGCGGATTCTGCCAACATAGAAAAGATGCATAAAAACACATTCTAAACATTGACGACAAGACAGGCCGCAAATAAATACAGAAAAAATATTAAACTAAAACAAATAAAGATTGTGAATATTTTGGATTTATATCATGGCCAGGTAGCTATATAACCCAAGGTTATACCAGTCACATCACTTCAAGAAATGCTCTCACATGGTTCCATAATTCCTGCAATGTGTCCTGAAACGTAATAAAAGAAAAATAAACATTTCATTTCAAACCTTAATTTATTCTCAAAAAGACAGTTGAGGTTTCCCTCATTTCCAATGCTGTCGAGACCTACTGGGAGTGTGCATGCAACGTTCTCGTCTCCTGGCCTGTAGGGAAGACAATAATTAAAATGACTGATATGGTGGCTTAGAACAGTGGTTTCCAACCTGTGGGTTGGGACCCCCAGGGGGGTCCCCACATGATCTTGGGGGGGGTCCCCAGATGACAGTGAAGTGGCAATTACACTGTCAGAAAAAGACCATTACTGCATCAAATGTAATCGACAAACTACAATAAAAACTGGTGAAACATTGGCCAAATTGTTAAATGATGTAAGAGGCAAACCTTTTGAAAATAGCCGATTGACAAGTTCACAACGCCTCGTGTTGCGAGCTTGTACTTCTGCTATTTTCACAATATTTATCTGTGGAACCGAGTCAAACTAAATTGAATGCCTCAACTCCTACATTCCAAGTCAGTATGGGGGTCCCCAGTTCAAATATGATTATTATGGGGGGTCACAGCTTGAAAAGGTTGAGAAACACTGGCTTAGAATGCAAAATAATGAGTAAATTAGAAACATTTTACAATTTAGTAAAATGAATGCAATTCACAAAAAGGAAACACAATACGTAGCTCTTTGATTTTAATGTCTGGATTAGTACAAAACGTTCGCACACATAGGTTAAAAAGTCTAATGGCAGGTGGAACAGTGAACGTCAACAATAAAAGATAACCTGCACACTGCATCTTGCACGGTACAGAATGTCACTGGATTACAGGAAAGATCTATCTATAGGAAAGATCTATCTAATCTAATCAATTGAAAATACAATAATTCGTATTTAAGTATTCAATAATGTGTGTGTTTGTGTGTAAAGAACATTCTCAAATCTTGATTTCTCAGGCCTCTGAACACTGACATACGGAGAAAGTTGAGTGATGGGGTCTAACAACGGCATGGTTTCCATATGGATCTTGGACACAATGGGGCCAGGCAAAGATGTCATGTCAGCATTATGACATCAGTTCATATTTCGGCAAAGTTTTAGCCCAATCTAACGTCCACTGAGTTCCAGCATAGTTTCTGTATATCCGCTCTAGATCCAAACAGCATCTGCAACCTGGAAAGTGAAATGACCAGCGCCATTTAATGTTGATGTATGTTAGCCAGTAGCCGCATCATATAATTAGATGATTACTGTTTTAATTTAACTGTAATTAATTGTTCAATGATCTTGCTTAAACGTCAGTCAATTGGCCACGCACATAAGCAAACACCCTTGGGTAGCCTAGCACCATGGACAGCGACGGACTCTGTCTGTCTGTCTGTCTGTCTCTGTCTCTGTCTCTGTCTCTCTCTCTCTCACGCACACATCTTTCTCTCTCCCTCTCTCTCCCTCTCACACACACACACACACACACACACACACACACACACACACACACACACACACACACACACACACACACACACACACACACACACCCACATCTTTCTCTCTTTCTCTCTCTCTCTCTCTCTCTCTCTCTCTCTCTCTCTCTCACTCTCTCTCTCTCAATTCAATTCAAAGGCGCTTTATTGGCATGAGAAAACATTTGTTTACATTGCCAAAGCAAGTGTAAAATAAAAACAATACAATGAGAAATTATGCACAATTAAAAGGTAATAAATAATTGTATCGCATAAACAGAGCTTTGTCTCATTGCAGCTTATGAGACCATGAAAATGTTCATTTGCTGTTGCTGAATAATCATATCTACGTACATGTATATGGGTACCTTGGTATAGATGGAGCTTTTGCAACAAATAGCACTTGTTTACGTTTAGCAGTCACTTGGTACAAACATTTTAAGAGCTCTCTCTCTTAAAATGGTATACCCTTTGATTGTTGATAAAGACAATTAATTGACACAAGGGACTAATAAGGGATTCAGGGAGTCTGAATGACTGTCATCCTCCTACTTGGTTTCACCAAATTCAAAGCCACGTCCTACATATTGATTGCACTGTGAGGGGTTCAGACTGTGCACCCGGCTGCCTGATTTATGATGTGCCTGTCACTCAACATAAATTAGAGGAAAGTATAGCATTCTTCAGCTAGGAATAGATTATCTTTGTGTTGCTGGGCAAGATATCGCCGGTAGGCCAGACCAGTCCCACCTGTTGCCTACCACTTTGGTGTTGACTGTAGAAATATCCCCCAATAGTTCCATTCTTTAAGTCAATGGTTCTCAACCTGTGGGTCAGGATCCCCAGGGGGGGTCCCCCCATGATGACAGTGAAGTGACAATTTAAGGACTTTTGAGACCTTTTTAATACCTCAAAAAGAAAGGAAAAGACCATTACTGGCCAAATTGTCAAATGATATAAGACTGTAAGATTGTGAAAATAGCTACTGACAACGGTGGTGTTGCGAGGCGCTCTGAGCTTGTAGATCTGCTATTTTCACAATATTTATCTGTGGGACCGAGTCAAACTGTTAAAACTAATCAACTAATGCACGGTCTTGCAACAGACCACGGCCTGTGTCCAAGTGGCAAGCTACTGCCCCCACTGTCTCCTGGGGGTTAGAGACAGTTCTAATCAGGGTTAGGTGTAAAGGGGTTAGGTATAAAGTGGTTAGGTGTAAAGGGTTAGGTGTAGGAGCATGGTGAATGGACTCAGTAGGTGGTGGGTTCTGAAGTGCAGTGAGCTAGCAGCTAGCATGGTAGCAGACAGCTATAGCTGGTTGGCAGTGTGCCAGGGGTTGGTGAGTCTGCAGCATATGGTTGTGGGCTGGCTCGTACGCTCTCAGTCACTGACATCCATGGAATCAAATCCTTCTGTCCGATAGGGACACTGATATGGAAATGTTTTGGCTTGCATTAAATTGTCATAATTGTACAATATTATAGTATTAGTATTTTTTTCTACCAATAATTTCAAGTGAATTGAATTATGGGGTCATTACACTACTCCTCATTTGGCCCCTGGGGGTCAATGGATCCCACATTGAAGACCACTGCTTTAGTGGCCACTGCTTTAGTGTCATATTAGTTGCTGTTTTACACATGAATTGGTGACCTATCGATTTCGGTAACTCCAGAGGCGACAATTTAGTTTTGACAAATTTAGAAGAATTACCCCCATTTTCCTCATGACAATTGATATCCTGATTACTACGCTGACTGAATGGTATTATAGACCTCCTGGAACACATGAAAACACATTGAAATGGTGAAATTATATATATATATATTTATGTTTTTTTTTTTAATTCTCTTCACATGTAATAGAAACAGTTTCTCTCTTTCCCCCATTGGTGGGAGTGTGTTTTTTTTGCTTCTTCCTCCCTCTTCTCAGCAGATTGATTGATTAGATATAATATTGATATTTATAAAAGTACAGCAGGACTTAAAAAAAAGAAAAACGCCAAAAAGCTCAAAAAAGCTAAATGCTTATTTCCATTATGGTCCTTTAAACATTCAACACTCAAACAACTGGACAAACGACAGTTCTACAAACAATACAAAATATAAAATGTCAATGTATACAGTTTAAAACCATTGATGATAACAACACATAAAAAGGGGGTCACTGTAAGGGCCAGGGATACGATATGAGGAGGATCCACTCACAAGCAGAGCTCACAGAAGGAGTGAGTCGTTTGTAACCCTGGTGGCTACACCAGCCGGGGAAGGAATGTTATTGGAGCCATGACTTTATGTCAGCTTTAAACTCGATTATATCATTAAAAGTAAGTAGTAGTAAATTGTCAATGGTCTCGAGGCCTAGTTCCCCCCAAGGACCCCTGAGCGTCAAGGGCCCCGGCCCCATGTGTGTGTGTGTGTGTGTGTGTGTGTACATGTAGTGTTTGTATCGTATATAAATTCAGATGAACCTAAATGTAATTTTGATTAAAGGTTCACTGTGTGGTGTGTAAGATTTTCCATTTCAGAGCCACAGTGAAGCTACAGGAAGACGTGGTGAATAACAGCTTCATGTCAGCAAGAAAACTGTGACGTTGCAGAGAAACCACACTGATGTGCTTAATGGTTAGACACTGATGGAGAGCAGAGATAACATGTTACCAAAAAACAAACAAAAAAACAAACATGTGACAAATGAGCGTCTCGTTGCTGTCGGGCGGAAACCTAGTATGTCCAATACGTTTACTTTTCAGGCAATGGGGAAAAGAACCTATGTTCCAGCAGATCCAATGTAGTTATTGTTCAGTCACAAGCTATTTTTATACTTTTCATTGGTTCAGTATTTATAAAACCCACAGACACACTTAACCACTTTCACAAAAAAAGCTAAATTAGCCGATATACAAGTTCAGAATGTAATAAGTTGAAATATGGAGATACAAGGTTTCTGCCTGAGAGCAACGATCTACTGATGGAGAGGAGAGATAAGGAGTGAAATATAAGAAGCTAGGAGACATTAAGGCTCGTTCATTTAAGACTATGAGACATTAAGACTTGTTCACTGAAGACTAGGAGACATTAAGACTTGTTCACTGAAGACTAGGAGACATTAAGACTTGTTCAGTGAAGACTAGGAGACATTAAGACTTGTTCAGTGAAGACTATAGGAGACATTAAGGCTTGTTCAGTGAAGACTAAGAGACATTAAGTCTTGTTCAGTGAAGACTAGGAGACATTAAGTCTTGTTCAGTGAAGACTAAGAGACATTAAGTCTTGTTCAGTGAAGACTAGGAGACATTAAGTCTTGTTCAGTGAAGACTAGGAGACATTAAGTCTTGTTCAGTGAAGACTAGGAGACATTAAGTCTTGTTCAGTGAAAACTAAGAGACATTAAGTCTTGTTCGGTGAAGACTAAGAGACATTAAGACTTGTTCGGTGAAGACTAAGAGACATTAAGTCTTGTTCAGTGAAAACTAAGAGACATTAAGGCTTGTTCGGTGAAGACTAGGAGACATTAAGACTTGTTCAGTGAAGACTAAGAGACATTAAGACTTGTTCAGTGAAGACTAAGAGACATTAAGGCTTGTTCAGTGAAGACTAAGAGACATTAAGACTTGTTCAGTGAAGACTAAGAGACATTAAGGCTTGTTCAGTGAAGACTAAGAGACATTAAGGCTTGTTCAGTGAAAACTAAGAGACATTAAGGCTTGTTCGGTGAAGACTAAAGTGTGGATCACAGCAGCACAGCCCTGCAGACGTCCAGGCAGCGCCAGACAGAAATGGATCCAATATTGATACTGATGTTCGGCTTGGTCTTGAGCTCAGGTACAGTAGAACTCTGTTTAAATGACACTTGTGCTAATGAGATGCTTGGACATGCTTTGTCTTGACGGTGGACATGGCAACACAGAGTTCATCCTTCACTCTGTTTAGCTGTGATGTGTGTTTGTTTTTGATAAATGTCATTGAAGAAAGGGTAAAGGCCTTTGCAGACGATGCGATTGGTCAATCAGATTTTACCGCATGCGAAAAGTCACAAAAAATCGACTGGGTTCGATTGAAAAAAAACAACTGTCGCAGCCACTTGCCGCACGGCAAATTCGGAGCCGGTGTGCATAGAGAACCATGTGTTCTTTAAAAAAATTATATTGTCCGTTTTTTCCGTGCGAAAATTCGCACCCTGTCTGCAAAGGCCTTCAGTCAGGTGTTCTGCGTGGGGGCAACGTACATAAGGAGAATGTGCACCTATTCTCACAGCTTGAGTTGCCGCAATTCAGCTTCTTTATTAAAATAAAAAAAACATTACAATAGACAAAATTCCACTGGTTTAACAATGTGATACCTGAAGTAAAGGTCAGTAAGTGTGGGGGGGGGGGGGGGGGATAACGCACATAGTCATATTATGACTGAGAGGAACATATCCACCTGCTCCCACAGCTCAAGTAACCTGGCCACGTAGGCCTCTTTACATTACAAAAATAAACAAAATTAAAATGCAATGTGGATGTTTGGTGTGGAAATACTTCTTCATTTTCATTTGCTTCAAGTTTTCGTATGCCAGAATCTCAGAGCACAGTACTCATTATTGCTGATCCAGTTCATAACTTGGCATGTGGATGAATTCATATTGTAAAAACTGCTGCTGGTATTAGCGGAGTTTTCTACACTGCTGCTTTCCCGTCTTGAGTTTCTCACTTGTGGTCGAGGTTGGCGAATCGACGATACTTGTGGGGTGACAGGTGTGTGTGCTGTTCCCCATCTTTGACTGGCTTTTTAAGAAGCGACTGTTCCATGTTGTAGCGACAGAGTAAACAATGTTTCCTTAATGAACTTTTCACTGTTTCTTTTTTTACTTTGGTGGACAAGTTAAGTTATGTTAAGTTTATGGGGCAAAACAAAAGGGAGGAGTATTGCAGGCTGCGTGGAGCCATAGTGATCTGTCTGTCTGTGTGCCCACACACGCGCACACACGCACATGCACAAGCACATGCACATGCACATGCACATGCACATGCACATGCACACGCACACGCACACGCACACGCACACGCACACGCACACACACACACACACACACACACACACACACACACACACACACACACAGTCGCTCGCTCTAATGATTCAATATTCTTCATTATGCTTCTACTGTATTATTAACTGAAAATGATGACCCCCCCCCCCCACACACTTCAACTTGAATGATTGGCAATAACATTTTACATTACACATGGTGCATAAACAATTCTGAACCTACTGTGTAATGAGAGGAATAAACAATACAAAAATTTGACCCCAAATGGCAAAAAGCAATCAAAATGCTGCACCCCCATTTTGATTGAAAATGGACAATACTAGATTAGATGCATTACAGCTCAGAATGAGTGCGCAATATGGTATACTATACACTATTTATTACAATACAACAATGCGTTAATGTCACAGCCTCATGAGTAGATCAGAATCCCCCAGCACCCCCCCACACACACACACACACACACACACACACACACACCAGCACCCCCCCCCCCCCCCCCCCCACATACACACACACACAAAATTGGATGATTCTATGTTACAAATCAAACTCAGCTCAAAATATGCTGTACAATTATGTGTACATCTACTGATGAGTCCAGAGGGAAGCACGCACATCCCAAAAAAAACCTTTTCAGGTGCTGAACTACAATACGTACATTGGAGGAAAGGAAGGGAGGTCTGCACACTGTAGCTCCAGTAGAAAATGTATTAAATAAGTTAAACAACGTTTCGACTCTTCATCAGGTCTGATGAAGACCCACAGTGGTCGAAACATTGTTTACCTTGTTTAATAAATATCTACTGATGACACATACTGTGACACTAACACACAATTTGGTCTGAGTTTGAGTTGTAAGGTAGAATCAATTTTGTGAGCATGTCTCATGAGCAGATGCTCATGAGACATGCTGTGGCATTAACATATTGTTGTATTGTAATACATATTGGATACTATACCTGTACCTGTGTACTCATTCTGAGCTGTAATGCATGTATTCTAGTATTGTTCATTTTTGGCATTTGAAATGTTGGGGGCGGGGCAGCATTTTCATTGATTTCTGCCATTTGCAGTCAAAGTGTTCTTTTTTATTTCCCCCCTCTCATTACACAGTAGGTTCTGACATTTTTAACGTATGAAACATGTGGGTTGAGCAGAATTTATCATGTGTAATGTTTAATTTTGTTGGGTGCCAATCACTCAAGTTGGAGCCGTTTTTTTATTTTATTTGCTATATTTGATGGTTTAAATTCACATTTGAGTATACTAATGCACCAATACCTGTCTCATATGTTAGTTACACGTATAAATGGCATGTTTGAGAGAGATTTTGTTTAGTCAAAATGAGTATCAATACATTTATAAGCAAAACAATCACCATAAGATTTTCTTTTTTCTTTTTTTAGTAATTCACATTTATATACATTTATGGCTTGTGACAAAAAACTGCAGGATATTTGCTCTAAAGTCCACAAGGATGTAATCTATCTCTCTCTTATGGAGATAACAAAAACGATGGAGCTTGCACAAAAACTAATTTCACAAATTTACACCTTTATACACCTGTGTGTGATGCGACAATAAAGTTGAGTCTGATTCCGATCTATGCATGGGAACAAAAAGTCACTTTTTCATGGTTCACCACATGGCCTATTTAGCCTCCTGTAAAGGATATACAATTGGTTAAGAATTAGGTAAGTCATTTTAGTTAAGATTAGGTATTAGGCTAGGCACTGTAGGTACTGTATTTGTTTTTGATAAATGTTATTGACGTAAAGGTCAGTCAGTTATGTGAGGAGGAGACATACATACGACTGAGAGGAACATACGCACCTGTTCCCACAGCTCAATTAACCTGGACACGTTGGCCCCGCAGTTCTGCCTCTTTACATAAAACAACAACAAGAAAAACCGGTTTATCAATGCGATGTGGATGTTTGGTGTGGAAATACTTCTTCATTTTAATTTGCTTTAAGCTTTCGCATGTCAGAATCTCAGAGCACAGAACACATTGGTGCTGATACAGCACCAATGTGTATTGGTACTATTAGATTGATCCCCTGTTCCCCATCTTTGACAGACTTTTTTGACTTTGTCCGTCTGTCTGTGTGTCCGTCTATCCCAAACCGTCCGTTCGACCGACCGACTTCAAACTCGGCGTGCGTGTCGCAGACAACCCCGAGGGAGTACCGTGCCCGGCGCCGAGTCGGTTGGAACAGATTTTTCTCTTTAGCTCTCCAGGCTGATCCAACACATGACATAACAGGTAAACGAATATCAAAAGAAAATAAAAAATATTACAGATTAAAGTCCACCATTTTCTTTTAACGTAACTAATATTCATTGTTTTACTGCTTACTCATCTGCTCAGTTAAAATACAAATTAAACTTTAGATTAGCATAGTTACTTTATAATGAAAATATGAATGTTTCACTGGTTACTCTCTTGTCTCTGTACAGAGTCTGATGATGTCAGGTTGGTGGGAGGAACTAGTCACTGTACTGGTAGACTGGAGATGAAAGACCAGGGAGAGTGGAGACCAGTGGATGGTTTTTCTGAGTGGAATCAGAACTCATCAGCTGTAGTGTGTACACAGCTGAACTGTGGCTCTGCTGTTTCAATGAAAAGGAGTCCAGGTTTTAAAGACCAATATGTATGGTGGTTTCCATCCCCCTGTGTTGGATCTGAGTCTTCACTGAGGGAGGTGTGGAACCGATGGGTCTTATACTTCCCCCTCCAGACTGGAAGTGATCTGTTCAGGTAACAAATAATGACTTCAACAATGACAATATTTACCTTATTTGAATATCTGTCTGTGTGTCATGTCTGTCTGTCTGTCTGTCTGTCTGTCTGTCTGTCTGTCTATGGTTGAAGAAGTAGCCTACTCAGGTCTTTCACTATTCAGTAAAAGTAGCAATACCACAATATAAAAAATTATGTTTTACCATTAGTAAAAGGCCTGTATTCAACACTTGACTTGCGTAAAAGTACCAAAGTATTAGCATCAAAATATATGTATTTTACTGAAGTAATATTACTCAAATTTGCCAACAAATGTCAAACTTAAAAAAAACATACACCATGTGTTTCATCGCTCACAATGCGTGGCATCGCAACAAGTTTTGAACTTGTAGATCGGCATTTTTTGAATAGCCGAAAGTATATAAATAGGGTTTAAGTGATTAATAGGAATACATTTTTATATTAATAATCCAAATCTATCATTTAACTGGCAACTAAAGATGTCACATGATTGTAGCGGAGACAAAACTACAATATTTGTCTCTGTAATGTAGTGGACTATCTATCTATCTTGGTCTGGCCACGGGGTCTCCTGTCTGAACCAACGTACCACCAGATGGTGATCAGTTGACAGTTCAGCCCCTCTCTTCACCCAAATGTCGAGAACATACGGCCTCAGATCAGCTGATACGATTACAAAATCGATCATTGATCTTTGGCCTAGGGTACTCTGGGACCAAGTACACTTATGAGCATCCTTATGTTTGAACATAGTGTTTGTTATGGTCAGTCCATGACTAGCACAGAAGTCTAATAACAAGCCACCACTCAGGTTCAGATCAGGGAGACCGTTCCTCCCAATCACGTCAGTCCAAGTATCTCGGGCATTGCCCACGTGTGCGTTGAAGTCCCCCAGGACCCCCAAGACTATGGAAACCCCCACCTGGCGCCCCATGCAGGGTATCCAAGAAGGCTGAATACTCTGAACTCTTGGTTGGTGCGTACGCACAAACAACAGTCAGAGTTTTCCCCCCTCCAACCCTAAGGCAGAGGGAGGTGACCCTCTTGTCCACCGGGGTGAACCCCAACGTAGTTGCACTCAACCAGGGGCTCGTGAGTATCCCCCACACCCGATTGAGACCTCACACCCTGAGCAACTCCAGAATAGAACAAGGTCCACCCCTTGTCCAGGAGTTTGGTTTCCCGTCAGGTCTAAATGATAGCGATCCACCTCCCGCACCAGCTCAGGCTCCTTCCCCACCAGCGTAGTTACATTCCACGATCCCAAAGTCAGCCTCTGCTGCCCCAGATTGGTTCGTCTGGAACCTCCGCTATCAATGCCACCCATCTGGCAGTACACCCGACCCCACTGGTTCCGACCGCGGGTGGTGGGCCCCACGTAGCGGTGAAGATCTGCCCACGTCACTTCTTCAGGCTGTAACCGGCTGAGCTCCGTGGTTAGCCCGGCCACCTGACCGCTCGCTGTCGAGTTTTTCCTCCGGGCCTGGTCGCATCTCTTCTTCTTCAATAGTCCATGAAGTGTTTGGTGAGCCATTCTTTGTCTGGCCCCTCCCCCAAGACCACTTTGCCAAGGGAGACACTACAAGGAGCACTAGGCTCCAGACAACACAGCTCCCAGGTTCATTGGGGCACAACAAACTTTTCCACAACGATAAGGTGCTGGTTCCTTGGAGAAGTCTATTTGTCTGTCTGTCTGTCTGTCTGTCTGTCTGTCTGTCTGTCTGTCTGTCTGTCTGTCTGTCTGTCTGTCTGTCTGTCTGTCTGTCTGTCTGTCTTTCCGTCCGTCCGTCCGTCCGTCCGTAGTCCGTCCCTCATGATGATGATGATGATGATGATGATGATGATGATGATGATGTGATGATCATCATCATCATCATCTTGGTCGTCTGTTTTCATTTGTTCTGTTATTTATGTTATATATTTAAACGTTTTTTAGGTTATTTTATGTTATTTGTTTTAATCTCTGTACATGTACTTGTCTCTGTTGTGTTCAGGAGTTCAATATAATCTATAATGGATTAATACATTACCTGTACTGGTTAATATCTCTCCCTCCGCACTCTCATCTCTCTCTCTCTCTCTCTCTCTCATCTCTCTCTCTCTCTCTCTCTCTTCTCTCTCATCTCTCTCATCTCTCCTCTCCTTCTCTGTCTCCCTCCCTCTCTCCTCTCTCTTCTCTCTCTCTCTCTATCATCTCTCTCTCTCTCTCTCTCTCTCTCTCTTCTCTTCTCTCTCTTCTCTCTCTCTCTCTCTCTCTCTCCTCTCTCTAGAGTCTGTGAGGTTGGTGAATGGGACTAGTTCATGTTCAGGCCGAGTGGAGGTGAAGTCTAATCAGTCGTGGGTCTCAGTGTGTGAAGGTGACTTTGACCAGCAGGATGCAGAGGTGGTCTGTAGGGACCTTGACTGTGGGCCTCCTTCAGTCCTCCAAGGGGCGCTCTATGGAGAAGTGAAGGCTCCAATGTGGACCAAAGAGTTCCAGTGTGAAGGCAACGAGTCTATTCTCCTGGACTGTGGAACCTCAGACTCAACTAGAAACACATGCTCACCTGACAAGACTGTTGGACTCACCTGCTCCGGTAAAACCCAAACTACATGTTTAGATTCATTTTTTTGATAATGAAAATATTATTGTTTCACTGGTTACTCTCTTGTCTCTCTACAGAGGCTGATGATATCAGATTGGTGGGAGGAGCCAGTCAGTGTACTGGTAGACTGGAGATGAAACACCAGGGAGAGTGGAGACCAGTTGCTGGTGGATCTGAATGGAACCAGAACTCATCAGCTGTAGTGTGTAGACAGCTGGACTGTGGCTCTCTTGTTTCAATAAAAGGAGTTTGGGTTTACAACTCAATATGTATGGTGTGTTGGTTCTTCGGAGTGTGGAACCGGTGGGCTTTATATTTCCACTGAGAGACTGGAGGTGATCTGTTCAGGTAACAAACAATGACTTCAACAATGACAATAATCTTTACAGTCAATTATTAACCACATGAACACTAGCAACACTATTCTGTGGCAAACATTTGCTGAAAGTATCTGATCTACCAGATCACGTGCAGAACAAAGCTTGTAGATCAACTATTTTACACCAGAAGGACTTGGTGTAGAGGAGGAAAATTTAGGAGTCCAAGTATAGACCCCTGTTGGACCTTGGTCAAGAATATATATCCGCCTGCTGTCTGTCTGTCTGTCTGTCTGTCTGCCTGCCTGCCTGCCTGCCTGCCTGCCTGCCTGCCTGCCTGCCTGCCTGCCTGCCTTGCCTGCCTGCCTGTCTGTCTGCCTGCCTGTGTGTGTGTGTCTGTCTGTCTGTCTCTGTTTTCTCTCTGAGCTTGACTGTGGGCCTCCTTCAGTCCTCCAAGGGGCGCTCTATGGAGAAGTGAAGGCCTCCTGGACTGTGGAACCTCAGACTCAACTAGAAACACCTGCTCACCTGACAAGACTGTTGGACTCACTTGCTTAGGTAAAAGACAAACTACACTTTTGGATCTTTATATTATAGTGAAAATATTAACGTTTTACTGGTTATTGTCTTTTCTCTCAGTCTCTACAGAGTCTGACTATGTCAGATTGGTGGGAGGAGCCAGTCAGTGTAGTGGTAGACTGGAGATGAAACAACAGGGAGAGTGGAGACCAGTGGCTGGTGGATCTGAATGGAACCAGAACTCATTAGCTGTACTGTGTAGACAGCTGGACTGTGGCTCTGCTGTTTCAATTAATAGTAGTTTGGGTCTTACAACTCAATATATATGGGTGATTACATCTCCATTCTGTGTTGGATCTGAGTCATCACTGAGGGAGTGTGGAATAAATGCAGGGTCTTATATTTTCACTGAGGGACTGAGAGGTGATGTGTTCAGGTAACAAACAATTACTTCAACAATGACAATAATCTTTAGTCATTTATTAACTACATGAACACTAGCAACACTATTATTTGCACAAATGTGCCGAAAGTAGCTGATCTACAAGCTCACATGCAGCAAAAAGCTTGTAGATCAACTATTTTAGGCCAGAGACATTTGGTGTAGAGGAGGAAAAGTGAGGAGTCCAAGTACTGTATAGACCCCTATCTGTCTGTCTGTCTGTCTGTCTGTCTGTCTGTCTGTCTGTCTGTCTGTCTGTCTGTCTGTCTGTCTGTCTGTCTGACTAAAGCAGGGGTTCTCAAACATCTTTTTGCCACAACCCCATTTTATGGGGGAATTGTTTTTGTCGACCCCACACTTTATTTATAGAGCAGTTTTGAAAGTGGAAACAAATAATATCGTAAAATATAATTATACTTACATGATTTTTTATTGGAAAATGAAGTTAAAGCAGTGATTCATGCTGACGTGTCCTCTCTCTCTCTCTCTCTCTCTCCGTCTCTCTCTCTCTCTCTCTCTCTCTCCTCTCTCTCTCTCTCTCTCTCTCTCTCTCTCATCTCTCTCTCTCTCTCTCTCTCTCTCTCCTCTCTCTAGAGTCTTTGAGGTTGGTGAATGGGACTAGTTCATGTTCAGGCAGAGTGGAGGTGAAGTCTAATCAGTCCGTGGGTCTCAGTGTGTGAAGGTGACTTTGACCAGCAGGATGCAGAGGTGGTCTGTAGGGAGCTTGACTGTGGGCCTCCTTCAGTCCTCCAAGGGGCGCTCTATGGAGAAGTGAAGGCTCCAATGTGGACCAAAGAGTTCCAGTGTGAAGGCAACGAGTCTGTTCTCCTGGACTGTGGAACCTCAAACTCAACTAGAAACACCTGCTCACCTGACAAGACTGTTGGACTCACCTGCTCAGGTAAAAGACAAACTACACTTTTGGATCTTTATATTATAGTGAAAATATTAACGTTTTACTGGTTATTGTCTTTTCTCTCAACAGATATCAAATTGGTGGAGGAGCCAGTCAGTGTACTGGTAGACTGGAGATGAAACACCAGGGAGAGTGAGACCGGTGTTTGTTGTATCTGAATGGAACCAGAACTCAATAGCTTTAGTGTGTAGACAGCTGGACTGTGGCTCTGCTGTTTCAATGAATATTAGTTTGGGTTTTACACATGAATCTATATGGAGGATTACATCTCCCTGTGTTGGATCTGAGTCTTCACTGAGGGAGTGTGGAATAATGGGTCTTATATTTCCACTGAGAGACTGGAGGTGATCTGTTCAGGTAAACAAACAATTACATTTCATTACCATATTTCACTGCCAGATGAAATAAATAAATGAAACGCCCACTGCCAGTGATTTTTGTTTTTCCTTACCTTTTCAACTAGTCACAGAATATTTATATCCAGTTTGATCGATCCCCTGATGGTTGCTAAACACGGAGCGTTTCACTGTGCTTCCGCGAGAAAGAAAAAATAGTCATCACCACCCCCCGGTTGCTTGTTACAGGCCATTGAATAGCTTGTCTTGTCAAAAATACAGGGAGAAAATAAGATACAGCCATTTCCCCAAAATCGCTAGGCAGGAAGGGAATGGTGGTGGGGATCTTTCGATCACATGATCTTCTGGATCTTTTTGACTTGAGGATGAAAATGGTCACTCGTGTGTTAGAGAATAGCGTCATCTGGTGGAAAACCACTGAAAAACGAAAAGAAAAAGTCATAAAAGTCGTATTTGGCAGTCTAGACCTTTGGAAAAAAGTTGTAAAAGTCGTACTTGGCAGTGAAAGAGTTAACTACATGAACACTAGCAACACTATTCTTTGGCACAAATGTGCCGAAAGTAGCTGATCTACAAGCTCACATGCAAAAAAAAAGCTTGTAGATCAACTATTTTAGGCCAGAGAGATTTGGTGTAGAGGAGGAAAAGTGAGTCCAAGTATAGACCCTTGTGGGACACTAGTCAAGTATATAGGGTGGTTAAATCTGTCTGTCTGTCTGTCTGTCTGTCTGTCTGTCTGTCTGTCTGTCTGTCTGTCTAAAGCAGGGGTTCTCAAACCTTTTTTTTGCCATAACCCCATTTTATGGGGGAATTGTTTTGGTGACCCCACACTTTATTTATAGAGCAGTTTCAAAGTGGAAACAAATCATATCTTAAAATATAATTATACTTATATGAATATATATTGGGAAAATTCTCGCTATCACTCTATCCCCCCAACCCCTCTCTCTCTCTCTCTCTCTCTCTCTCTCTCTCTCTCTTCTCTCTCTCTCTCTCTCTCTCTCTCTCTCTCGTCTCTCTCTCCTCTCTCTCTCTCTCTCTAGAGTCTTTGAGGTTGGTGAATGGGACTAGCTCATGTTCAGGCAGAGTGGAGGTGAAGTCTAATCAGTCGTGGGTCTCAGTTTGTGAGGTGACTTTGACCAGCAGGATGCAGAGGTGGTCTGTAGGGAGCTTGACTGTGGGCCTCCTTCAGTCCTCCAGGGGGCGCTCTATGGAGAAGTGAAGGCTCCAATGTGGACCAAAAGAGTTCCAGTGTGAAGGCAACGAGTCTGTTCTCCTGGACTGTGGAACCTCAAACTCAACTAGAAAACACCTGCTCACCTGACAAGACTGTTGGACTCACCTGCTTAGGTAAAAGACAAACTACACTTTTGGATCTTTATATTATAGTGAAAATATTAACGTTTATTGGTTATTGTCTTTTCTCTCAACAGATATCAAATTGGTGGAGGAGCCAGTCACTGTACTGGTAGACTGGAGATGAAACACCAGGGAGAGTGGAGACCAGTGGGTTGTTTGTCTGAGTGGAACCAGAACTCATTAGCTGTAGTGTGTAGACAGCTGGACTGTGGCTCTGCTGTTTCAATTAATAGTAGTTTTGGTTTTACACGTCAATATATATGGGGGATTATATCTCCCTGTGTTGGATCTGAGTCTTCACTGAGGGAGTGTGGAATAAATGGGTCTTATATTTCCACTAAGAGACTGGAGGTGATCTGTTCAGGTAACAAACAATTACTTCAGTAATGACAATAATCTTTACAGTCATTTATTAACTCTTTCTCTGTCTCTGTCTAACTCTGTCTGTCTGTCTGTCTGTCTGTCTGTCTGTCTGTCTGTCTGTCTGTCTGTCTGTCTGTCTGTCTGTCTGTCAGTCTGTCTGCCTAAGGCAGGGGTTCTCAAACATCTTTTTGCCACAACCCCATATTATGGGGGAATTGTTTTGGCGACCCCACACTTTATATATAGAGCAGTTTCAAAGTGGAAACAAATAATATCTTAAAATATAATTATACTTATTTGACTATTTATTGAAAAATGAAGTTAAAGCAGTGATTGGCGCAGCCCTGTTACTGCCTGCCAGTGCCTGGTCCGGTCTGCTGCGCTGGAGAAAGGGGTTTGATTCCAGCTCGGAGCACTAAAACCTATGACTAAAACACTGCAATATCAATAAATGCAACGGAAGTGTTGAGGCATACAGTAAGAACAACCGGAGTTTCTTAATCCAGATCTCAAATGTATCTTTCTGACTGACCGTGTGTGTTTCTCCATCGCGACTGGGCATCAAGGCAATAGATATAGAAACCGATACCTCATTGGCCGCTGCAGTTCTTTGGAGTGACCTATATCGTGGCCGTCATATTTGGGAAGGCACGCCACTCAAAGTGACAACTGGCCAATCACAGCGTGTCTTTTCTGGGACTTGTCAG
The DNA here is from genome assembly GCF_963280865.1 of Gymnoscopelus braueri. NCBI lineage: Eukaryota > Metazoa > Chordata > Actinopteri > Myctophiformes > Myctophidae > Gymnoscopelus > Gymnoscopelus braueri. Next base: position 10,100,954 of record NC_137616.1, on the reverse strand, counting down.
AATCTAGTTGTATAAACATATCACACAGCCAAGCCTTCTAACGCATTTATGTCCATTGAAGCTGGTGGTCTCTCTACTGGAAATCATCACAACTCCCTGAACCGATTTTCAAGCAGTTTGGTTTAGAACAAATGCCAGACATGGAGTTATGGATCCAGTAGGCCTATACTTAGTCCAGTCACTCAAATAGACAATGTACATGAACTATGCAAGTCACATTGCAGAATTGCCTTTTTCTGTCTATATCCAACATCCTCATCATGCTATTCAGGTCAGGTCAACTATCCATGGACTTTTTGGTCCAAACATTAAATAATAAATACCACAATTAAATAAATAGACAACAATGAAATAAATAGTTATTTATTAAAATGTTTGGAACAAAGAACTTCTATTTGTTATCAACTTTGAAAGAATAACTGACCATCATTTATTTATTTATTTTTTAACAGCAAATAGGCTACAAATTTAATTTGGTTTGAGACAGTTGGTGTTCTATATTTTAATTCAGCTGAAATGTAACACATAACACTCCAAGACAGTTGAAAGCAATTCAAAGTCGCAGAGCATTATAATATATGGTTAGAAAGTAAACAAATAAACAAACAAACAAATAAACAAATAAATAAATAAAGTATAATAGTAATAAATAAGAAAATCCCTGGAAGATAACTATTTTGCACAACTTTTGCTGTGTTGCCACTCTGTAATTTATAGTTTGTCGAATTGGTGAAGCCTCAATTTGTAAAATTAAGACAACAGTGACAATAACATAAAATGAAGGCTGTTGAACAATACATCTTCATTCTGAACCAATCTCATCCCAAGCTGCACACAAACGTCTGCTTGTACAGCACACGTACTGACCAGGGGCCTATTTCACAAAATCAGAATTTGATTGATTGATTGAAACCTTTATTTATTCTCAAAAAGAGCATTGAGGTTTACCCTCATTTGCAATGCTGACGAGATTACATACACAAAAATCAACAATTAAGGCACATACATGTATAAAACACAGAAACAACAAAATAAACCATAACAGAACATTTGTAAGTTAAAAACAATTACATGTTGAGGTAGGGAGATTTAAGAGCAGGTGATTAAATTGTCCATAGGATATTGGGGCATTAATTTTTAGCGTGAGTTGTAGAGTGTGCCATGAAATAGGAGCATCAAAGCAAAAAGAAGATTTCCCCAGTTCAGACTGAACAGGTGGAACCTCAAGTGTAAGCCAGTCACTTGAGCAGGTCTGGTAAGTGCTTTTTTTTCCCATTCTAATAGTAATGTAAGGTACGGTGGAACCTTCCCATCGATAGCCTTAAAAATAAACTGATACCAGTGCCTATCTCTTCTCTCAGAGAGGGAGGACCAACCTACCCTGTCGTAAAGGGTCCAATGATGGGTGCTGTAGCTTTCACCAGTAATGAATCTAAGTGCTGAGTGATAAACTGTGTCTAGGGGTAAAAGGGTAGTAGTAGGAGCAGCATTTCTATAAATTACATCACCGTAATCCAATACTGACATAAATACAGCTTCAACGATTCTTTTCCTGCAGATCATCGGGAAGCTGACTTTGTTTCTGTAAAGAAATCCAATTGTTTGTCTTAATTTGGTGGTGAGCTCAGCAATGTGATGTTTGAATGATAGTTTTTCATCGAGCCAAATACCCAGATATTTATATTCTCTAACTCTGTCAATAGAGGATCCACTAAAAGTATCTATATGTAAACAGTTATAATCTATGTTTTTAGCTCTTGAAAATAGCATAAATTTAGTTTTGCTTGAGTTCAGGACTAGTTTAAGTGCGATGAGTGCATCTTGCAGGGAGTTAAAAGCTTGTTGGAGTTTGTCCATTGCCATTTGGACTGTGTCAGCTGTACAGTAAATAATTGTGTCATCTGCATATAGATGGGATTGACAGTCTTTTAGCTTGGAGACTATATTATTTATGTAGATGTAAAAAGGACTGGGCCTAAGACGGAACCTTGAGGCACACCATTGGTAACCTGCAGGAATTCCGATCGAGCATCCCCTCCATTGACACACTGACGCCTGTCGGTTAAATAGTCCTGGAACCAACGATGGGCCATATTGTCAAGGCCAATATTGCGAAGTTTCTCTAAAAGCAGGTCATGGTTTACAGTGTCAAACGCCTTCGAGAGATCAACAAATATAGCAGCACAGTGTTGTTTATTGTCTAATGCATTAATTATATGGTTTTTGACTAAGGTGACTGCTGATATAGTACTGTGATATGTTCGAAAACCTGATTGTTGTGGGCTTAAAACTGTTTTTTTTTAAAGAAACGGCTTGAGTTTTAGGGGTTAAGCCTGGATTTAACAGCTATCCTGGCTTAATTTATCCAGGATTATGCATGAATCGGTTTCATGAAAGGTGAATTATCTTGCCAGATAAGTTTATCCATGACTCGGTTTCACAAAAGAAATTTTAAGCAATCCTACCTTAGTTACCATGGAAATTTAGCTGTGAAGTTAGCCTGGTACGGACCAGGCTAACAGTCAAGCTTTATTAATCCAGTGCCTTGTTCTTCAAGTTTTGTGAAGTAGCTGTTAGTCCAATGACTCCAATTGTAAACCACTGACTTTTTCCACATTTAATTCAACACCTATGTTTGTATATGGACTCATTTGAATGACCCTGCATTCAAATACAATGAAATAAATACAATAAGATATAATCAATGTAATTATATTACTGAAATAGTGTGTGACCATGAATCATAATTGTTTCACAATGACTCATGTGATGTCATTGTCACTCTGTTAACACTATAGATATAAAAAATGGCTGACATACATACATACATACATGGACCGGGGACCCCCGTGGACGGAACTGATGCAGATATATAAATAGATGGATTCCATGTAATGTCAACATTGCATGGCACATATAATGTAGCATTGTAGATTAGTAGGCGATAATTCCAATATTCACTTAAACTCCTCATGTTTAAGCTGAATTATACGGACTTGTATATGAATTGTATATATTTTTGGACGACTTGTGCATTTAATTTGTCGGCAATACTTTAACACGCTTTCTCCCTAGATCTATATTTATTGCGGCCGTGTTTTCTTTCTTGCTTATTATACATTTTACTTCCTTGTATGATTCCATGAGCTGCTGCAGTGCTGCTGTTCAGCCACAGAGAAGAACGCCGCTCTGGTTTTGGGCTTCATGATTGGTCAAGTTCAAGGATTCGACTTTCATGGTCTTTTACAGGAAAACGTGAAGCCTGGCTTTACCATCCTGGCTCGACACAGTCTGGTTTGACAAAGTCTAGCTCGACAAAGTAGCTCCTTCTCAGCCTGGCTTGGCGTTCGTGGAACGGAATAAACCAGGCTGTACGGAGCAGACTTTGTCAAACCTGGATTTGGCTTAAATCAAGGTTTATTTTATTCTGCTTTCGTGAAATAGGCCCCAGATGTCTCTGGGGTCCTGTTTAGACTGCAGTAAATTCCGATGTATTTCACAAATACGAGTGTGGAGTTTGGCAAGTTCCAACTAACTAATTAGTTGCTGCGCGGCTACCTCTTATATTCTGCATCTGGGTTACGAAAAGACCCGCCCCCACCTAACTCTGATTGGCCTACCAAACGTCCCCTTCTGTGACGCACACGGAAGCTTGCCTTCCCAAAAATGGCGCCCGACATACAGACGCCCCAGAGTCGGAGGAGGCGTCTACCTTTTTATGTCTATGATCTAAGCTGCCTGCACGGCAATGTCACGTTGCATCGCAATCCGTATTGAACGCAGTTTGACTAAAATGCCGAATATTGGGCATTTTTTTCTCTTTGTTGGTACATACAAGTTGATACAACAGATACAATTTACATTGGGATCCCTCCAGCATAACTTTTACCGGTGTTAATTTAATTCCGAGAGGGTACAAATGGAACCAAATTGAACCATAAGCGTCCATTCGTTTGGACGGGTGGCTCAGATCTTTTAAGAGCCACCCGAACTTAATTCCTACTAAATAACTAGGATATAGCCTATAGTTTATGAGCAGTAAAATACAGTATATGTCACTGCAAGGTGTGTGTGTGTGTGTGTGTGTGTGTGTGTGTGTGTGTGTGTGTGTGTGTGTGTGTGTGTGTGTGTGTGTGTGTGTGTGTGTGTGTGTGTGTGTGTGTGTGCACACGCACTCGTGCGTGCGTGTGTGTGTGTGTGTGTGTGTGTTTGTGTGAGTTTAGAGTTACTTTAAAGTTGTGTTAATTGTCTTTATCTCTATGAGTGCATAGGGACACAGTACTTGTCTCTTTTGTGTTCAGGGTTCAATATAATCAATAATGGATTAAATAATTACCTTCATTGTTAATCTGTCTCTCTCTCTGTCTCTCTCTGTCTCTCTGTGTCTCTCTCTCTCTCTCTCTCTCTCTCTCTCTCTCTCTCTCTCTCTCTCTCTCTCTCTCTCTCTCTCTCTCTCTCTCTCTCTCTCTCTCTCTCTCTCTCTCTCTCTCTCTCTCTAGAGTCTTTGAGGTTGGTGAATGGGACTAGTTCATGTTCAGGCAGAGTGGAGGTGAAGTCTAATCAGTCGTGGGTCTCAGTGTGTGAAGGTGACTTTGACCAGCAGGATGCAGAGGTGGTCTGTAGGGAGCTTGACTGTGGGCCTCCTTCAGTCCTCCAGGGGGCGCTCTATGGAGAACCGAAGGCTCCAATGTGGACCAAAGAGTTCCAGTGTGAAGGCAACGAGTCTGTTCTCCTGGACTGTGGAACCTCAAACTCAACCAGAAACACCTGCTCACCTGACAAGACTGTTGGACTCACCTGCTCACCCGACAAGACTGTTGGATTCACCTGCTCAGGTAAAATACAAACTACATTTTTAGATGATTATTTTATGGTGAAAATATGAATGTTTCACTGGTTATTGTCTTGTCTCTCAACAGAGTCTAATGATGTCAGATTGGTGGGAGGAGCCAGTCAGTGTACTGGTAGACTGGAGATGAAACACCACAGAGATTGGAAACCAGTGGATGGTTTGTCTGAGTGGAACCAGAACTCATCAGCTGTAGTGTGTAGACAGCTGGAATGTGGCTCTGCTGTTTCAATCAAAATTAGTTTGGGGTTTAAAGATCAACCTGTATGGGTGATTACATCTCCCTGTGTTGGATCTGAGTCTTCACTGAGGGAGTGTGGAACAAATGCGTATTTTACTTCCACTGACAGACTGGAGGTGATCTGTTCAGGTAACAAACAATGACTTCAACAATGACAATAATCTTTACATTAATATACTAATCACATGAACATTAGCATCACTATTTTGGGGGACGAACAATTTGCAGAATTAGACGATCTACAAGCTCACAATGTGTCACAGAGCTTGTAGATTAACTATGTTAGGTCAGAATGATTTGGTGTAGAGGGGGAAACGTGAGGTGTCCAAGTATGGACCCTTTTGGGACCCTGGTTAAGTGTATAGGTTAAATCTATCTATCTCTCTCTCTCTCTCTCTCTCTCTCTCTCTCTCTCTCTCTCTCTCTCTCTCTCTCTCTCTCTCTCTCTCTCTCTCTCTCTCTCTCTCTCTCTCTCTATCTCTCTCTCTCTCTCTCTTTCTAGAGTCTGTGAGGTTGGTGAATGGGACTAGTTCATGTTCAGGCAGAGTGGAGGTGAAGTCTAATCAGTCGTGGGTCTCAGTGTGTGAAGGTGACTTTGACCAGCAGGATGCACAGGTGGTCTGTAGGGAGCTTGACTGTGGGCCTCCTTCAGTCCTTCAGGGGCGCTCTATGGAGAAGTGAAGGCTCCAATGTGGACCAAAGAGTTCCAGTGTGAAGGCAACGAGTCTGTTCTCCTGGACTGTGGAACCTCAGACTCAACTAAAAACACCTGCTCACCTGACAAGACTGTTGGACTCACCTGCTCAGGTAAAAGACAAACTACACTTTTGAATTATCATATTATAATGAAAATATAAATGTTTAACTGGTTACTCTCTTGTCTCTCTACAGAGTCTGATGATGTCAGATGGGTGGGAGGAGCCAGTCAGTGTACTGGTAGACTGGAGGTCTCCACTCAGGGAGAGTGGAGACCAGTGGGTGGTTTTACAGAGTGGAACCAGAACTCATCAGCTGTAGTGTGTAGACAGTTGGACTGTGGCTCTGCTGTTTCAATCAAAATGAGTTTGGGGTTTAAAGATCAACCTGTATGGGTGATTACATGTCCCTGTGTTGGATCTGAGTCTTCACTTAGGGAATGTGGAACAAATGCATCTTTTACTTTCACTGAGAGACTGGAGGTGATCTGTTCAGGTAACAAACAATGACTTCAACAATGACAATAATCATTACATTAATTTACTAACCACATGAACATTAGCATCACTATTTTGGGGGCGAACAATTTGCAGAATGTATTACCTTATTATCTCTGTCTTGTTCCGGATCTGGTGCTACAGCCAATCACCTCTGTCTTGTTACAGATCTGCTGTTTAAGCCAATCATCACCCTCTTCCCCTCCATAAACGGGGTTTCTGAGGGCCACCAGCAGGGGCAGCTGGTGTTGGAGGGTTCTGACTTCTCGATCAGCTGCTCCGTCCAGCCACAGTACCAAGGAGGCTCCTTCCACCTCACCTTCACTGGATCCAACACGACACACACCAACACCCAGCCAGCTGTCAATCACTCTGCCAACTTCCTGTCTGCCAACTTCCTGTTTCCTGCAGCAAACCACACCCACCAAGGAAATTACTGCTGTGTTTATCACGTCAATGTTATTATAAATCACACCGATGTTTATTCTCATAACTTCTCCTCTGAGAGCAAGCTCCTCTCTCTCACAGTCACAGGTAACCTGAATGAAATTGATTTTTCTATCGTTAATCTGAAAGCACACTCAGAGATTACATGTCTTTAGAAAGAGGATTTCATCAACTGTATGATGTATATCAAATTACAAAAGAATATATTTTTTTATTAGAGCTGTTCCATGATGTGTGGTGATGTTCTAACGCTCGTATTTCTCTCACAGCTTCTCATCTGACAGCTAACATCTTCAAAGTTACAGCCACAATGATGTTACTGTTGGTGATAATCAGTATCCTCTGGAGGGTAATGTTTCAATCTTTATACATTACAAGACTGCAATGTAAATGAAGTAGTTACACTGTTTGTACTCACTGTAAGAGAACCTGATCTGTTCCAGTAAGATAAAGTTGGATGCTGCTGTGTTTCTCCAGGCCACCAGAAGGCAGAGGGCAGGAGTCGAGAACGTTGAGTTGGTTTATTATAGTGTCAGACGGGAGAATGTTGAGATAGTTTACCATAACGTTGCTGGTTCCGCTGCTGAAGCTGAAGAAGAAGAAGAAGAATACCACCTGTATGAAGAGATAGATCTCCAAGGTGTTTCAGAAGCTGGACCCAGTGAAGAGACAGAATACCACCAGTACACAGAGATAGATCTCTAAGCAGGTTCTGAAGCTGGACCCAGTGAAGATGCAGGAGTCCAGGATTTCCCTGGAGCTCAGATCACATTCATCACATCACCTCAGTCTTACCAAAATTACCCAGGTGACACCACTCATGTAAACTGACTTGATACTGGAGACTACATTCAGCCACGTTGGTGCCACAACTCCAGTTAGGTTCAATAAATAGATCTGATCTTACTGAGTTATACATATTCCCAACTGAGCTTATCCAAGACCTGGAAGAGAGTTTAGCCAAGACCCACTTTTAAACCTGCCCTACCTTTCTCTGAATGGGTTCCTGTCAGAAAGGGGGTGGGCCAGGTTCAAATGACATCCAAAACCATGGTGTTACAGCAACTTTGATAGTTCGCTCAGTTAAAATGTTAAAGGGATATCTCACTTTTTTTTTAAATTGGGTCATTGTATCGTCTACTCAGGCTTTTGGGAGCGCCCCAGACAGTTTTTAAGTTGCTCAATTCAGTATTTAGATATTTGATATTAATGTTATCAGACACGCCCCCTTCCTATACAAACCCATTGTAACTTCAAACTCTTTTTGAACCATGTTAGATTCATCGAAAACACCCGTCCTTGGTTCTGGTGGCTCATACTGCCCTCCTAATACGTGAGGGGGCTGTTTTGTTTTTTCGATTACTTGTTTAAATCATTTTATATATATTTTTTATTGTATTTAATTGTTTTCATTTTCCCAAAATATTATTAAAAATAAATGAAAAAAGTATCACACAAACTAGGAGGAAATGGGGTTAGGTGCAGGAGGGATCAGGGCAATGGCAGGTGGTGGGTCCTGCTCTGCCTCTGTGCCAGGGGTTAGACAGCAAGGTAGTGAGCTAGCAGCTAGCATGGTAGCAGACAGTTAGCTGGTTGGCAGTGTGCTAGGGGTTGGTTCATAGCCGCGGGAAGACCTTTTATGTTAAGGGTGCGGTATGCGCGCGCACATTTTTTTCGCGGTTTTGGTCGGGTTTTTTTTTTTTTTTGTCACCTAAATTCGGTTTATTCGGTTCACCTAAATTCGGTACCTGGGGGGAGTGGGGGCGGCCGCACCCCTACTTCCCGCGGTACTGGGTTGTTGAGTCTGCAGCATGTGGTTGTGGGCTGGCTCGTACGCTCTCCTACGGAGGGAGAAATTGATGAGAAAACATACAGTCCAGCCGTTTTCAAAATGGACTTTCATGGAACCCCGTATTAATGATTCTGTCCTATAGGGACACTGATGTGAAAATATGTGTTGGCTTGAATTAAATTGGAACAAAGAAACCAGAGCACATCAGCCCTGTTTTGGCCCAACTGCATTGGCTAGTGGCTACCAGTGAAATATCATATTGATTAAAACATTAAACGTTTTGTTTTTAAAGCCCTTAATGGTCTAGCTCCACAATACATTTCTGATGCGCTAACTCAGCGGTCATCCACTAAACAACTCCTTTCAGTTCCACAAACACGTCTTAAAACTAGAGGTGATCTAAAGGGCTTTCTCTGTTGCTGCTCCTAACCTCTAGAATGATCTCCCATCATACATTAAGTCCAGCTCCACCATTGAATATTTAAATCCAACCTAAAGACCTCTATATCTTCTCTATTGCTTTTAGCTCAGTCTGAGGGTGATCCATTGTCTGTGTTTTAACTCTTTGACTGCCAGAGTATTTTCATAAAGTACTCCCCCAGTGCCAGCAATTTTCGTGTTTTTTTATTTTTATATTTTGAATTTTTCTCATGAAAATAATTTAAGGACACATAATATAAAGACCCAGCACAAACCCGCCACTAGAGCGCAGCACATGACAGCTTTGATCATGTCGTTGGGTCTCTCTCACCCTTCTTCATAGATTAGACAAGGAAAAACATGAAAACGGATGTGACGTCCCCCCCATTGTTTTGATCGCCGAAAATTACGTTGTGATATACGACGGCGATGACTGATCGTCACCCAGACCATAGATTATAGAAGAGAAACTGTCCGTTTGTCCGTCATACCGTGTGAAAGACCGTTTATTTACCTATTTTGGACGAAAATGACTGGGGAAAAGAATCAAAAACCGGAAACGGAATCCAGGTCATGAAACCGGATGCAGATGTCCGTGAAGTAAGTGGAACTCGAGAATAACATTGAATATTAAGCAGCATAGCGCAATCAGAGATTAAACAATGAACGCGCGTCCAGCGCGTCGAGCGCGTCGACGGCCAACTGGACAAAGTAGCACTTGACGCGTTATCGCGTCGTCCGCAGTCAAAGAGTTAACAATGACCATTGAATGTAATTATTAGTTTTTTCTTTCTTTTTAAATTCATCCTAACAATGTTTGAATGAGTTGTTTCTGATGTTTTTATTTTATATTTGGCTTTGGTGGACTCCAAAATGTGGTTTACATCAGTGGTTCTCAAAGTGGGGTCCAGCCAGGGACCCTCACAGTTACTTGACTGGGTTCTAAATGGACCCGTAACTCTGAGAGTGTAAAAAAAGTGTAAATTATATCAAAATAAAGGTGACTTGACTCTGTGAAGGACGGAGAGGTGTTTTATTCAGGGCTGCTGGGAAGGAGCCACAGCTGCAGCCTGTTGGTTCTTCCTCACTCTTCTCAGCTGTGTTGAGTTGTCTGATGAGCAGGGGCGGACCCCAGGTCTGTGGACCCCCTCGGTCTAAGACCACCTCAGACCCCCCCCCCCCCCCCCCACACACACACATTAAGGCACCACAGCCAGAGCCAACCTACACAGTGCATGCACATAGAATATGCACACAATCCACTGTAGTATAGGAGATAACAGCTCGTAAATGATTTACAAAACACTGACACATTGAAATGGGATTAGCCTAATACTTTACAAAGAAATACATAGGCTGAAGTTTAGGGTCAGGCTCTGGAACAGTGGGTATAAGTCGGCCCATTTTTATAGAGGGCCCTCCTGACCTTTGGACCCCTGGTTCTAGTGGGCCCGACAGGCCCGTTCAGTGATCCAGCTCTGCTGATGAGACTGCTGCTCTCTGGCCCTGGTGAGACACGGTGAAGCTACAGGAAGACGTGGGGAATAACAGCTTCATGTCAGCAAAAATGTTTTGACGTTGCAGAGAAACCACACTGATGGAGAGGAGAGATAAGGTGCCAAAAAAAACAAAACAGATATACCTAAGACACTGATGGAGAGGAGAGATAACGTGTCACAAAAAAAAGTAAATCCTATTGAAAAGTGTGTTGAAAAAGATAGCAGCCTTCAACAACAGCGCTACATTCAGTGGTCAGGTTCGTACAGAAATCAAGTGAAGACGGAGGAGCGAGCTTAAGCCACGCGCGCGAACGTGCATCTACGCAGCACACATGTGTCGTTGTTTACGTCGTCAGATGGTTTTAATTTGAAGGTTTAACAGGATGTTCAATTTGTTTTTGTGAGTTAAGATAACTGACAAGCGTGCTCCATGCAGTTGTGCTGTGTTAAGTTACACAAGTGACGTTGTTTGGGCGGAAACAGTGCTCTCTGATTTTCACAATAAAATGATACCCGCCCGCGATTAGTTCAGTACCGCCCGTCCCCGTACCCGTGATCTTATCAAAGTAAAGTTTTCACCCGTTTTCACCCGTCAAACGCGGGTACCCGTCGGGTATCCACGGGTACCCGGCCCGTTGCAGGACTCTGCCCAATGGCCCCCGACTGGGGGGGCCCCGAAAAAAAAAGAAAAAAATATATAAATATTTTTTGGGGATCAAATTGTAAAGTAGGCCTATAGCCTGACTCGACGATCCAAATCCGGTGAAATTGGTGTTGTAATGTGCATCAATGTGACCATCAGTTCTCCTATTTAAACCATTAATTAACACTTTGATCTGTGCCACGGAGCTGACTGCCTCTGATGTGCCAACGAGGTCCGAGGCAGGCAGCAGCTCTGACCATGTGCTTTGTAAGAAGCCGTGGACTTCATTTTCCTGTTAGATAAATGCATCAACTTTATATAATTATTCAATGTTGCTGGCCTCCATGGCACCTATAATATTAATGACATCAAAACAAGAACCGTGGGTTACATTGGGTCGCTTTTAAAGGCTATCCTATAAACTCCAGCTTTGATTGGAAACCAGCATAATTGATCAAGAGACATCCACTGTAGGAAACCATGGCAGTTGAAAACATTTCCACAAAGATGACTGTTTAACTTCACTGGGACGCTCCTGTCTTGTTGCTACTGTCAGTAGGCTGGCTACTGACGTCAGGTGCACTAGACTAGGTCAGTGCTTCTCAACCTGTGGGTCGGGACTCCCAGGGGGGTCCCCACATGATTTTTCTTTGTGGGGGTGGGGGCCAGATGACAGTGAAGTGACAATTTAAGGACTTTTAAGACCTTTTTAATACCTTAATATCTTTTAAAAAAGAAAGAAAAGTAAGAAAAAAGACCATTAGACCTACTGCATCAAAAGTAATCAACTATACTATAACTGGTCAAACATTTGCCAAATTGTTAAATAATATAAGAAAGAGACAAACATTGTGAAAATAGCTGATCTACAAGCTCACAACGCCTCACAATCGTCTATTTTCACAATATTTATCTGTGGAACCGAGTCAAACTAAATAATGCCTCAACTCCTACAATTCCAAGTGCTTGTCAGAGTCCACAGTTCAATGTTTTTTTTGTTATAGTGGCATTATTTGGATAACTTTGGTTTCAGTAAAGCATTAAAATGTAACTAATACGTGAAATTCACTTTTGATATATTTTCTTTTCATCTAGCAAGAAAATAGTCGGGGAAAGTCTAGACAAGACTGCAGGAAAGTAAGGTGAGTTATTCAAACGTATTCAGGCCTATGGTGATATAGAGCTAACATACTTATATTCCATCATTAATACTTTAATAATCCTTCAATAGAATAGAATAGAACACTTCTGACAATCAAGTGTTGGCCAGATGTAACTGCATATTGTCAAATCGTAGGATTCGTGCAAAATAATGCACACTTGTGACATCTTGTCACAAGTGTGACAATAGCAATAATAAGTATTATTTTCAAATTGCATGTACAGTATATACACCTCTAGGTGGCAGCATCATCACAATGAATAGTTATGTGTTTTAACACTCTTCATGAAGGCTTATACTGTAGAATAGTCCCTGTAGTATATCAATGATTCTCAGCCTATTTCAATTTCAAGGACCCCCTGTTTGATATGCCTTGATAGGCAATGACCCCCATTTGATTATACTGTATAATATGTTTTATCTCTGGAACCCCAATCTACAATGAAAAATAAATCCTCAGTGTTAATCTATCTCTGAGCATATTCACATGGAACCAAATGGACGTGTAGGGCAGTGGTTCTCAAAGTGGGGTCCGGGGACCCCCCAAGGGGGGGGGGGGGGGGGGTTCCAGGGGGTCCTCAGCAACATTTGTTGATACAGTATCACAATCATTTTCAACACTTTATCCATTTATACGTTGGCTATTAAAAAATAACAGATGTACAAGCTCACAGCGTGTCACCTCGTGTCGCACTGCAAGCTTGTATATCTGCTATTTTTGAATTTCTTTGAAAAATCTAATTTGTTTGGGAAAGTGTTGAATAATATAGCATTTTTTCAAACACAAATCTCAAATAAATAAAAAAGACAGCCCCACTGGGAAAATTCCCAAACTTCCCGATGGCTTGTCCATGCCTGGTGCTGTGTTTGTTCTGTCCTAAAATTAGTTTTACTCTGCATAGACACAGAACTGGTCTAAAAGGTTGTATCTTCTCTCAAAGTAAAATTTGTTTTGGTGTTTCATACATTTTCCAATAGTGAACGTCATTTTTATTGAGGGGCCAAGGCCGTAGGGCCTTTGGACCCTCTTTGCATCTCTACACTTTCGTCTTCCACCACTTTTTGCAGTTCTGCTTAACCGTGCAATCCCTTTTTACGAAACTCTGCAATATGGTAGGGGGCTATGCCAAACGGCAAAGACACAAACTATTGGCCAAAGGGTGGATTTTCCATAAGTGAAATAATTAAGCTTTTTCCGCCATTTTGATCAGTTTGAAAAAATCTTAAACCAGTGTTTCTGCTGGGATTTTTTAGCAATTTGTGTGAAACGTTCTACACTCAATCTGTGGACCATTATCTAAAATCCTAATTGAAGAGAAGTTTCTGAAAATGTGAAACGAAGCCTCGATGAGCCAATGAATATTGTAGAGGCCTGGCTTCATAAAGAAAAATAATCTGTTTGCGCTCCTTTCTCACAAATGTATGTCTGTGGATCGAATAGCTCAATCAGTACAGTGTTTGCCTCTTAGTAAAACGGTTCCCGGTTCGAGCCTTTGTGAGCTTGTAGATCGGCTACTTTCACTAGTTTCGGTTCCGAGGAGACATAATGTTTCTGCAAATAATTAAATAATGTGTAGTTTTTTTAATATTTAACTTTAAGCGCCCAATGCATTGTCAATGGCCATTTAAAAGGTAGCAACGTTAAAGAACACATAAGTCTATACATATTACAATGCCGTATGAACCTCAATTCTATCTATCCAATGGCTCAGTCAGTACAGTGTCTACCTGCCAGTCTGAAGGTTCCTGGTTCGAACTCCAACTTATTCAGTCCAAATATAATTTGCCGAACTAAACTCATGACTTTGTTAATTAATGCATGTGCACTTTTTGGATTGCACATCTTTCAATCAAACAATATCATGCAAAAAGGAAGCATCGGCCGCGACGGACTGGCATTTGTTCGATTTGGAGTATTTAAATGTGGGGTGCAAAGCTCAGCAAAGCTCATAAACATATAACTTAAAATATCTCAAAAATGATACCAGCACAAATTATAAAATGTACGGCACAATGTAGCACCATTTTTATTCATGTTTTTATCATATTTGGTGCCATCTTCACAGAGGTTTTCACCAGCACTGATGTAGGAAGTAGAAATCCCATTTATTTATCCATAGATGTTTCAGAAAAACCTTTTATAAAGAGTGTTATGCTTGGAATGAAGCCAACCACTGATGTGAGGAATCATGGGCATGAAACATTTCATTCTGTTTATATATTTTTTATCAGAAAACACAAAAAGCCAAAGATAGGCAAGACTGTGTACATGCTGTATTTTAAGACTGAAGGAACTACTTCTCCCACAAACCATTGTGCATGTGTTTCCATTGCTTCCAACCAAAATGATAATTTAGCTTGGGGGAAGCTTTCTATGACATCAGTCTAGAGTCACAAGGTGAAACTCAAACCACAACACTGCACTGCCACATCTTGAGATGACCTACCTGTTGTTTTACTGTAAGGTTCATCTAAAAGTGCTACAAATCACTAAGCAACACTTAACAATGAACCCATCCATCAGTTTTCCTCATACTTTAAACTCTGGAAACAAAACATAAAACGAAGACATCAGTCATCATACAAGGCATAAAGATAGATCATTTTCAAAGATTTTCACAAATGTTCACATTTTCATACAAATACAATAAATAATATATTTGAATATGCTCATTTTAAATTGAAGATCGTCTATTTTTGCTGCTTTGAATTGAATCCTGAAAAGTTTTGGACATGGAGGTTTCCACCCGATAGTAACGAGATGCTACTAGTGTAAGTGATAGAGTAGGATATTACACTATTAAAACTAAGAGTATTTAAAGTTTTCAAGTATTCAAAGCACCGACATCCTGATGTCTTCCTGTTTGCACCCTAATTGCACATCACTGTGACATCACTTAATGACGACTATTAATGACATTGTGTGTTAATGTAGCTGTCAGTTCATATTGTAATGTTCTGTTTGTTCATTCAAAGAATTAGCCATGACAACGACTTTATAAGAAAACTATTTTATTTTGGCAAAAAAAGCACACACAAACACACCAAGTCAAATCCGATACAGAACATGAATTAACATGAATACACACACACACACACACACACACACACACACACACACACACACACACACACACACACACACACACACACACACACACACACACACACACACACACGCATATAAATGAATAGGTGAATGATATGAAGCACACTACATTCATTTACATAATACAATCCTCTGTGTGTGTGTGTGTGTGTGTGTGTGTGTGTGTGTGTGTGTGTGTGTGTGTGTGTGTGTGTGTGTGTGTGTGTGTGTGTGTGTGTGCGCGCGCGCGCGTGCGTACAACATAAAACCAAGGGTTCCAGAGGGAATTAATACGATAAGTACATACAAATATAATCAAATGCGTAAAATAAATGTTTTCTTAATATGCTAACGATATGTAATGAGTTCATTTTCATCTGTAGTCCCTGGCCAGGTTGTTAAAATGGATGTAGAAAATCCCTGGGGCAAATCTACTCCATCCTCTAAGGTACTAAGTATAAAGCAAAGCTTTTAGAGTAGTGGTTGTCAAAGTGAGGACCCCCAGGGGTCCTGGAAAGGGTTCCAGGGGGTCCTCAGCTAAACTGTTGATAGTTTGGAACCAAATGGACCTTTAGAGATCTGTAACTCTGAGAGTGTTCCATTTGTACACTCTCAGGGTTATGGGGGTCTGTGGCCTAATCATAAAACAAACTGGGGGTCATTGAAATTAAAAAAGTTTAAGAACCAGTGTTTAATTTAGAGGACATTGTACTGTTTACGTAGAAGTAACATTCACCCAATAGAGAGATGACACTTCATGATGACAATACTGACAATAATAAGACTTTCATGCTTTTATAGCTGCTTAGCAGGCCATAAAGCAGGGTTCCATTTGACATTTTCTTGCCCACTTAAGCCCTATAGTATACTTTGTTGTACCAAAGAAAGTGAAAATAGCAGATCTACAAGCTCACAGATCTATATTACATGTCAACTGTAACTTTTAAGCAATAAAAAAAAATGAAGAAAAGTGAAAGAAAGTAGCCAATTAATGTAATATGAAACCCACCTTGCGAATCTCAAAGAACAGCGAAATAAGCAAAAAAACAAGGTAACTGACATGACAAGAACAGCAATGAAGAACTACTATGACATTTTTTTTTAAACACAAACAAACCACGTGAGCTTTGGAAGTTACTTAACAACCAACTATTCTGCAGCAAAACATTTAAAACCAGGATTACAAACATCAACATCAAATCAGACGACACTCTCATTACAGACAAGCTGGATGTGCCTAATCGCTTAAACATCTTCTTTACACAACCATAGCCACAACACTGGTTTACAAACTGCCCTCCCACTCTGGGCGTTTTGGTGTAGAGCACATCCAAGCATTCTACAAGAATCTAGGTGTACGCAAAGATGATTTTAAACTCGCCACAGTGACAACCGATGAGGTGTTTAAAAGATTGAGCGCACTTCAACCACACAAGGCCAATGGCTTCGACAATATTCCCTCCAAAGGGGAGGGGAGAGAACATGTGGTGAACGGAACCCTGTCCCCTCCCCCTCCCCCTCCCAGTGAGCTGTGGCGTTCCGCAAGGAAGCATACTAAGACCTTTACTGTTCCTGATATATGTTAATGACATGTCATCAGCTTGTGACTGCAACCTGTTCCTGTTCGCGGATGACTCTCAGTTCTGAACTCGATACGATCCGCATCAAACTATCATTACACCTGGGAAAAACTGAATCCATTTTCTTTGGGTCTAGTTTTAACCTCGGCAAGGCCGACAGCTTCACAATCAAAGCGGGTGATAATGTTCCATTTAAGAGGCAAACCTTTCCGGTGAAAAAATGGCAATAAGAGTCATCAAAAAAGTCAACCAAAGAACAGGTTTTTTGTATAGGATTTCCTCTCTAGTCAGTAAGAATACTTTGAGGATTCTAACAGGGGACCTCCTCCAAGGTCACTTTGACTATGCATGCCCCTTATGGTACCACAACACCACTACGGCCTTATAAACAAGGCTCCAGACATCCCAAAACAAACTGGTAAGGCTACTTCTTGGCCTTACACCTACAACTCCTCTAACCCCTGCTCGCTTGGCTAGGATCGGATGGCTCAGGGTTGAGGACAGAGTACTGCAACTTGCAATGTGCCTGGTCTACAAGATACGCCACAACGTTAAGATACCCATGTACCTGTCAAAGTACTTAAAAAACATAAATGAAGTCCACAATCACAACACCAGAGGTAGTTCCACTGATCACGTACAACCCAGATTTGGCACAAACAAGGGGTTGAATTCGTTCTCCTGCTATGCAACAAAAATGTTGAATGCCCTACCAAAAGTAGTGAAGTAGTGTAAAACCTTCCTCTCCTTCAAAACTGCCCTCAAGTGGCTGCAATTTGCAACTGGCCCCTGTAAAAGTCATAACCTAGCCCCCCCCCATTACATGATGTTCTGCATAGTAGTTTATATCTGTCTTATATCTGTCTTTATATAGAGGGATCATCAGTTTATAGATGAACAACATTACAAACAAACAGTAGAGAGTATGATGGTATTTGTCATAGTATTCATACAACATTCATACCAGCCTCTTCAGATCTCCAATTTCATACGCGTTCTTCCTCCTCAACGTTCTCATTGAAAATGATAAGACAGAGACCTCTAGGTTTGCTGTTCAACTCGTACTGCTCCTCCTAAAAACATCAGAGACACATTTAGAGTTTGAAACAAATACCCAATAATACACTACAATGTCTGCTGCACAACTAATCACAACACACTGCATGTACAGTATTACTATGAACTGTTAAACTAACAATTTACTACTCTGTATGACACAGGTGTTTTATATAGTACTGTTACTATTCAAAATGTTTTTTGTGAGTGTTTCACTACTTTTACTTACATGTTCTTTTATCTCCTTCAGTAGGCCTGTATCGGGTGAAAAGGCGATTAAAAAAAATTACATCCTTGGTGACATTTTTATAAAATGTTTATTTGTAAACATTTGTTTTAAAACTAAAATGTATGGAATACAACACTGGATTGCCTACAATCCTACATTTAGTTTATTCATAGACATATCACACATTTTATTCTGCTGTGTTTTTTTTATTTTAAAACTGTTTACATGACTTTCTGCACAGTAGTCTGTCTGTCATTTAATGCACTATGAATTGAGTACAAAAGGACCCCAACTGAAAGAAGCCATAGGCTTTTTTTAATCCTATTTAGTTGATCTTGTATTTGAACTGTACTTTCATGTACTTTCACTTTTTCTCTGCAAACTTCTAAATAAAGTATTCAATCAATCAATCAATCAATCAATCACAAGACTCCAGACAGGGCCGGACTGGGACCCAAATTCAGCCCTGGCATTTTGGCGTTTTGTCAAGCCCTGCAGCCGCACTGCTGGAAGGCCCCTGCTGGAAAGCATCCCAGCCCAAACATTAACGTAACTAATAATTGGGCCGCGCGACCCGGAAATGACCGTAATAATCCTAAAACGAGAGCGAAAATATTTTTAATTTATTTTATTTTTTTGTGGCCCAGCGGCCCACTGGCCCAGCGGCCCACCGAGCATTTGCCCGGTACGCCAAATGGCCAGTCCGCCGCTGACTCCAGAGATAATGCCAACCGATTCGTGTGAGTTCTGCACACAATCTTATTAGTAGAAGTACATAGATTTTGATATTTAATTATGATAAAATGTATGTATTTACAATAAAAAAAAAATGAAAAAAGTAATCAAAAAAACACGGCCCCTCACGTATTAGGAGGGCAGGGTGAGTCAGCAGAACCAAGGACGGGTGTTTTTGATGAATCATGAAAAATGGAGTTTGAAGTTATTATGGGTTTGTATAGGAAGGGGGCGTGTCTGATAAAATGATTATCAAATATCTAAATACTAAATCAAGCAACTTAAAAACGGTCTGGGGGGCTCACAAAAGCCTGAGTAGACGATAAAATGACCCCAAGTTTTTTTGAAAGTGAAATATCCCTTTAAGCATTGATTCATCATTAATTCATCATGAATTCCTTGTAATTGATGTATTAAGTAACTTTGCTTAACCGGTGATTAAATGTTTATGTTAATTAATGATGAATAACAAGGAATTAATGCTTAATTAATGCTTAATTAATGCTTAATTAACACTTAATTAACGCTTAAATAATGTATAAATTAAGCATTAATTACGGGTACCTTATGAGCAAGTGTTCCCAAAATGGTCATCAACATTTGACTTTATCCATGACTAGACTGGGATCCGTTCAATCTACAGGTGAGAATAGCTTATCTACTGTACAAGCTCACGTTGTGATGGTGAGTGGATGAGTTGATCGGCAATTTTTTTAAATTTTGAAAATGCTTGGCAGTAACCAGAACATTGCATATTACCCACAATGCTTTGTCTGTTGAGTGTGAATGCAGTCAGTGTTTTGAGACTTTTTGAATCAATCAGGAATGGGTTGGAACATTCAATCTGAATCTGTATCTGTATCTGTATTTATTTGGGTGAGTCCCTCTTTGTGCGCTCCCACGCGAAGACAAACTTGCGAGTCCCGGCAAGAAAGTGACCTTTGTGCTTACTCTGTATTGAACACCAGGTTCTTCTTTAGAGTGTTGATGAAATCAGGGATCTGCTGCTCGCCCTCTGGTGTCCACTTCTGGCTGACCTCCTTGATGACATTATTGAGAATGATCTGGATTTCAAAACTCCTGTAATACACACACACACACACACACGCACACGCACACGCACACGCACACGCACACGCACACACGCACACGCACACACACACACACGCGCGCACGCACGCACACACGCAAACAAAACAATAACAACAACACAACACAACACAACACAACACAACACAACACAACACAACACAACACAACACAACAAGTGAATAGATTGAAGAGTGGTGATGTAAACATGGCATCAGAGCAGTGGCGTCCCCAGGATTTACATTTAGGGCAGGCGAGATCCCCCCCCCCCCCTCTATTACCCCCAAAAAAACAAATTTCAACTCAATCGAAAATCGGCGATCAAAAACCGGTGAAAGTGGCCGTTTTCAAGATGTTTTGGCCATTATCTCTGGAACGGAAGGTCCAATCTGCTCAGTTCAAAGCTTGTTGGATGCGTGACTTTGAGGACATTAAGCACATAATAACACCTTTTCGGGTTATTTGGGTTTTTTAGGGGAGGCGAGATCTTAGGCCTCTACAGTGGGTACGCCACTGCATCAGAGTGTAAAGTGAACCACATGAACCTTACTGTCTCTATTCTGGAGCTGAACATCAGGCAGAAATAACAGATCTACAAGCTCATTGTGAACTTCCACATATTTTGTGCAGCTATTTTCAGCAAAGAGATTTGGTGCAGAGGGAGAAAAGGAGCAGACCAATTATAGAGCCCTGGGGAACCCCGGTCAACTAAGTATATATGGTTTAAATAGTTAATTAGACTAATCCATTTCATTGTAGTGAAAATAGCAGATCTACAAGCTCACAACACATCACAATGCGCTGTGAGCTTGTAGATCTGCTATTTTCACTATTTTAGCATGACACTATTGTGTGACAAAGTATATCAAATAATGTTTAAGTGGTTAATCAGACTAATCAATTAAGTCGATTATAAATATCAATTGGAATTTTTTCACAACTTAACATTCCTTAATAATATATTCATATATTAGTTTATGTTTACGTTTTGTTTCATATTATTAATTATGTTGCGAGTTACCTGTTACTGCAGCCTTCACCCATCTGTTTGCACAAAGACTGTGTGAAAAAGCTTCCATTCATGTCTGCATGTCCTCCATAATCCTCCTTGTTTGCCATGGCGACCAGGAAATCTTCTTCCATGGAGTGTTCTTCAGGCATATCTCTCTCCTCCAGGCCGACCTCTAATAAGAACACTTTGGGTTTGTTCCTCAGGTCAGGACAGTTCTCTACATTAAAAGGTGTAGTTATGTCTTCAATGGAGAGGGTCTCCCCATCAGTCCCCACAACACCACCCTTGGCTCCTTTACTATGAATGTAACAAGCAAAGGCATCAGTGTGCTTCAGAGGTTCCACTACGTTAAGGTCAGTTAACATCCTGTCCTCTCTACATTCCTGTACATTGAGCTTCTGTAGTTCACTGATGTTCTTCGAAGAGATGAATTCCAGTGTTTTCTTCATTTGACTTCTTGTTTGGTTTTTACACATCAACACCCTGAAGCCCAGTATGTCGAAAAAATGTCCCTCTTCATCTGCAGGAGGAAAACAAACGTTCACTCATTAACCACTTTCAACCTGGTGTCCCTGTTTTCTGCATGATATAATAGGAAATGGATGAATAAATAAATAAATATTTAACCCATTAAACCGGGAAAGCATCTGTGTCATTTTAGATTTTTGCGTTGGCTATTCAAAAAATAGCAGATCTACAAGCTCGCAGCACGGTACGAAGTGTCGCGCTGTGAGCTTGCAGATCTGCTATTTTTGATTTTTTTTTGAAAGATCTTGAAAGGGTCCCTTGCACAAAACATTTTCAAATGGGGGTCCGCAGCCATACATACAGGTACGTATCAATTTGGGGGTCCATGGCACGCAAAAAGTTGGAGAACTACTGATTTAGAAGGCATTTGTAGAATGGGCCTCAGGTCTGAATGGGTTAAGACAGGCCTAAATACCTTTTTTATTCAGGAAGGCTTTTTCGTGTTAAATTGTATGTTATTGTCAGCAATATTATTTATGCTTGACACAATTTTCATCATGGTGCAAAGCTTTTCGAGCTCATAGATTGGCTATTTTTTACCATTCAACACTGAAGTACTAATTATAAAATAATGCTTAAGCTTCAAACACCAAAAATCCATACTGTACAGCTGTGTTTAGTTTTCATGTTTACATTTTATATGTCAAGTTGACACGCTCGTCAAGAGCAATTAATGACAGGGATAGAGTGATCTTCAGTTTATAGAAAAAAAACATTACAAACAACCAACAGTAGAGAGTATGATGGTATTTGTCATAGTATCCATACAACATTCATACCAGCCTCTTCAGATCTCCAATTTCGTACGTGTTCTTCCTCCTCAACGTTCTCATTGAAAATGATAAGACAGAGACCTCTAGGTTTGCTGTTCAACTCGTACTGCTCCTCCTAAAAACATCAGAGACACATTTAGAGTTTGAAACAAATACACAATAATACACTACAATGTCTACTGCACAACTAATCACAACACACTGCATGCACACAGTATTACTATGAACTGTTAAACTAACAATTACTACTCTGTATGACACAGGTGTTTTATATAGTACTGTTACTATTCAAAATATTTTTGTGAATGTTTCACTACTTTTACTTACATGTTCTTTTATCTCCTTCAGTAGGCCTGTATCGGGTGAAAAGGCGAAAACATTACATTTTTGGTGACATTTTTATAAAAGATTTATTTGTAAAATTTGTTTTAAAACTAAAATGTATGGAATACAGCACTGGTTCCCAAACAATGCGTTGGGACCCATTAATGGGCCGCAGACCCATTTTTATGGGTCACAAAAAAATGTGTTTCTTTTCCTACATTTAGTTTTTAACTATTATTTCATAGACATATCACAATTTTTTTTCTGCTGCGTTGCTTTTCGATGTGTAGACTGTATAATTGTATATGCTAACTTTATTGTGGTTGCCAGAGGAGTTGCATTTTGGGTTGTCTGACAAGCTACTCTTTCTTTGCACTCTGTGGTTAGTTAGCCTCTTTAGCTATTTTGTCTACTTTGGTTATTTGATGCTCTCATGCAGATATGAAGCTCTGTTGCATATTAGTGGGGCAGGTAAGTGATATAATCGTTCACTTCCGGATACAAGTGCCAAAATTGGTACACATACTCCTTGGGTAGTACTGTTTTGATAAAACCTGTTAGCCACCTGAAAATCCAAGATGGCAACCATTTTTTCAACATGGCCGCCACCTTAGCGGAGCAGCTGGTGATATAATCTTTCAGGTTGTGATACAAGGATGAAATTTGACACATATACTCTGTAAGGGCTACTCTTATGGAAAATGCCGCTGGCCACTCAAAGATCCAAGATGGCGACCATTTCTTTCAAGATAGCCACCACCTTAGCGAAGCAGATAGTGATATAATCTTTCAGGTTGTGATACAAGGATGAAATTTGACACATATACTCTATAAGGGCTACTCTTATGGAAAATGCCACTGGCCACTCAAAAATATAAGATGGCGACCATTTCTTTCAAAATGGCCACCACCTTAGCGAAGCAGCTGGTGATATAATCTTTCAGGTTGTGATACAAGGATGAAATTTGGCACATATACTCTGTAAGGGCAACTCTTATGGAAAATGCCGCTGGCCACTCAAAAATCCAAGATGGTGACCATTTTTTTCAAGATGGCCACCACCTTAGCAAAGCAGATAGTGATATAATCTTTCAGGTTGTGATACAAGGATGAAATTTGGCACATATACTCTGTAAGGGCTACTCTTATGGAAAATGCCGCTGGCCACTCAAAAATCCAAGATGGCAACCATCTGTTTAAAAATGGCCGCCACCTTAGCAGAGCAGATAGTGATATAATCTTTATTTATTTTAGTTTTTCATTGATTTTTGCAGCCTTGGCCATGGTAAGTGCCTCTGAGATTTCAGCAGCTTCAGCGGCTTGAGAGAGAGCCAATCCTACGTCTACCTCAAAAGTCAGGAACACATCTCTGCCATTTCTGTAAGGCTTAAGTTCAGGGATCTCTGCCATGAGTTTTTCCTTTAGTCTGGTAGAGTTGACAGTAGGTGAGGTTACACCCAGTTGCTCCAGACGCTGCTGGCACAAGTTGCTCATATCTGCGAGACGGAAGCAGGACCATCGGAACTGAGACTGGATTCTACAATGTAGTTGACCAGTTCTGAGAGAACCAGGGGAAGCATGTCTGGTTCTCGTTCACTCTCAGATTACTCTTTTTTTAAGGGCTTTTAGGTGGGATCTCTCTCTGTTGTAGTGACCAGAAAGACATGCACAGTGGTATTTCAGCTCCTGTGCTATGGCATCGCCACCACTCAGTTTAGTCAATAGTTTGCCATCATGTAGTGTCTGGGCACATTCATGTAGTCTGTTGTTCAGGTTCATTGTCATTACCTGTCTTAGGTCAGATTCAGGGGATATTTTATCACAAAATAAGCCAGACTATCATGACTGGTTCTACGGCGGTTTGTGTGGCCTTCATCTATTTCACTACGTTGAGCATCTGACTGTCGCTTCCTCGCACAATCTAATTTGGTGTTGTTGAACATTAGTCGACAACTTGTGTGATACTTGGCCTGGTTTCTTCTCAAAGTAGCTTCTATGCCACCACCTTCATCCAGCCTTGCTGGGTTCAGGATCATTGGCATTTGATTGATCTCACAAAAGAGTGGAACATTGGTGGCA
Organism: Gymnoscopelus braueri; assembly: GCF_963280865.1. NCBI lineage: Eukaryota > Metazoa > Chordata > Actinopteri > Myctophiformes > Myctophidae > Gymnoscopelus > Gymnoscopelus braueri. The sequence continues at coordinate 10,076,215 of NC_137616.1, read as the reverse complement.
AGCATGGTGTAGCCATCATGTTGAGGAACATGATGGGTTGGTGGTGATACTAGGTCATCATTATTTTTGTCTATCTGACAAAGACAACATTTCTTCCAATCAGTTTGCCTGTTGGCTAACATTGGATTTGCGTTTGCCATTTTTTGGTTGATTGATTTCTGATTAAGGCCAAGGGGCTATCCTTTTACCAACTTAATCAAAGTGATACTGCACATTCAGGTATGGGATATAACTAGGTTCGGGTGACCTACACCTAGCCCGATCATTCATCCAGTGCCATTTAAGTCCTGTGTGATCTGTTCACCTTCCGGGTAAGTATACATGCACAGTCTCCCGCGCTGGCACACCCTGTCAATTCAGGCACAGCTATCTAACTACATCTAACTATTACTAGCTAATTGACCGGAGCTGTTAGACAGCATTTGGGACACTGATAAGATATACTATTACTACAGTATTAGTAAAACTAGATCAGCTGACACTGAACCCCATGCTGAGTTACACAGCAGTGATGCCACCATTGTGCCCTGGTTGTGCAATGACATTCACTCTATTATAATAAGCTATATAAGACATAATGGTACAACTCCTGGAAGTCATCTTGAAAAATGGCAGCCATTTTGAATTGTTTGGGTGGCCAGCTCCCCTTTTCACAAGAGTGGACCTTGAAGAGTATTTGTGCCAAATATCATCCTTGTATCACAACCTGAAAGATTATATCACCATCTGCTTCACTATGGTGGTGGCCATCTTGAAAAAAATGGTTCCCATCTTGGATTTTTGAGTGGCCAGCACCTTTTTCCATAAGATCGGCCCTTATAGAGTATGTGTGCCAAATTTCATCCTTGTATCAGAACCTGAAAGATTATATCAATATCTACTCCGCTAAGGTGGTGGCCATCTTGAAAAAAATGGTCGCCATCTTGGATTTTTTAGTGGCCAGTGTCTTTTTCCATAAGAGTGGCCCTTACAGAGTATGTGTGCCAAATTTCGTCCTTGTATCACAACCTGAAAGATTATATCACCAGCTGCTCCGCTAAGGTGGTGGCCATCTTGAAAAAAATGGTCGCCATCTTGGATTTTTGAGTGGCTAACAGGTTTTATCAAAAGAGCACTACCTAAGGAGTATGTGTGCCAGTTTTGGTGCTTGTATCCAGAAGTGAACGATTCACCTGTAATTCGCAGTTAATCTGCCCCACTATATGGATACTGACATTCTGATCGGAGGAAGGAGGTAAAGGAGAGAGACAGAGCGAGAGCGAGAGAGAGAAAACAACTCACTTGACAGCTTGATTGTAAACGAGTAGCCTAGTAGTTAATATGAAAAATAGAACATAGTTGCTCAATCTTTCTTTCGGTTAGGGTGTTTTTGTAACCCCAAGAGGACACCCGGAATGGACTGAATATAAAAAAATGAAAATGAAAATGCAATTCTGACATTTTAAATGAAATAAGAGAATGCTTTTTAATCTTCACATAATAAGTGCATTGTTTTAGACACAAATGAAGGTATAATTCAATAGCATTTACATTTCATCTCCAGGTGTGCTCATTCCATGACAGATCAAAAAGCAAAATAAAATGACAGTTTTATAATTTTCAAATCGTACCCTGCGCAATAAATTATTGCGCAGAGTAGGATTTGAAAATGATAAAGCAAAGTCATTTTCTTTCTTTTTCATTCTGTTAAATGTAAATGCTATTGAATTATACATTCAATTGTGACTCAAATAATGTGTTTATTAGCTGAAGATTAAAAAGCATTAGCCTTATTTTATTTAAATTTTCAAAATAGCCTTTTCGTTTGAGAATTGTCCATTATTTAGCGGGCAAATGTTTTGAACTCAAATAACCTTTTATGAATAATTTAAATTCCGTCATAGGATGAGCACACCTGAAGATTAAATATGAATGCTATTGCATATAAATTTTTGTCTAAAAAAATGTGTTCATTATGTGAAGATTAAAAAGCATTTCTCTTATCTCATTTACATTTTTGAATTAGCCTTTTGATTTTAATATTGTCCACTATTTAGTGGGGCATTAAAAAATATATATAAATCAAATGTATTTATCAATTTAAATCTGTCATAGAATGAGCATAATGGGAGATTAATTAAACATTCTATTGCATTTTCAATAACGTCACAAAAATCCCTTGACACCCTGAAGATTAAATAACATTTCTATTCTTTCAATTACATTTTCAAATTTGCCATTTCATTTTAATTGTGGCATCTATTTGCTTCCATAATAATCGGGCCCTTTGTCTCAATGTGGTTTTATCCTGGTTAAATAAAGGCTAAATAGAATAATAATAAAAGCAAAGAGGAATGGCTTCTTTCTCTCACCTCGTTTCTTTGCCTCTTGGAACATCTCGTTGGTGTAGTAGCTTCCACCATTCTTCTCCACCATCGTGTTGATTTTCTCCAGCAGCTCAGTGACCTGAGAGGGATCCTTAATTTCGTTGTTGAAGACATGATAAAAACCACTATACTTGCTGATTAATTTTTGTAGCTTTGGAGAACCATTCACAAAATTTTCAACTGAACCTTTAAGCTGATCACCATGAGTGAAGAGAATCATGGTGTATTCATTTGACTTTTGTCCAAATGCTTCCTGAGTATTTTCCAAACTTTTTATCTCCTCATCTGTGAATCTTCCCATTCGGATCACAGCCAGAAACGCATGGGGACCAGGAGCAGCACGAGAAATACATTTTCTGATCTCTTTAAGGTTTTTGTCTTCGCTGAACTCTGTGTCAAAAAAGCCTGGAGTGTCAATAACAGAAACCTTTCTACCAGCCACTTTACGACAGACCTCCTTACACCTTTTTGTCTCAGATTCTGCTGAAAAGGTGGATTCGAACACTTTAGAACCCAGGATGGTGTTTCCACTGGCACTCTTTCCAGCTCCAGTTTTCCCAACCATCACAATCCGAATGTCATCATCATCATCTATGAAAGAAAGAAAGAAAGAAAGAAAGAAAGAAAGAAAGAAAGACAGACAGACAATCAATGACAGCCTCAGTAAGTGTGTTGATCATGTTACAGCTACAGATGACAGGTTAATTATTGCATAATAAAAAACAAACCTCTAAGTTTTAGAAGGCTATCACTATCTATAATTATTATTGTATTTTGCTAATCATTTATATGCTAACTCTACTGGTGTGACAGTAAGTAAGTACATTTTATTTATTATGGCACTTCTCACAGAGAGATCTCACAACGTGCTTTACATACAGTGAGATTAAAAACAAAACAAGGTATTTCAGCAGAAAAAGGCTGTACAATTAATCTCTCAAAACTTGTGGAAGAGTGTATTCCAAAGTTTAGGAGCTACAACCTGAAAGGCTTTGCCACCTTTAGTTTTTAGTTTAGTGTTGGGAACATCTAACAGCCCCTGTTAGGGCCCTGCTGGGCACATAACGTGGGAGCAGGTCAGTTAAGTATCCCGGGGCCTGACAATGCAGAGCTCTAAATAGGTGAGCACCAGCTTCTCCATGTAACCTGAGTCATGTGTTTTATTTTTGTCCCAAACTCAATACATTTTGGAGTGACAACTTCAATATTTTGTTCAAACGTTTTTTGGATTACATGTACAGACGAACCCCTTAATAGCGATATTTGGGGTCTCAAGCGGCTGTGCTCAGATAAACTCTTCACAATCAGATATACTAGCTTTCACATCCCTCTTGGCTAGATGTTGCATTATTTTGTTATGGGAATCCTCTAAGGTTCCAATTACCTTTATGTGGCTCAGGGATGTAATGTCTTATCTTAAATTAGAAAAGGGTAAGGCTATATTCCATACATGGAATCCCTTTATAACCTACCTACCCTCCTATCCTTCCCCTCTCGTCCTCATCCTCCTTTTTTCTTTCCTCTTCCATTTTATTTCTCCCTTTTCCCTTTCTTTTCTCCTTTTTCCCAGTAACATTTTTAGTTACAGGGGTACGCACCTGTATACCTGTTCCATTGTATTTAGTATTCCCTAATAAAAAAGTAAAGCAAAATAACAAAATATGAAAAAAGTGAGCAACAGGACCTTGAACTGGACCCTGAAATTAACATGAATCCAGTGCAAAGAGGCCAGGACTGGACTGATGTGGCACCTTCTGCTGGAGCAGGTTAACAATCTGGCAGCAGCATTTTGAATTAGTTGGAAACTCAGGGTATGAGACAATTGACCCAAGCTTCCCACAGCAGACTTAGTCAGCAACGTTTGAAAGTTACTATCGATCAAATTATTTATAGGATATTTTGTGATTTTGATTTTACTTGGAAAACATGACACAAAACAGGTGTAGTCAGAGACAAAAAAGGAGACCACACTCCACACATGAATTCAAAATGCAAGGATGAGTGATGAGAGGAACGTGTTATGGTTGAGGTTAGGTTTAGGATAAGACAAGACATTTAGAGGTTAGTTTTAGGGATTACAGATAGAGTTATGCCTGATTTACACTTAGTTGCGCACTGGTGTTGTGCACTGACAAATACAATGTGTGTGTGTGTGTGTGTGTGTGTGTGTGTGTGTGTGTGTGTGTGTGTGTGTGTGTGTGTGTGTGTGTCAGTGTGAACTCTGAGACCTGTGACCAGCTCAGTGGAGAAGAGAAGGAGTTAACTCAGGTTACTGCTTCTCAATCACCAGGTGATGCAAGTGGGCTGACGACCTGCCTCACTCTGCTATTCACTTCCCATGATGGGAAGTGTTTCAGCCAAAAACAGGCAGAGGGGGAGGGTCACAAAATCACTGCACTCACGACTATAGAATGGGCCACCCTGCTACAAAACTGTAAAGAAGGCCTATATAGTATAAAGGATGGAAGTTCTGCACGCTTGGATCAATGCAAGTGTCTTTAATCCTGGCTTATTTGGATAAATCTGGTAAATAAGTGAGAGTCCTGGTCCATTACTGTGGCCTATTGCAGTGGTTCTCAACTCAAATTGACATGTATTTGGCCGCGGACCCCCCATCTGAAAATGTTTTGCCAGGGACCCCCAGCAGAGAAGATTTATGTTAAAAATTATTCATAATTTTTCAAAGATTTAAAAAAATAGCGGACATACAAGCTCATAGACTTAACAGGGAAAAAATCAGGAAAAGTGAAGAGAAGTGTTAAGAGGTCAGATGTCATGTCTGTATGCCTTGTTGATAAAGTCTAACATTTCCTGGTTGGTCTGTCCGGTATGGAAGACAGGAGCTATCGGGCTATCCTCCTCTTCGGTTGCAGGAGGATTTCCTAGGAGTATCAGTATGTATGTATCTCTCTTCCTATTGAATCAGGGGTCATCAACGTGTCCGTACATGGACAAACATGTCCGTGGCAAGACTTGTCTATGTCCACGGCACTTTTTGGTTTTGAAAATTACGAAAGATATCGTCGATCATTTTTTCTAAATATTCACAATCTAATAAAAAAAATGGCTTGAATAATTTTGGTGACTCATAAAGTGTCGTAATGTCATGCTCATTAATATGTTGTAAGAGATTTGTGGTGTTGTACTTGGTACCCATACATGTTTGGATCAGGTGAGGACAACAAGTCAGCTAGAAGTGCTGTTTGCTAATAGCTGCCTAAATTCCCTCAACATGTCAAAACGTGCTTTCAATCCTTTGTAGGATAGTATACATTTGTTTTTAAGACGATGGATTAATGGAGTGTATGAGGTGTGTCAGACCACAGTGAAAATGGTGCAGGAAAAGAGCAAAAACAGATGGCATGTCATCTGTTGAGAAGGAGCACCAAGGCAAAGGAGGGCAGAACTGGAAAAGTAAAGCATATTTTCGTCAATTAAGAGAAAGTGTTTCAATAATAACAATAACTATAATAACACTCCACAATCATAATCCATAGCCTCACCATCAGACCTCCTCACCTCTGATCAAAATTAGGCACCTTTGCATCAAACTATTGTGACACTGCATTCCTTTAAATCCTGTTATGCCCTTCATTAATCAGTCATCATGTACATAATTACGTGCTGTGACACTCAAGTATCTTTTTCCATTGTTGGCATACCACAGGCTTTCTCATCAATATAGATTACAGTAGGCTACCTGTTCACTTCATGGAAACCACAACTATTGAAGCTAGCTACCTTGACAAACAAAAAACTAGTTCAGCTGGTAGAACTTCTTGTCTCCTCATGTCCTCAAGTAACACTGTCCTCTGAAAAGCCATCTGTCTATATGATAATAACCTTAGTATAATACGCATTACGCACCCACTCACCTTTGCAGCTAAGTGGCCATTTTGCTCCTGCAATGTAAGATGGAAGCACTGTCTGTACTGATAAGACCCAATTATTTAAATCCCAAACATGGAATATTTGGACCATGCCACATTTAATTCCTGTCTCAGGGACTGCCCCCTATAGCTGCCAGTATACAGAGGACGACTTCACAGTCTCCAGGTTTTCTAAAGTATAGCTAACCACTTTAGCCTTGCCATTTTAGCCATTATAGGCTCAAATGAAAATAGCTGATCTACAAACTCACAACATGCTGTGATGGGTTGTGAGCTTGTAGATCGGCTTTCCCCCCAAAATAATTTAGATTTTATTTGTATTAATATTTTTTTGATAAGTGGCACGTTTTAAAAGGTGTAGTGCAGTGGAATAGAATAGACATAATGGCACATCAGGAGTACATTAGTACTGTATACATTTAGGGCTAGGCCTATGTGTTTCTGGTAATATTATTGATCACTTGTTTTGCATGTCCGTGGCAATATAAAATATTGATGGAAATGTCCATCACAAGCTGGCATGGTGATGACCACTGTATTGAATCAAGTCAAGTGAGACACTTTGACTGTATCAGACAACTGACAGTTTGTGACAGTTCCTCTCAGTAATGGCTCGTACACACTGTACGACTTTGAAAGTCATCAGGTAGTCATAAGATCGCTATGCAGTTCACACTACACAACTCTGTTATTTGAAATCGGCTATCCTAAATCATTGTTTCCACACTGTATGACTGCACGGCTACAAGGGATCACACACTGCATGATTTCAACAGGATGTGATATACAGACGCAATATACAAACCTGATAGCCTACTTTTTATTGTTTTTATTTATTATCATATAGGCCTATTTATTGCTTATTGTCTTTCATGTTTGTTTTACTTGTTGACGGCAACTGTCATTTCCCTCGGGGATAAATAATTAATACATTAGGCCTATTTCTATTCTCTCTGCACCTCCAATGTCACGAAAACAGGCAAGATTATAAATTATGTGATATCATGATGCGTGAGACAGGACGTAACCCAGTTCATACTGTATGATTTCCTGTCTGCAACAGCGTCAGATATCAAACTGGACAGATATCTAGAAACGGTCGGGAGGCTTTGAACTGTTCATACACAGCGAACAAAACCTTGGGGAGCACATTTAGATTCATTCAGCAATCGACTTTTACAATAAATATGTTTACATTATTAAAAGTCGAGCATGTAATTCTTTTTTCAGGCTTTTCTCAATACTGTTCCACTAATCCCTTTAATTCTGAAATAAAACATGTTTCACTCTTGACTCCTTTCAATTCAGTCAAAAAAAAGTATGATTTTTCCTATATTTTACTTTACAAAATATTTGTCTTATTTTGTAATTTTTTGGGAAATAGTGTGACCCTGCAAGTCAGACAATCAAACAATAAAGTCACACATCATGTGCATGTGAAAACATATAAACTATTAAGTTGGTTCTAAGTCGTTTTGGATATCAGTTCATCCATAAAACAACGGACCCACCTGGAGCATTCAATGGTTTCGCCTCTGAAACACAAGAGAGACATTTAATGTTTACTTGAGGGACTTTAAGTAAAGCATTTAAGTAAATCATTGCATTAACAACTTCATCTCTTTATACTTAATTTTACGATGAATAGCCAATCTATGAGCTCACAACATGTTGCGTTGTGAACTTGTTATTATTATTCATTAAAATTATTAGCATTTTTAAATGATTCGATTTTTGTTTGGGGAAAACAAAAATACACGACCAATATAGGGATGCTAGGTTGAAAGTGGTTAAGGGACAGGGAGAAAATAACAATAATAACAATAACGATTCTTAGTCTTATTACTCACCCACTCACACACACACACACACACACACACACAAACACACACACACACACACACACACACACACACACACACACACACACACACACACACACACACACACACACACACACACACACACACACACACACACACACACACTCTCTCTCTCTCTCTCTCTCTCTCTCTCTCTCTCTCTCTCTCTCTCTCTCTCTCTCTCTCTCTCTCTCTCTCTCTCTCTCTCTCTCTCTCTCTCTCTCTCTCTCTCTCTCTTACCTAGATCGGTGACGTCTTCGCCTGGTTGTGTAACAGTAAAGATGTGAGACAGAGATATTGGTCAGTGGGGAGACACTAATCATTGTTATCATTATAGATACATACTGTAGATTATAGTTAAACAGTTAAAGACTTACCAGTTGGTTTCTTTTTCCAGTAGAAATGTCCCAGTATTGATGCCAGCAGGATGATGATAATCACTGTAATCACAATCCCTGCCTTCCCCCCTGTAGTTAGTCCATTCTCCTTCACTGTGTGAATAATTATATTACTATGATTAATTATTCAATTCACTTTGAGCTTACCAGAACATCCTAGTATATTAAATCTAGTTACAACAGGCATCAGGTAGAAGTCAACTTTGAAGCAAACCAATGTTGATCAGGAGGGTTATCATTTGCTGAATAAAAAAGAAAACACTTAACTCCATTACATAGTGCTGACTACATCGCCTCCCACAAATAACAGATTTGGAAGTCATCATCGCGTCACAAATGCAAGTTGTACATTTGTTTGTTTTGTTAAGAAAGCAACACTGTTGCGCATGGAGTATTAATTCAGCTTAACAACAAACAAACATAATTATTTGATTGGAATGTGCAAGGAAACATCTGTGAAATAAACATTTCAAGATCATCTTAATATTGATAAATAATCTTGCATAAAAAAAGAAGCCTCGGCATTGCCCATACACAGTGTTGTGCCTGCAGGTGGTCCACAGGGGCACCGTGACTCTGCGACAGCTGTCACTCTCAAAGACACCTGACTTCTTATTTTGAGGGCAACATTTTTTTGGGCCAAGAGGTACAACACGGATCAGAGTGCCTAAAACCGACTTATATGGTCTAAAATAAACCAGGGCCTCGTGTGGCTTATTACTTTGGTAAAATGTTTATATCCCAGTTAAAACTTTGTAATAACAATTTCACTACAATAATAATTACAATTTAGAACCCGACTGCCTGAACAAACAGAATGTGTTAAAGGTATCCTATAACTTTTAAACTAGACTTTTTCAATGTGAAATGAATCAATAGAGCAAATGCATGGCCAATTTTCGCCAAACATTGCAGAAATTGTTGTAAATCAAAATTCAGAATAAAACCTTTTGTGACAATTTGTTTGGTGCTGTTATACTGATGTAATGCAGTTATAGGTGTGTGTTTATAGAGGTCTGTCAAATAGAGTTTGAAACGCTGAGGAAGGCCGACGTCCGTTTCTCTAGATAGACATGTCTGCTGCGGCTGTTCACCTTTAAAGAATAAACCAAGAATATAACTGAAGAGAGTGCGGATGTTCCTTTATTATATTTATAGAGGTCTACAATGGCTTTGAACGCAGCTCAGCCAATCTTATTCAATGGCTGGAACTATTCTTAAAATATACATCTTGAATATAGTCTTACAATATGGCTGAGGAGTATCGCTGGTCGGCGCAACACTTGCGGGAGCAGCCAGTTTTTAAACACCTGCCGTTAATGGCCGGTCATAAAAATCTGTCTCTGCAAAAAAAAACGCACCGTCCTTCGATAAACCGGATACAGCACACCTGAAGCATGTCTGGGAGTGCTTTAGATTAGCTTGATATCAACACTTTTATATTATGGTTACATTCAAAGAAGAACGTAATTTCAAAACATTGTTCCCTACAGGTAGATTATGTACATAATGCATCTATTAATAAGCTACTGTCAAGCAGTAAGTCCAACCCAGCCCACTGTGTCTCTGTCTGTGGTGCTGTAATGGCCGTAGCTTTTTCTGTCTCTCTGCTTCTCTTGTATAAACTAGCCTACCCGTGCAAGTTGCCCACTGTTACGTGTATGGCGCGACCATTACGCACGACTGCACGCACAATGCTGCAGCGGTTCCTTCGATTAGCCTCGACAGTCTCAACAAACACGTTCCTGACCAGAATGTTTAAGACAAAGGATACCAATGTTTGGTGTAAATGTGTAGCCTACTTGAGCAGTGCTGTCCACTTGAGATCCCTGAGATCTCTCTCACCCGTCGCATAAGAGCACAAAACTCATAAAGCTGGTCCTATCATTTGCTGCTCGTGTTAAGAGCACCCCCCCCCCCTCATGTGCGTGCGCTCTCTTTAAGTCAGTTTTTTGGTCGAAATGGATATGTTACACAGGATTATGCGGTATAGATTCAAATATTACGGTACTACCGTATGTGGGACTAAACTGCACTTGAATTTTTGTTGCGGGTGAAATTAAACCATTGCGGGGGTGGTCAAGAATGGTCAGAAATCCAACGGGAGCGGGCGAGAGCAGGATTGAGTAATCGGCGGGGGCTCTACTTCAAGGCATTAAAAAGCGATGGGAACATTCACTACCTGGGATGTCATAGCGTGTCTCAAAAGTGAGGTTGAAGCCTGGTAGATGAACTCTGCAGGTCACATGTCCTGTTCCTCTCACTGTCACATTGCTCTGGACAGCATGACATTGTTGAGAATGTCGGTCTGTCACCGAGGCAAGGAGGTTGTTTCCCTCATTGTCCAGCCAAGACACCTCAGGTTGTGGATACCAGCACCCAGAATCACATGTCAACCTTGAGCCATCGTGTTCTGATCCAATTACTGAGATCACAGGCTGAGACACATTCCCTGCAAAAACAGATAAACATGATTATTGATTATCTATCCGTCCGTCCCCCGGCCCTCTCTGCTTAGGGAGATGAGGGGGATCCATGCCTCTGCTTTTGATATCCTCCCTTATGCTTATCCTTGCTTCTGGTCACACTGAACTAAATGTATTCCCTTTTGTGAAAAATAGACTGTCTGATATGTTTGATATTTATGTTTTATACTATCACAATTTAACTGTTTCATTCATTCATTCATCTTTTTTTTTTTATTGTGAAAATAGCCGATCTACACACTCACAATGAGTCACGATGTGTTGTGTTCTGAGCTTGTAGATCAGCTGTTTAGCTATTCATGCAACAAAGATTACGTGGTTTTTATTTTATTTTACTATTGTTATAAGCCTGACTACTGCTGTTCAACAGATCTGAAGTTGAATTAGAAAAGTCTTACTCAACAATCTTTTTTTTTTTATTAAGGCTTTTCTGTCCTGCATCCTTCCTTGTTGTTTTTCCATTCATGTTTTGATCAGAATCTTACCAACAAGTAGCCGGATAACACTGCTGCTGCGCAGGTTCGTAACAAAACACCTGAACTCCCCCTCGTCTGAGAGCTGCACCCTGGACAGCTTCAGTGAGATGTTTCCATGAAGAAGCTCCTCATGGAACAGGGACGTCCTCTTTTTGTACAGCGTGTTCAGATCCTTAACATCAGAAATCACTTCTCCATTTTGGAGCATGTGCACAATTTTTGGCTTCAGGTCAGGTCTGGACCACTCCACTGTCCCCTTGGCCATATTGACAGATGGTTCAATGTGACAAGGAAGGATCACATCATCTCCCACTTTGGCCCGTATGGGCTGAGAGGACCCGATCACCTGAGAGTCTCCTTAAAACAAAACAAGATGGTTTTAGTATAGTGATAGTGTGATGTGTAGGACAAAACAAAACAAAACAACAACAACTAAAAATCACACCCAGTGTGAAGTGAGCGGTGCTATTTATGAGTTATTAATTTCATCATGCATCTCGGTAGCCAATCACAGCACGTCCTGCGAAGTGACGTGCTTACATTTTTGAGCGGTGCAACCGCTCCTATAAGAGGGTATAGGACCCATCCGTGGCGAAAGTGTTTCTTTCCGTCGTGAAAATGTGTCTTTCGCTGTGACGCCATGCTGTGGAAAACACACATTCCCACTAGGCCAAGGAAGAAATGCCACTTGGATATTTTCAAATCAGCCTTATTCGTGTTTTTACATAGAACTGCACCCATCTGTGTAAAACTTGTATGCGCACTCCCTAGAGGCCAAGGAAAAACATTTGCCCTGCATTTTTCACATCTGCCTTTTATAGCGCCACCAGGACTTATGTAAAACATATTTTTTGATATTAAGCCTTCAGATGTTATCCAAATTTTACACAAATCGGTACACATGATCTCTACGTGATCAAGATGGATCTGTTTGATTTTTCATATTCCACGCACGCACGCACGCACGCACGCACGCACGCACACACACACACACACACACACACACACACACACGCACGCACGCACGCACGCACGCACGCACACACACACACACACACACACACACACACACACACACACACACACACACACACACACACACACACACACACACACACACACACACCACACACATATACATATCCTGTCTTACAGGTTCGACATGGCAACATCATTCAGCGGTCACTGCCAGTCACGCGAGCAGCCCGACGCAACAACGCTGATGCCAAATAACAAACAACCACATCCTCTGACGAAATGTTTTCAACACTGTTCTACATGACCTACATACCAACGTACACCATCTACCAAGGGTGTCAAACTGGCGGCCTGCGGACCAGCTTGTCGCTCTAGCTGACTGTCTCCCCCTTTCTGATTAGCTTGTTGTGTTTAGCATAACAATAGAATAGAAATAGAATAATAGAATAAATCGCTGCACACGGCCACTGTCTCTACCTGTCTCCCAACACAGAGAGCTCCCTCACCGGAGAGCTTATAATGAAAGCAATGGGTCTTTGCATTAAACTACGTGGTCAGACACAGTAGAAACACACAGATACAATAGGTAAGTATCAACTGTAGCCAAGCTGAAGACTGTTTGATGATGTTCTGATGGTTCAAAAGTCTGTCCAAGAAAGGAGAGAGATTTCAGCTGCCTGAAGCAGCAAGGGGAAAATGAATGACACTCAATGCACTGCTATATGTAAGCTAAATGAATTATGTCAAAGGGGTCTTCAACAGGGGGTCCGAGACCCCTAGGGCGTCCTCACAGTCAATAGTCCAGCAATTCTCTTGTGTGATATAGGAACTTTTTTATAAATACATAAATAAATAAATGTCTGAAAATACATGTTAACATGAATCCAACATATTAGCAAAGATAATGTTTAAACAAACTACAGTTAATTTACACAACCCTAATGGTTGTGCCGTCAAACAAATCTATGAAGCTTGCACCATCACTTGCAGACCAATCAGAACCCATCGTCAAAAAAAAGAGGAAAAAACAGCTCCACAGCTCTGAAACTGTTCTTGAGAGATTACTTGCAGACAGGTAAAAACTACAAGCTAGTCTACAATCTCTCAACAGTCAACAACCTTTGATGAGACGATCAGCTCAATGTGAGCTAGATTTGAAAGACTCCTATCAAGCTTTCTCAAAAGAAAGATTTTTTTTTAATTAGGGCTGTTGACAAAGACCTGAAAAGTGTCCTTTTATTTCACATATTTAAGTTTACAATCTATTAATTAATCATCAAGGGAGGATAAATTAACGGCCAAGAGTTGGTAAGTGTGCGTGTTAAACTCTGCACCTTTTTTTAACCCATTAAGACCTGAGGCCGATTCTACAAATGTCTTCTAAACAGTAAAAAAAAACAGTTGCTATATCAGTGGTTCTCGAACTTTTTTATAATAGTCAAGGACCCCCAAAATTATATGTATTTGGCCGTGGACCCCCATCTCAAAATATTCTGTTCCAGGGACCCCCAGAAGCAAAGATTTGAGTAAAAAATGTTTGTTTAAAAATAAATAATATATATTCAAAGATTTGCACACATTTTCACGATTTTTTTTTTTTTTTTGCTCAAATCAAAAGATTACACAGATGCGTTCCTGGTCTTAATTGGTTAAGTAATGTGAGCAGTTTCTAATCTAGAAGCTAAACTGACCACAATGCCAGGGTGCATAGAGGCACTTTGGTCGTTTCGCTTTGTCTGTTCTAAGAACACAAAGGTGTTAAAACCACTCGGCTCTACAAAACACAAATCGTCCACACTTCTTTCAAGACACACACATCTTTCCAACCACAAATGCAGATGCCTACTGGCATGCACTTAGAGACCTGAGTCACAATGGTATGATTACGATGTTTAATGTAGCACATTAATATATGAAACATAAGACAATCAATTGTCAATTGGACACTATTATAATATTTTTGCATTTCTTGTTGAAAGTCATTTGACTAAGCCATTTGTCATGTCAATAACATTCATGTCAATAATAAAAATCCTACATGAGAAACTGAAGGAAGTGTCTAAACATTCACTTTGAAAATGATACCAGAAACAAACCATCATGAAGTGAGTGTTTATCCCTGCAATTTAGCTAAAGGACTTAAAGGGGAATACCACTCATTTTCAGCATTGAACTACTATGTCATTAATACACCTTAGAGCTGTCGTGTGGAAATAAGAACAAAGCCCCCCCCCCCCCCCCTTCTATGTTGCCTAGAACTGGAGAATTGATTGTTGGGTCATGTGATCAGTGACATACGGACGGTGTACTGTTTGGCTCTGCCCTCTAGGCTGCTGCATTCACTAGAATGGGGAATCTCACTACCAGCTTTACAGTGCTTACAGAAGTTGAGACTTGTTAGACAGTTAGAGCATTTGCAGCCAATTGATTTTCAGGTGAAGTTTGCTATCGGGTTGCCCGTCGGGCAGGTGCGCATTTTGAGTGGAGATGCAATTTCTGTTCGCTATAAAACACAACACGATATATCCGTCTTTAGACACTTGAGCGGCCAGAGCACTCCGTCTCCCCCTCTCCCCCTCTCTCCCACACACACACACACACACACACACACACACACACACACACACACACACACACACACACACACACACACGCACACACTGAACTTGCAATGTTAGCTCTGGCGAAAACAGCTAATCTACAAGCTCACATAATACTGAAGACACGGGCACGCAACTATTTATAAATCACTGGTTTGCATGCATCCCACCCGCGATATAAAACAAAAACACCCGCTGACTGTGTGTTTATTGAACGGTCAAAGCTTAACACGTGTCAAGTGAGACGCACGCTGGGCAAGACCTGGGATGTTGGTTGTCTAGGAAGTGAAGAACCGGAAACGGTTGAATTTGACGGAAGTACCGCCCAAGGAAATGACGTTGATGCTTTACAAATCTGTTAACATTCTCCGTGAATGAAACGAGTGTTGTGATTGGTCCAAAAAATATTGTTTCCGGGGGAAATGCGTACGACGGAAATCCTACCCACTCAGCACTTCCTAGACACTCGCTGCTTTAGGTCGTGACCAGGCTCTTCTTTTCAAGATAAGTGAGGCTGGGACCGAGGCTAGGTGAGACGAACGTAAACCCTTGACTTCCAGTCGGTGGACTTCAAAATAAGAGCGCTTTGTCATGTTATGGGAAAGTAAGTGTCTTCTGGTCTGTGGAATGTAAAATAAGAGCACTGTTGCAATGTGCTGTTTTCACTGTTGCTACACTTAAAAATATAAAATAACAAGTGTTAAAGGTAGGGTAAGTGATTTTCTTTTGTTAAAATAAGTGTTAAATAGCTTTAGATTCTGATAGTACTCATTGCTATAGAGTGTTTGTTCAGTAACAGGAGTCTCCATGTCTCTCCAGCTCTTTATTAAACAGAACATGCATTTTCAGGTCAGGATACCAATTGTCGATTAAACAAGTGAAATTGGAAGTGATGACACAAAGAAATGAGCATGCAAAATTGGAACTAATTAAGCTGATAAATGGGTAAATGGCTCTCCTGATTGGCTGAAATAGTGTCACCTACCTGGAAATGTATTTTCTGTTTATCAAAGAGCTGGAGAGACAGAGAGACCCCTGTGACTGAATAAACACTCTATACACTCTACTTGCAGAGTAGACTCCTTTGGCTTTTCCAGAAGCCAAAAGAGATTTAGGTTTACTACATACTCTTGCTTGGCCCTTTAGACCATATTCACACGGCGGCCATTTTGCTGTTAAGTTAATGAAATGCCACCCGTTGCCACCCCGTTTCTTCAATGCAAAATGCCAAAATGGCAAGTGTGAATATGGTCTATAATAGTACGGTACATAGAGTAGAGGCTAGTCTATGACATCAGTATACACATACATACATACATCATGTCTCACTGCACTACACCAGTACCTAAACTATATAAACATGACAGAAATAACCACACACACAGACAAACACACACACAGACAGACAGACAGACAGACAGACAGACAGACAGACAGACAGACAGACAGACAGACAAACACACACAAATAGGCCCGATACAGACAGGCTTTTTTCTATGTATTCTATCATTTCCTTTTAGTATTACAATACTTGTGAGGCCATCAACATATCATTTTCTTTCTCTCTCTCACACACACACACACACACACACACACACACACACACACACACACACACACACACACACACACACACACACACACACACACACACACACACACACACACACACGCACACACTCTCTCTCTCTCTCTCTCTCTCTCTCTCTCTCTCTCTCTCTCTCTCTCTGTCTCACGTGTGTGCGTGTGTGTGGGTGCTCCACATGGCCTCACATACCCTGTGTGGCATAAAGCCCACAATGCAAAACAAGTTGATCTACCCAGACGTTACATGTGCACCGTACAACCAGCCCCTGAGACTTAAAACAAATAAAATAAATCATTACTATTGTATATTTAATTTTATATTCACGTTCACATTTATTTTATAAATGGTGGCCAAATACACATAATCAGTTTTTAATTACATTTAAAGCGTACTATTTCTACAATTGCTACAAATTGCTACAAACCCTGTGGATAGAGTCATTCTGGGCATAAAGAAATAAGTTGAAGGGTAAACTAGAAAAAGTGCTCCTCGGAGCACAGGTCAGGTAGGTTATTGTGGCCTCCTGGTGGCGCTATAATAGGCCAATGTGTAAAGGGTGCCATTTCCTCTTAGGCCTAACGGACAAATCCTGCAAACTTTGGAAGTCAATATTAGCCAACTAGGATGGAATATGAAAATTCTGACAGATCTGTCTTGATCACATGACTATATTGATACTGTGTACCGATTTGCATGATTTATGGATAAAATATGAAGCAGTTATATAAAAGAAATGTTTACATAAGTTGGCCTCCTGGTGGCGCTATAAAAGGCAGATGCGAAAAACGCAGTGCAACAGCCTTTCCTTGGCCTTTAGGGAGTGCACATCAGATTGGTGCAGTTATAGTTAAAAACACAAATCAGCCTGTTATAGCCCCTGTTATAGTTTTTGTTTAAAACGAAGCACTTGTTTAAGCACGAAGCAATTCTGAAATACCCGTTTCGTTTATTGACTATAGAGATACTGTGTACAGATTTGCATGATGTTTGGACAAATGTGTAGGAGTACTGTCAAAAATTTGGTTTGCACACCTCGGCTTCCTGATGGCACTATGACAGGCCCATGTGAAAAATGTGGACCGAGGTTCTGCTCTGGCATCCAGGGACGGATCTGTTAGATTTTTCATATTCCATCCCGATTGGCTAAGATTCACATCTTAAGTTTGCAGTGGCCCGTTTTGAAAAAAATTACACAAATCATGAACGCAGCGTCCGATTACGGTGAAACCTTGCACACACTTTAGCACTACGTTGAGGAACAAATGCCACCCTTTTAACATTGCCCTGGTATAGTGCCACCAGGAGGCCGAATTTTGCAAACACTTTTTTTTATATTACTCCTACAAGTTTTGTCCAAACATAATCGGTACACATTATCTTTAAAGTCAAGTGATCAAGACGGTTCCGTCTGATTTTTCATATTCCACCCTGATTGGTGAATTCCGAACATTGTAGGCCCACAATAGCCTACCTGACCTGGCGGAGACCTGTGCTCCGATGAGCACTTTTTCTATAGTTACATTATGAGTTGCTAAAACTCTCTCTCTGTGATAGACTATTGACAACAGGTGTGTTGGATTGCAAACTAAAGAAGAAAACAATGTAACATAGTAGGCTATATGGCAAACTAACTTCTAACTTCTTTATTAACTTTACTGTTGCTGGTGACTTTGCTGAACCTGAAATACGTTCAATTTCATAAATACACGTAAGAACGAAAACAGCCTATCTTCTCTCCCATCACATGCACAACATCTCTAGCCCCTCCCTTCCTCCCTAGCACTGGTCCAGAGCGTTAGTGAGTTCTCTCCAACGCCTTGCCAGGCGCTCGGCTCTGCTCATAGACAAGGAATTCCACTGCCCTGTGGGTGCTCCAACTGTAGTAAAAATAAACAAAACCACTTCGCTTCTCACCGAAACAAAGGCTGTTTTGTGTTGTTGAAAGTCTGTTCTCGGAGGTGAGGTCCCTCAGCACCCCACCTTCTCTGTAAAATACACTTTTTGGCCAGAAAAGAACATATTTCACCGGAAAGAAAACATTTTTTTGGTTGCTCTACAGCGCCCTCTACAGATCCGGTCAATGGAATTCTTCTATTGATCAGATTTTTCCTTCCGGTGAAATATTTTATATATTTTTTATATATATAATATATATCCAAATTTCACGCACATCGGTACACATGATCTCTATAGTCATGTGATCACGACGGATGTGTTTGATTTTTCATATTCCATACTGATTGGCTAAAATTGACATCTAAAGTTTGCATTATTGGCTTGTTTTGAACAAAATTCCGCAAATCATGAACGCACCGTCCGATTGCGGTCAAACTTTGCACGCACATTCACACTATGTTGAGGAAAAAATGCCACCCTTTTAACATTGGCCTGTTATAGCGCCACCAGCAGGTCTAATTTAGCGAAACAAATGTTTTTAACAAAATGGCTCAAATCATGAATGCAGTCAGTGTCCGATTGTCGTGCAAGGCGGCCAGGCCTAAGAAGAAATGGCACCCTTTTCACGTTGGCCTATTATAGCGCCACCAGGAGGCCACAATAGCCTACCTGACCTGGCGGAGACCTGTGCTCCGAGGAGCACTTTTTCTAGTTTAGCCTGCAATGTAATTAGTAGCTGGTTCTGTTCATGGTCTTTGTTCTTTGAATCTTAAAGTTCAAGTTGGTGATCGGCTGAGGAGAATTCCACTGCCCTGTGGGTGCTCCAACTGTAGTAAAAATAAACAAAACCACTTCGCTTCTCACCGAAACAAAGGCTGTTTTGTGTTGTTGAAAGTCTGTTCTCGGAGGTGAGGTCCCTCAGCACCCCACCTTCTCTGTAAAATACACTTTTTGGCCAGAAAAGAACATATTTCACCGGAAAGAAAACATTTTTTGGTTGCTCTACAGCGCCCTCTACAGATCCGGTCAATGGAATTCTTCTATTGATCAGATTTTTCCTTCCGGTGAAATATTTTATTTTCTGGCCAAAAAGTGTATTTTACAGAGAAGGTGGGGTGCTGAGAGGCTTCCCACCTCCGAGAATAGACTTTCAACAACACAATATAGCCTTTGTTTCGGTGAGTAGCGAAGTGGTTTTGTTTATTTTTTACTATAGTTGGAGCCCTCGCAGGGCAGTGGAATTCCTTGTCTATGAGCAGAGCCGAGCGCCTGGCAGGGCGTTAGAGAGAACTCACTAACGCTCTGGACCAGGGCTACCTCCCTAACTCAGATGTAACGTTTATAAGATGTATGTCACTGCACTATCATTACCTGTGACAGATGTGTAACAGCTGGTCCATAGCAGGAAAATATGGAAATAAATCCACAGCCATGAGTTCACAGCACTGATACTGACTTGGAAGGAAACAGAGTAGATCGCCATGATGTCTGTTCCTTTGTCGTATTGAGCAATGCTATGCAAAGATTTGATCAGACTTGTTTACTGTCTGTAGGTCCTCCGAGGTGGAAAGACTGGTGACGCGAGGTTAGTGCTTTTCTACTTTCGTTTTCATGGATGAATTGAACACATATTCAATTATGTACCACTAGAGGTCACTGTGGCTCTGCTGTTTTCTTGGGTTCTGTGACAAACCTCCTGTGTTGTCTGAAGTGCTCTGTGTGAATATCTTTATTGTCTCCGCCAGGCCAAAAGGCATGGCGAGAGAGTATGTTTTTGCCCCTGTCTGTCCGTCCGTGTGTCCGTCCGTCCGTCCGTCCGTCCGTCCGTCTGTCTGTGACCAGCTAATCTCCGGCACCGTTGTCTTGATCGCAGCGAAACTGTGCACACACACTCCCTGGATGCCAATTCAGAACCTCTGCCCCAAATTCTTCTCATGGGCCTTTTATAGCGCTACCAGGATGCCGATTTGTGCAAAACAATTTTTTTGACAGTACTCCTACATATTTTGGCCAAAAATCACGCAAATTGGTTCACAGTATCTCTATAGTCATTACACGAAAGGTGTCTTTCAGATTTCTCATATTCCATCCTGATTGGCTAAAAATGTCTTCCAAAGTTTGCAGGAGTGCTCCGTTTTGAACAAAATGCCTCAAATCATGAACACAGCATGCAATTTCCGTGAAATTTTGCACGCACATTCCCATTAGGCCAAGGAAGAGCTACCATTTGATTTTTTTCAAATCAGCCTCATGGTGGCGCTATATCAGGCCGATTCGTGTTTTTACCTATAACTGCACCGATCTGTGTAAAACTTTGTATGCACACTCCCTAGAGGTCAAGGAAAAACCTTTGCCCTGCAATTTCACATCTGCCTTTTACAGCGCCACCAGGAGGCCGACTTATGTAAAACACATTATTTTATACTACTCCTTCCAATTTTATCCAAATTTCACGCACATCGGTACACATGATCTCTATAGTCATGTGATCACGACGGATGTGTTTGATTTTTCATATTCCATACTGATTGGCTAAAATTGACATCTAAAGTTTGCATTATTGGCTTGTTTTGAACAAAATTCCGCAAATCATGAACGCACCGTCCGATTGCGGTCAAACTTTGCACGCACATTCACACTATGTTGAGGAAAAAATGCCACCCTTTTAACATTGGCCTGTTATAGCGCCACCAGCAGGTCTAATTTAGCGAAACAAATGTTTTTAACAAAATGGCTCAAATCATGAATGCAGTCAGTGTCCGATTGTCGTGCAAGGCGGCCAGGCCTAAGAAGAAATGGCACCCTTTTCACGTTGGCCTATTATAGCGCCACCAGGAGGCCACAATAGCCTACCTGACCTGGCGGAGACCTGTGCTCCGAGGAGCACTTTTTCTAGTTTAGCCTGCAATGTAATTAGTAGCTGGTTCTGTTCATGGTCTTTGTTCTTTGAATCTTAAAGTTCAAGTTGGTGATCGGCTGAGGAGAAGGACTAATTCCACAATGAATAACAGGCCTATATCTCCAGCAGGTCTGATTGCATTCAACCACGATAAGCCAACTAATATTGCAGCTGTACAGGACAGCTTGGGTTATCCTCTTTGTCTACCTCCCTGAGGTAAATATCACTTCTCCCTTAGAAAGGTGCCCCCCCCCCCTACTCTGTACATATAGTGTTGTATTTGTGATGATATTGTATTTTGGTGTTATTTATTGTTTATGCTATTTTGATGAATTGAATAAATAGGACCCCAATGGAAACAAGTCCACCAGACCTTTGTGTGTGTATCCTTTTAAACCAAGTGTATGACTGTACTCCTGCTGTTTGCATTTCTGTCTAATACAGTATTCAATCAATTAATCAAAGATGGCCGCCAAATCAACAAGTCATAATCTCTATTTCTTTCACATTTTAGGAAACATTTCACCATTATAGATAGACAGACAGATAGATAGATAGATAGATAGATAGATAGATAGATAGATAGATAGATAGATAGATAGATAGATAGATAGATAGATAGATAGATAGATAGATAGATAGATAGATAGATAGATAGATAGATAGATAGAGATAGATGAGGGACATTGGGAGAAGGATGCTCCTGAGTTTGCCCGTGAACACAGTTGTATGGTGTGTTTTTGAAATGTTTGATGGTTATGGTTACAAACTCTGTTTGAAAATGTCCAAAAACATATTTGGGAGTGCTATTTGGTGATTGTCCTCACAAAAGTATAGGCCTCCAAAGATAATTTGGCCTCCAAAGATAATCCCTTACGAATCTGTGTCCTGTTAAATTGAGTGGTTTAAAATAGGGGCCAAATCCCCTTTAACAAAGGTGGCGTAGTAGACAAATTGTCTTTTATTAGGTTGTACAGTAATTACTCACTTTTGCACTTTAATCGGCGTAATTACGGGGCCAGAGCTCTCAGCTCTGGACCTGTTTTAATGTTCCCCTCTTTTTTCTTCTCCCACTTTTGGCATACGCTTTTTACGAAACTTGGCCATATGGTAGATGGTCATGAAAAACTATCAAGAAATAATTCTCACAATCTTTCGTCAAAAGGTGGCGCTATAGCACTCAATTGAAAATGCCAACTTTGAACAGGTACAACTCATGCCCTGTTTGACCTACAGCCATAAAACTTCAATACACACATGCGTCTACTCATGATGAACAACTTTAACCCTCTGACTTTTGACCTCTGACCTTTAGATCTCCCACCATTTTGAATTATATGAAAAACAGTTAAAACCTATCTCCTCCTGGGATTTTTGAGTAATCTGCACGAAACGTTTTACACATGAACTTTGGACCTATGCCGACAAACTGATGCAAAAGATTTTCCATAAGTGAAAAAATGAAGCTTTAATGAGCCAATGAATATTGCAGTTTTATGACAATTATTCATCTGCCCCTAACACATACATGCAGACTCACATTTCTTTGAAACTTTGCGTTAATGTTGAGGGTCATTCCAAATATTACTGAAACCAATCTTACTCCAATTGGTCAAAGGGGGGCGCTATAGCTATTTTTTGAAAGTGCAAACTTTAAACAGGCAAAAGTCATGCCTCGTTTGGCCGACAGCCATTAAACCTGCTTACACATGTGCCTTGACTCATGAGGAACACATGTATCACGTTA
>NC_137616.1:9997799-10052829 GCF_963280865.1 Gymnoscopelus braueri | reverse complement strand
ACCCAGGGTAGTAGCTGAGCACAAGTGCTCATTTTCAGCAACGCCCTGCACACAGAAACACAGACACATTAAAACCTGGTAGCTGACTAGTACAACAACAGTCTTATGCTGTTGGCCACTAAGCAGCTCCACTGGAGCAGTTGGGGTTCAGTGCCTTGCTCAAGGGCACTTCAGCGGTGTTGGGGAAGTGGTGAACATTCACTTCCCCACCCAGATTTGTCCTGCCGGTCCGGGGATTCGAACCGGCAACCTTCCGGCAACGAGGGCGCTCCTCTAACCTTTAGGCCACCACTGCCCTGGATACAGTACAGTGGTCTCATGCAGCTATAGATACAGTACAGTGGTCTCATGCAGCTATAGATACAGTACAGTGGTCTCATGCAGCTATAGATACAGTACAGTGGTCTCATGCAGCTATAGATACAGTACAGTGGTCTCATACAGCTATAGATACAGTACAGTGGTCTCATGCAGCTATAGATACAGTACAGTGGTCTCATACAGCTTTAGATGCAGTAAAGTGGTCTCCTTTTTACAATAGGCGGAAATTACATATTTGTACTGCATGCAAAACACTGCATGGTTCTTGCCCAAAACTGCATGAGATTGGCATACATTTGACATGTCTGTACAGGGGAGGCTTGTAGGTATCCATTTAACCCATTTCCATTCACATATATTGAGGTGACAGCTCAAGGGACCATTTGGAAAATGGTGATGGTCGTTTTTCCCTCGCCAAAATGTTGTCTTAACTTTGAATCATTAGGTATTTAGCCTCCTTCCCGACAAGGTAGCATGAAAAGTTTGGTCTCATTGGAAACCTGAGGTTGTCTGGAATCAAATGGTATCTCTATCTTTGAGCTACGTCTAAATTTGAGCGTTCCACAGTCTCCGAAATACACTCTCGCCGGCGTTCCAGCCAGCCATCTCCCAGGTCTCATAGGGGTAATAAAACATTGAAAAAAACACACTTGGGACCACTTTTTTTCTTGGGATCATCAAAATCCCAATATTAGAGGTCCTATGGATGCCAAAAATCAAAACTAGAAAAAAAAATAAGCAGTCGCACGTGGACCCCTCCTAGGGCCTCTACTATAGGGTTGACAAATTTGTTCTGACCTGGCCACTGACATATGAAGAGAGAAATTTAAATTGTCCCCAAATTTAACCACTTGAACCCCAGCATCCACATTCTGGGGGGAACATTAGCCAAACATAGTCAATCTACAAGCTCACAACGTGTCTTGAGCTTGTAGATAAAAAGAAACAATAAAGAAAAAAATATCAATCAGACTCTGTTCTGATCGTATTTGCGCTTGAGTATAAAAGGTTTGCATATCCAAGCATCATGAATAAGGAATCACGAGCATTAAACACTGGGTAGAGGGGTTGAGTGAATGTGTTCTGGAAGGTGTACAGGTGTGTCAGTGTGTCAGAGGACACTCTGTAGAAGGACAGAGCCCCAGGAGACCAGTCCAAATACACTGCTACTCTGTGGGAGCCAGAGGGGCGGACAGGGAGGTCAGTGCCCCTACTATTGTGTCTGACAGTGTATTTGTTAGCATCATGGTAACATTCCAGAGTCCAGGACTTGTTATTCTGTCCAAGATAGCATCTATGATCACTTCCTTTCCTGTTGTTTCTCTGTAAATCACTGCTATGTCAACTGTTCCACTCCACTCTACCTCCCAGTAACAGCATCCAGTCAGACCCTCTGTACAAATAACATATGCCCTGTCATCAAACCTGTCAGGATGATCAGGATACGACTGAGCCTGGCTCACCCATGTCACCTTTCTGTTGTTCTCAAACAGACAGAGGTTTCTGTGTGCTGTGTTTGTGTCCAGTGTGAGAGGATGGAAACCTGTTGAGAACATAAGTCAGTAAACATTATAAACATCATTCGCTCGCACGCACACACGCAAGGGATCCATCATCCAATCATCAACAATATCGCCATCGTCATCATCATCAACCTTTATTTGACCAAACAAATTCATGCAATTTGTGAGCTTGTAGATCAGCTATTTTGCTATTTTTGAAATGTACGTAGAGCTTCATCCTACTCTCCCACCCAACACTCCCCGCTGACAGGTGCCGTCCCAGCCCGTAGGAGTATGTGCAATGACCGATATCACCCTCCCCGCCCGGCTTCCCTCAATCAATCAAAGATCATTCATAATAATACCAGAATTCAATAATTCATAATAATACATTGAGTAATAGCAACACGTCGCATCACGACGGGTTGTGAGCTGTTAGATCGGCTATTTTCAAACATTTAGTACTTTTACTTTGTGTAATTTAAGTATATTTTGATGCCAATACTTTTACTCAAGTAACATTTTGAACACAGGCCTTTTAGTTGTAACAGAGTATTGTTATATTGTGGTATTGCTACTTTTACTTAAGTAAAATGTCTGAGTACTTCTTCCACCATGTTCCATGAAACTAACCTGACTCAGCCTGATGGGGGCGGTAGGCTGTGAAACAAAATGTGTGTCGCAAGCTTCTTCCATTTGGCGGAGTCAGGTTGCCATGAAACATAGTTGTGTTTAAAGAAACAATTGCTTTTGAATTCATCCTAAGGACTCAGCTCTACTGAAGAGTTTTCAGGAGAGCATCCAGGGAGGGAGGGACCAACAGAGTATAAAACAGTGTAGACAATGTCAATGTGGCATACTGACACACACAATGTACAAAAATGTATTTCACCCACTTTTTTACCTTGTAAACCTGTGATGTGACAATAAAACTGATTCTGATTCTGATTCTGATTCTGATTCTGACACAGACAGACAGACAGACAGACAGACAGACAGACAGACAGACAGACAGACAGACAGAGAGACAGATACTCACATCTTTTTTCCTTCATGTTTCACACTGTAGGAAGTAGAACAACAATGCATCAATGTCTGACTGTCTAACACAACGTCTCCACTACCTGACACTACAGTGTTTCTGCTACCATTATCTTCACCAGGCAGCCTGTCTGGACAAACTCTCTGCCGCCTGGCTTGGAGGAGAGGAGTTAGAAACATTTCTTGTTTTTATATTTACTGTATATATAGAGTAATGTTATTTCTTCCCATGGTACTGGCCAGCAGGCCGTGGTCACACAATGTTAAATTGAGGACACTCAAATGGAACTGCAGCAGTATGTGCTGGATGAGCAACTGTCATGAAATGAGCGGGAGGTGATTTTCTATGTCTTCTCCAGTTAGATCTGCTATTTGAGCTTGTAGGTCTGCTAATTGCACTTGTAGATCTGCCATTTGAGCTTGTAGACCTGCTATTCTCACTGAATGGTTGTCAACTTTCTCAGAATGTTCACATATCATGACATGCCTAGAAGAGGGATAGGGTACTGACTCCTCTAAATAGTTTAAATTGATGCCAAACTACAGCTTACATGTATTATGCTAGACAATTCTTTATATACAATTGTACGGTTCAATTAAAAGTATGTGCCATAAATCTACCATTATTAATTTGAAAATATTAACTAGA
Organism: Gymnoscopelus braueri; assembly: GCF_963280865.1. Lineage (NCBI taxonomy): Eukaryota > Metazoa > Chordata > Actinopteri > Myctophiformes > Myctophidae > Gymnoscopelus > Gymnoscopelus braueri. The sequence continues at coordinate 10,049,316 of NC_137616.1, read as the reverse complement.
TATATCAATTGAAATCATGAATTACTTTCTTAACCATATATTTTAAGCTGAGAATGATTCAGTTTAAACTCTATGCTCTTTTTGGCACAGATTAGTGCACATTAATTAACTCTTAACATGATTATAGTAAATATGTATGAGTAGATAAGCTGGATTTAGCACAAAACTGTGACTTTTCAGGAAATGGAAAGAATAACCTGTGTTCCAATGGATCCCATGTAGTTATTATTTTAAGTTTGGAAACAGGTAATGGAACGTGTTGTGAGCTTGCCTTGTACATCAGGCATTTTTGCTGCTTTTACATGGGACAGTCATAACGTGAAGTATATATTAGTATATAAGTGGTTAGAAAAATGAGCAATAGCATTCATTTGTGAAAGAAAACAGAAATAAATGAAATATGGAGAAGCAAGGTTTCTGTGACAGTAGCACTATTCTATTACAGTTTTCACATTCACATATGATGCACTTCCAAAACTGTTGCTTCTCTAATTTGATTTGAAACAAAATAATAAACAGTTAACATCTATTTTTATTTTATCTACACACACATAATTGGTTGATTTCCAAAACATTTGTTGCCAGTGTTGAATATACAGTAACTTATATGATGTGTCTCTCTGTCATTGACATGTCTGTCTGCTGCCATCATTATTGACAGGAGGTGAGAGTTCTGTGACTTTAGTGTCATCCACTATCTGACTTATTACTTCATTCAGCACAAGAGATGTATTGTTGTAGGTTGGATTCAAATGTAAATCTATCTATAAATGCGAGGAGTGTGTGCGTGCGTGCGGGCGTGCGTTTGGAGGAGGCGTTGTTTCCTTTACCCATGATTGTTGTCTGCTGTGTTTGACAAGTATGCCAACATTATTGTATTATTGTATGTAACAATGTTCTGCCTTACATGCACTTTGTAACTTCCCATTATCTGACTGCACTGGCAGTGTTTATGTCCTTTGTACAAGGCATTCTTGTACTTCTGTTTATGTGAATATAAATAAATAAATATGTTGTGTGCGTGCGTGCGTGCGTGCGTGCGTGTGTGCGTGCATGCGTGCATGCGTGCATGCGTGCGTGCGTGCGTGTTCCCCTGCTGGTCTACCAGTCATTGGAACATGAAACAAGGGAATCGCTGCACTAACCAACATGAACACAGTCCAAGTCTACTCACTTGAGAGTTTCCAATCCAGAGAATATCTGCAGTGCAGATTCCGGCAGGATGTTAGGTAGGAAGGTCAAGTCTAATTCTCTCAAATGAGAAGGATTAGAACGGATAGCTGAGGCCAGCACTTCACAGCTTCTCTCTGACAAACAGCAGTTCTTCAGTCTAAATGAAAAATAAATCACCAGAAGTTTGAATGTCTGCTATAAATAAAACCTGCTTACAGCCACGTATTATAAAATAATTCTCTGTCTGTCTGCAACACAGAGCAGAGCGCACACCACGCTCCTGTCTCAACTTAGCTTGTTTGTGACTCCTCTGTTTGCCAGCTCTGTTGCTGCTGGATCCCTGGACCTCAACTCACCTGCCCAGATAGAAAAACTTTGGCCTTCGTTTTGACCTGTTCCTTTGTTTGATTTTTGACAACTTTTACTTTTTTGTGTTGCTCTGCTTGGCAGGCATTAGACACTTAGATTTTTGACTTATTCCTGCCTCTCTGTGTTTGAGTCTGCACGTGGGTTCAACTTGACTATTCAGCGTAACAACAAAGAAATAAATTAAGAAAGCAAGAAAGAAAGAAAGAAAGAAAGAAAGAAAGAAAGAAAGGATGAATGTATCTCAATTGTAATTGTAACACGTACTGTATTCACTGTACCTTGTCATTGTTCTAGTCAAAGTGTGTCACTATGATCTCAACCTTATTCACACTCTACAAATAAAGCATCACCACAATTATTCATAGTATAATCACATGATAAATAAATTATGAAAATACATTTTGTAAATTAATCTGACCGTAGAGTCACCAGTCTACAATGAGGATTCTTCAGTGCATCACACAGCGGATCCAGGTCCTCCAGGTCCAGCCCGTTATCACTTAAGTCCAGGTGTCTTAGATGGGATGGATTAGAACTGAGAGCTGAAGCCACAACTTCAATGTGTTTCTTCTGGAGGTTACAGCCAACAAGTCTGTAATGACAGATTCATGTAAAATAAGAAATGATCAAACAGATCATCCAAGTTCACTGTCAAGGAAGTTAACTAAGAGATCGTCTATGTAGTTCTCCAGACATTAAAGGGATTTTTCACTTAAAAAAAGAAATGTGGGTAATTTTATCGTCTACTCAGGCTTTTGTGATCACTACGGACAGTTTTTAAGTTGCTTGATATTCATTTTATCAGATACGCCCCCTTCCTATACAAACCCAGTGGTTGGAATAACGTGTTCCTTCCACGCGCTACGTCCAACCAGGGAAACTCTCCCCTGTCAGGTGACAAGAAGGTCAGTAGGCTCTCATGCATTGAAGGAGGCATGCGCTCGGCCCTGGCCTCCCTAGGTTGGCAGAGGGAGGGTAGTGCCCAGGATTACATAGAAAATTGGCACTGGGTGTAAAAAGTAGGGTTACAAAATCGTGGGATAAAAAAAAAAAAAAAAAAAAAACAGTGTAACTTCAAACTCCATTTTAACCATGATAGATTCTTCGGAAACACCCGTCCTTGGTTCTGGTGACTGATATTGTCCTTCTAATGTGTGAGGAGACCGTGTTTTTCTATTACCCTTTTCATTTATTTTTAATAATTTTTGGGGATTTCTTTTTTTTTTAAATAAAATAAATGAAAAAAGTAATCGAAGAAACACCGCCCCCTCATATTAGGAGGGCAAGATGAGTCACCAGAACCAAGGACGGGTGTTTTTGATTAATCTAACATGTTAGACCCAAACCCATTGCAAAAAAGTTGCAATGGGTTTGTATAGCAAGGGGGGTGTCTGATAAAATGAAAATGAAATATCTAAATACTGAATCAAGCAACTTAAAAACTGTCTTGGGGAGTCACAAAAGCCTGAGTAGACGATAAAATGACCCAATTTTTTTAAAAGTGAAATATCCCTTTAACAGGATGTCAGTAAGAACAGAGAACCAGAGAAGTGGAAGACAGATGTAAAGTTGTCTCTGTAAACTACAGCAAGGTTTCCCAAACTTTTCAGGCCGCGACCCCCCAAAAACAAAACACCTAACCCAAAAACAAAACACCGATATTTGAACAGGGGACCCCCCACCCTGACAAGCACTTGGAATTGTAGGAGTTGAGGATTTGTATTTAGTTTGACTCGGTTCCACAGATAAATACTGTGAAAATAGCCGATCTACAAACTCACAACGCCTCGCAGTGCGAGGCGTTGTGAGCTCTTAAATTGTCAGTCCTTAAATTGTCAGTCCTTAAATTGTAATTTTTGCATATTAAGATAATCATCTGGGGACCCCCCAAAATGATTTGCAGACCCCCCTGGGGGAACCACTGTACTGTACAGCAAGCAACTTGCATTGATGTATTAAGTAACTTGGTAATTCCTCATTAAAGTGAGTAAACCTAAGCAATGACCATAAGCATATTGCTTAAAAGAGCATCCTCTGTACACCTCCACTAATGCTCTCCTTGGTTTGACTGTGGCTACACCTGTCAACCTTTCACTGCCACCATGACACACACTGTCTGTGTGTGTGCACATGCGCACGCACGCACGCACGCACGCACGCACGCACGCACGCACGCACGCACGCACACACGCACACACACACACAAATATGTGAGTACTTCTTTCGAATCCATGGACCTCGCCTAGCTTCACCTGCCCAGCCAGATAAACTTCAGCCTTAGTTTTTGCCTGTTCCTTTGTTATATTTTACCTACTTCTAACTTTTTTGTGTTTGCTCTGTACGTGTTATTAATTGTAACACGTACTGTAGTCACTGTACCTTATCATTATTCTAGTCAAAGTGTGTCACTATGATATCAACATTATTCACACTCTACAAATAAAGCATCACGACAATATTCATAGTATAATCACATGATAAATAAATGATTAAATAGGTTTTGTAAATTAATATGACCGTAGAGTTTCCAGTCTACAATGAGGATTCTTCAGTGCATCACACAGCGGATCCAGGTTCAGCTCGCGGTTAGAACTTAAGTCCAGGTGTCTTAGATGGGATGTATTAGAACTGAGAGCTGAAGCCACAACTTCAATGTGTCTCTTCTGGAGGTCACAGCCAACAAGTCTGTAATGACAGATTAATGTAAAATAAGAAATGATCAAACAGATCAGCCAAGTTCACTGTCAAGGACGTTAACTAAGAGATCGTCTATGTAGTTCTCCAGACATTAAAGGGATATTTCACTTTTTTTTTTAAAAGGGTAATTTTATCATCTACTCAGGCTTTTGTGAGCATTACGGACAGTTTTTAAGTTGCTTGATTCAGTATTTAGATATTTGATATTAATTTGATCAGAAACGCCCCCTTCCTATACAAACCCAGTGTAACTTCAAACTCCATTTTAACCATGTTAGATTCTTCGGAAACACCCGTCCTTGGTTCTTGTGACTGATAATGTCTTTCAAATGCGTGAGGAGACCGTGTTTTTTCTATTACCCTTTTCATTTATTTTTAATATTTTTGGGGGATTTTTTATTTATTTAGAAAAATTAATTAAAAAAGTATTCGAAGAAACACCGCCCCCTCACCTATTAGGAGGGCAAGATGAGTCACCAGAACCAAGGACGGGTGTTTTTAATTGATCTAAAATGTTAAAAAAATTGAGTTTGAACTTACAATGGGTTTGTATAGCAAGGGGGGTGTCTGATAAAATGAATATCAAATATCTAAATACTGAATCAAGCAACTTAAAAACTGTCTTGGGGAGTCACAAAAGCCTGAGTAGACAATAAAATGACCCAATAATTTTTTTTAAGTGAAATATCCCTTTAACCCTTTTTGTGAGCTTGTAGATTTTTTTAAAAAAAACTCTTTTTACAACATCACAAATCTCATGTTGGGGACCCGGGCATAAAATGTATTCAGGTTTACATATTACTTAGTGTGTGTGTAGGTGTATATGTCTGTGTGTGTGTGTGTGTGTGTGTGTGTGTGTGTGTGTGTGTGTGTGTGTGTGTGTGTGTGTGTGTGTGTGTGTGTGTGTGTGTGTGTGTGTGTGCGTGCGTGCGTGCGTGCATGCTTGCGTGTTAAGTATGTTTATTCATAATGAATTTACATCACATGTGTTGTTTATTTAATAATAAGTGAAAGGTGATCTAACATGTTGATATTCACATGACTACTAACCTGGCTGTTGTGCAGTTCCTCACAGCTGGGATCAATTTGTGTTGCCCCTCCATGTCTGTGTTGTATTTGTCCAGGTCCAACACCTCCAGAACCTTTTCTGACATCTGCAGCATGGTGGCCAGAGCTGAACACTGGGTCTGAGAGAGTTTCTTCCCTGATCTGCTCTCTGACTCCAGGTACTGTTGGATCCCCTGACTTACTGAGGGGTCGTTCATCTCCATCAGACAGTGGAAGATGTTGATACATCTGTCAGGAGAGAAGCTGTCATTAAGCTTCTTCTTCAGGTTGTTGCGGTTTCTCCGTCCGTTCTCGGCGGTGGCGATGTCGGTGGCGATGTCGGTGGCGATGGCGGTGGTGATGGCGGTGGCGATGGCGGTGGTGGCGATGGCGATGGCGTTGGCGCCGGCGGCGGCGACGATGGCGGCGACGATGGCGGCGACGATGGCGGCCACGATGGCGGCGGTACATCTGTCATGAGAGAAGCTGTCATTAAGCTTCTTCTTCAGGTTGTTGCGGTTTCTCCGTCCGTTCTTGGTGGCGGCGGTGGCGGCGGCGATGATGGCGATGGCGGCGACGCCGGTGATGGCGCCGGCGGCGCTGATGGCGGTGTCGGCGGCGATGATGGCGATGGCGCCGACGCCGGCGATGACGTTGATGGGGGATTCGGCGGCGCTGATGGCGGTGACGAAGGCGATGATGGCGCCGCCGGCGATGGCGCCACCGATGGCGATGATGGCGCGGGCGGCGATGGCGCCGCCGATGAACACGCCGACGCATCTGGCGACGATTGTGATGCTGCCGCCGATGGTGTCGACAGCTTTGTCATAATCAGTGACCATCTCCTTCAGGTTGTTGACGGCTCTCTGGATCTCCTCTGGTCTGTTCTCTGTCTGACCCAGCAGGTCTCCTAACAGACTCTGGTTGGACTCCATTGAGAGACCATGAAGGAAGCGAACAAAGAGGTCCAGGTGACCATTCTCACTCTGCAGGGATTTTTTCATAGCAGCCTTCAGGAAGTCAGAGAGGGAACTGTCACTGTTGTAATCATCATCTTCCAGGAATGTCTTCAGGACCTCCATGTTCCTCTTTGTGAAACAGTGGAACAGGTAGACTGCAGCCAGAAACTCCTGGATGCTCAGATGAACAAAGCTGTAGACTGTTTTCTGGAAGACTACACTCTCTCTCTTGAAGATCTCTGTGCACACTCCTGAGTACAGCGAGGCGTCTTTCACATCAAGACCACACTCTTCCAGGTCTTCTTGGTAGAACATGATGCTGCTTTTCTGCAGATGTTCAAACGCCAGCCTGCCCAGCTTCAGAAGGACTTCCCTGTCAGTCTCCATGAGCTGCTGTTGATTCAGTTCATGAGACTCATCATACTTCTGCTTCTTCCTGTTTGTCTGGACCAACAGGAAGTGGCTGTACATCTGAGTCAGGGTCTTGGGCAGCTGTCCTGTCTCGTCTGTCTTCAACATGTCCTCCAGAACGGTAGCAGTGATCCAACAGAAGACTGGGATGTGACACATGATGTGGATGCTCTTTGATGTCTTCATGTGTGAGATGATTGTGCTGGCCAGCTTCTCATCACTGAATCTCTTCATGAAGAACTCCTCCTTCTGGGGGTCTGTGAACCCTCGTACTTCTGTCACCATGTCAAAACATGCAGGAGGGATCTGATTGGCTGCTGCAGGTCTGGTAGTTATCCAGAAGACAGCCAATGGGAGCAGATTCCCCTCGATGAGGTTTGTCAACAGTACGTCCACTGATGATGTCACTGTGACATCATAAATTAAGTCATTGTTGTGGAAGTTCAGTGAAAACCTGCTTTCATCTAGACCATCAAAGATGAAGCCAACGTTCCAGACAGCGAGTTGCTCTGCTGTGACCTTCTCTAATGTTGGGTGGAAAACATGGATCAGTGTGAGAAGACTGTGCTGCTTATCTTTGACCAAGTTCAGCTCCCGGAATGAGAAGGGAACCAGGAGAATGACATCTTGATTTTCCAAACCCTTTGCCCAGTCCAGAGTGAACTTACGCACAGAGAATGTTTTTCCAATGCCAGCGATGCCTTTGGTCAGAACTCTTCTGATGGGTGTATCTCTGCCAAGGAGGAGGGGTTTAAAGATGTCACAGCAGTTGATTGATTTGTCATGGAGGGTCTTCTTCTTGGAAAGTGTCTCTATCTGCCACACCTCATGTTGGTTATTAACCCCTTCACTCTCTCCCACCGTGACGTAGAGCTCTGTGTAGATTTCAGTGAGGGAGGTTCCTGTCTCTTCAGTGATGTGTTCTGTCACACAATCAAGACTGTTCAAACTGATCTTATAATCCTTTAAATGCTCCTGCAGACTGACATCTGCTATGAGAAGACAATGAAGACATTTTAAATATTCAGCTTCATTAATAACTTTACATTCTTACAGCTGTGTACTCAAATTATTAATGTGTTGAATCCTCCTTTAGGAATTAATAAACAGCCAGGAAAATAACATTGTTTGAATTGTCTTAGTCAAGAGTTGACATATGTTTTTCTTCCATTTAAATATTTAAGTCATAACATGAATTGTTAATTAGTGTAAATTATGTCCAGTCTTACTTTGTCCACAGCTGGTTTGACCGGATGTCTTCAGTCCAGGTGTGGTTGTGAATGTCTCTCCTGAACACCTGGACGCCTGCTCAGTCACAACACAACTACTCCTCTTTCTCTCTCTGTGGAGATGAACAGCATTTATTATGACAATATTCTTGATTGAAATAAGGTTATTTTTGTACTGTTTGGTGGTCACAACACAACTACTCCTCTTCCTCTCTCTGTGGAGATGAACAACATTTATTATGACAATATTCTTGATTGAAATAAGGTTATTTTTGTACTGTTTGGTGTTGGTAAGTATACAATAATAGGATCCATTCTGTCATGGATTTATACATTCATAATTCTCCCGTCAAGATATTATTATGCACTTTTTGTTTGACTGATTAAGACTTCTTTTCAGTTTGTACTTTTCTTCTGCCAAATTCTTGACCTTTTGTGTTTTTGGACACAGTAGTAACTTTATTTATTTATTCAGACATGTCTTCTCTCTCCAGGTCTAGCTCACTGTTTAAATAATTATAATATATATATTATTTCAAAAGATTTAAACATTTTTAAACAAAAACAATACTTTTCAACAATTAAAAACAATGTAAAAAATGTTCTAAAGTATTTCATAGATAAAACCAGAAAATCAAATAATACAAAAAATAATAATAACCTACAAGCTTACGACGTGGTGCAAAGTGACGCATTGTGAGCTTGTAGATCTGCTATTTTCACTAGTTTGGGTCCCGGGCAAACATCTAATTTCTCTTTTGGGTCTTGAGCTAAAACGGTTGGGAACCACTGGTCTAGCTGACAGGTGAACTACCAGCTCCTCTCTGGAGGAACCACTGGTCTAGCTGACAGGTTAACTACCAGCTCCTCTCTGGAGGAACAACTGGTCTAGCTGACAGGTGAACTACGAGCTCCTCTCTGGAGGAACCACTGGTCTAGCTGACAGGTGAACTAGCTCCTCTCTGGAGGAAAGATGGTTGAGGTTCCTTTCAAGGATTCTCTTGCTCTGACTTTAGAATTCCACAGAGTCCTGGTAACCTAGGACCTAGGTTACCAGGTCCTAGGTCCTAGGTTTTGAGCAGGCAAAGTAACATTGCCTGCTCAATCTGATAGCTTGACTGCATTAGGTGTGTGGAAGGCAACTTGAGTTGAATCACTGAATCACATATCACTACAGACAGTGAGATACTCTCTGGCACTACCTATAGGCCCAGGGGTGGCATCAAGTGGGGGGCGCAGAAATTATGAAATTGGCGGTGAAGTATTCTGAAATGAATGGGTATTCTATCACTCGTTTGTCGTTTGCAAGTCACATCACTATGTGCATGAGTGAATTATTGCCTAGGGCGCTAATTGTGTCAGATCCGGACCTGCTACTGTCTACATCTGTGAGATACAATACATTATTTGTGTCTTTCCAGATGAAGTTCACAGAGATCAGTGTTCTTACTTTGTCTTTGGAGGTCCAGGTTCATTACTGAAGTTAGGAGGTTCTCCTTTACACCGGTCACTCTGCATAGACACACAGCTGGGTGTTGGAGACTCTGGTCTGTGGTAAACACTTCTGGAATCACAATAAAAAAGTGTTTTCAATTACTGACCATGATGTGTGTTGATACATTACTGTAGGGTTGACAATAGACCATCATTATTCTTTTATAATATCATGATTGATTTGCTCTTTTTATTGGTTAAATATTGATATAACCTAGAGACAGACATAACCACTTTGAACCTGGCCTCCGTTTGAGCATGTCATAATAGGTGTGACAGTTTAAAAGATAATAGCAGGTCTACAAGCTCAAAATGCATTGTGATGCAAGGTATTGTGAGCTTGTATATCTGCTATTTTTGCTACTTTTACATGACACAGATGGTAATACATACAGTTCATTATGACACAGTTCTATCTAGTGGAGCCTGACTCAAAATCATCAAAGTTGACATCATGTTATTTGGTATTAAATCACCTCTAGGTAGAACACAGACAATGTATTCTGTGGATTTATTTATCAAATATTAAAGTATGTTGTCATTGGTAAAATAGTTAACATATTGTCTCTCCCAACTCCTCATTTCACTTTTGTCTAAACTTGAACTATGACCTTTTAGGTCACATTGAGGCAACATTAGAGAGGATAATAGGATGAAAGTCTACTCTATAGGGTCCTATTTTCGCAGGTGCCTTATCCATTATCCCTAATATTTTTTGCCATTTTTTAATATTTTTAAAAACATATTCAAAAGTTCAAATAGCCACTCTACAAGCCCACAACATGTCAATGTAGATCGGCTAGTTGAACTATTTGAAAATGTTTTTAAAAATAGTAAAAAGAATGGCAAAGAAGTTTAAGGATAATGGGTAAGGCACCGGCAAAAATATGGCCCTATCAGTTATCTGCTATCAATGAATCAGTCTGACAGCCTTGAATCAAAATAAATCTATCTCATGTACTTTGGAATGTACGATGATGAGTTTATTAACGACTGAAAATAAACTCTATTAAAACCATCATAACCTGTTCATACAACACTAAAGTATTAAGAGCCAGAACATTATATACCTCATGATCTGTGCTCAGTAGAGTTTGATAACAACTAAATCATGTGTTGTTTTCTGTGTGTTTTACATTCTGACCTGTGATCAGTAGAGTGGTGTTCATCTTTGAAGTTAATAGGTGTACGCATGGACCAGTCACTCTTCATGGAGACACAGCTGGGTACAGGAGACCCTGATCTGTGCTGATCAACCCTGATAGAAAGAGAGGAGGAACATGATTTACTTTATCTATATTGTCATGCAATCCATGTGGAATCCACACACACTTCTAGTCAAACATCTCTTATATGAACTCTCTACTCTGAAGTATAAAACACTTCAACGTCCACAGGGAACATTTCAGAAGTGGAACGATCGTGGTGCTGAAACTTCTTTCTATACTGAGTTTGGTTTTGATGAAGACCATTAGTTAACATGGTTAATATGATGTCATGTTTATGTAGTTTAGAGAAAACAACTGTGAATAGTTGTTAAATAAATAAACAAACTATTCATTTATTTAATGAATAAACACATGTATATTTGAGTGGGTCATGAGAACAATCACAGAGATCTTCATGAAATGTTGTTTAAATTAGGACTAGTTTGAGTCTCATGTAAAAACACATTGAGAGAATCAACCCCAGGATTCAGCCTTTCTAGTTCTTCTGTTCATTTTCAGTCCAACAACCTTGAATCATAAAGACATTTCGTGTCCTTTTGACAGTATGATGAGTTTATTAACAACTGAAAACAAAGGTTACTGTATTAACACTGTCATAACCTGTCCATATACAAAACTAAATCAAAGGAGCACTTCACCCATTTTCGACCTATTAAATTGGTCCTCACTAATGCTCATTATAAGATGACACCATTTCTGTGTCTCAGAGGAGGGCTGTGGACAGTTCAGATACCAGTGACATCATCGCTAGGCAGGTTTGGTCAAGATTTCAAACGTTATTTTATCTTGTATTGATGCAAGAACAATGGCTTGGATTTTATTCAGATTTTTTAACCACATGTGACCTGTGGGTAAACATTCAGCAAAAATAGCAGATTTACAAGCTCACGCCATGACGTGTTGTGAGGCTTGTAGATCGGCTATTTTTGGCATAGCGATTTGGTGTAGAGAGGAAAGTTGTTGTTGAGATGTTAAACGATAAATCAGGTTTGTATAAAGGAAGTCAGTACTTGAGTAGTATTTTCACTAGATACTTTTACTTCTACTCAAGTAGAAGTAAAAAGTAACAATACTTTTTCGTGAGTACAATTTAGGGCTACTCTATGTCCAAGCCTGAAGTAAAAAGTAAGTAAAAACATTTAATTATAAAAAATACATATTATTCAGTGATGTGCTTTTATTTGAGAGTGTTAATATGACTTATGTTTACAGTGTTACAATTGCCCCCAACCACTGTTACAACTGCCCCCGTCACGTGGGCAATTGTAACACTGTGACTCATTGCATTCAAATTAATATTTTAGCCATGTCCTTATTAGTGAAAGCTTAAAAATTGTATTATTAATTAGGGCACATATATATGTTTCTTATAACAAAAGATGACTAGGATATTTCAAGTACTCTGTGAATTATGAAGGCAAATACTAAAAGTGTTACTTTTGTCCCCGGTCTCTACCTAATGTGGCAACAAACAGTGACATTTGTTTATTTGTGGCCCATATGGGTCTAAGTGAAATTGCTTTTGGCTCTCCATTGTTTTGAGGGTCCTCAAGGGGTGATTAAAATACCAGACTTTTGGCTTGCTTCACAGATTGGCTGTGTAGCAATCTTTTATAGGTACATTGTATTCTAAACTACTGGTTATGACTGTGGCCAAATGAGAGTAGAGAGGAGGCTTGGCATTTGCAATTGAATATCAATAGGGATGATATTGTGATACTAAAGTGTATTGGTATTTTCTTACTCCCCTATCTGTAACCAGACACAAGTCATTCTTTGTGTCTTTCCAGTTGAAGTTCACAGATATAGTAGGCCTATAGGTGATCTTACTTTGTGTCCGGAGGTCCAGGTTCATTACTGAAGGCAGGAGGTCTTCCTTTAGACCGGTCACTCTTCTCTGGTCTGTGGTAAACACTTCTGGAATCATACAAATGTTTATAATTATCATATGAGTGAAAAAGTCAGTTTGTTCAATATTCTTTATTCCAATGTTGATTCTGTCTACTAAAACTATGACGAAAAATGTTTGTCGACTACCTTTTTTCACTGACGAAAACTACATAAAATCTAAGCTATAATGGGTAAAACTAAGACTAAATAATTTCATTTTATGTTTGGTTGCGCTCCGGTGTTGCACTCTGAAAATAGCAGAACTACAAGCTCACAACGCTTCGCAGCGCGTCTAGCTCCAATCGGAACCTCTCCCTCCACTGTATAGCTCCTAGATGAGGTTCCACAGTCTCGGCTGCCTAAAGGTGACGACACCAGCGAATATTGGCCACTATGCATGATTCTTACCTTTTTCAGCACATCGTATCCAAAAAGTAAAGGTCGGCCCCCCTGCTCTCAGATACTAAAATTTTTAGCAGCCAAGAAAATCTAAGCGACGGGTTGAAACAAGCGTCTAAATCGCTTATTTAGTCAGCCTGTGGCCAGTCAACCCGTGTCCGCATGCGCAGTACTGCTCCCGTAAGATTGCATTGGGAAATCATGGCACAGGCTGACAAAAAAAAAAAACGATTTAAATGCTTGTTTCAACCCGTCGGTTAGATTTTCTTGAGCGCTAACATTTTAAACATCTGAGAGAGGGGCCGCCGACCTTTACTTTTTGAATACGATGTGCGGAAAAAGGTAAGAATCATGCATAGTGGACAATATTCGCTGGTGTCGTCACCTTTCAGCTCCAGAGACTGTGGAACCTCATCTAGGAGCTATACTGTACAGCGGAGGGAGAGGTTCCACATGGGTCTGTGCTATCATGCTATGTCATGTTCTAGTGCTGTGTATATGGTATAGGGGGATTCACATACTTTAAGTGTGGAGGTCCAGGTTCATTACTGAAGTGTGGAGGGTCATCTTTAGACACACAGATGGCTGTTGAAGACTCCTGTCTGTGGATGTGCTGTTTGTCACTTCCCTCCTCCTCTCTCTCCACAGACTCACTCATCTTTGGTCTTTATTTAACCTGCCACGTTTACAGTGTGCACCACACACACAGACACACACACACACACACACACACACACACACACACACACACACACACACACACACACACACACACACACACACACACACACACACACACACACACACACACACACACACACACATACACACACAAACAGAACACTTTCAGTTTTACACAAGATGTCAGACCTCCACAAATGATTCCTATGACAGTAAATCACTGAATTAAGTACAATGTAACACTATTATATTAAACCTGTTCATTATATGAAATACTTACAGACCACATCATCTGGTCTGTATGAAATATGGCTTTAAAAACAATATAACCATTATGTCATTATCAGTTGATGATTTCATACATTCATACGATACAATGTAACAGCAAAATGAACTGATCCCAGTCTAGTCGCTGTTACTCTGTTGTTGTATTGATTCTAAAAGTAATTATAATAATACATGTTTAAATGTAAGTTACGTTCATATGATTAAAGAGAATGTGATATGTTTGAAAAAGGTTTGTCAAACTAGTTATAGGCTGTTTTGGTACTAATCATTTATATAGACATTTTAATTTTTATAGTGTTCCAGTTCCAATTGTGTCTGATTTTATTATTTCATTGTATTTTTATTTGTGTCATCACTTCCTATTGCACTTGTTGTTTATCCTTTATCTTGTATGAGTTCTCTTTCCTGATTGGATAAAAATCTGTATCCCAACCTGAAAATGCACATGGAGACTCCTGTTACTGATCAATTAAACACTCTATAACAATGATTAATGTAGAGCTATTTACCATTATTTAACAAAAACAATATCACTTACCCTACCTTTAAATGATCACAGTAATGTAATGTTTAATGTAGAACAATGTAGAAGATAGTTTTATATTCTTACTGAGTGGAAAATGCTGCATGGCTCTGAAACCCCTCAATAGAAACATCCTGGAGAGAGAGAGAGAGAGAGAGAGAGAGAGAGAGAGAGAGAGAGAGAGAGAGAGAGAGAGAGAGAGAGAGAGAATATGAAAACATTATCACATCTTGAGGAACCTGAATCATTACATCATTATGAACAGCATTAACCAAATGAACCCCAGCATGTCTATTATGGGGGGAACAATCACCAAAAACAGCCGATATACAGTACAAGCTCACAGTGCGTCGTTGTGAGCTTGTAGATCGGCTATTATTGGTAAAGAGATTTATGTTGACAAAAAAGAGTGGTCCAAGAAACCCAGGTCATGTTTTAATAAGGGTAATAATAATAATAATAATAATAATAATAATAATAATAATAATATCTCAGATGTATAACACTTTTCTAAGTACCCAAAGACACTTTATATGAGAAAACAACAAATTAAAACAACTTTATTAGGTGAAAACGTATAAGAAAAGTCTAGTACTAAGGAAAAGAATCTATAAAAACAGTGGAATGATGAGAAGGGGGGGGGGGTAACTGAGTAACGTAATATTGAAGAGGTGGGTTTAAAGGAGTAGTTCACCCCAAAAAATACAAATTTCATATCAATTACCCCATGAAGCACTGGATTAATGGAGATTTTTCAGTTTTTGTCGCATTCCTGAGCCAATAATTTGAGGATAATAATCAGTGTTGGGCAGTAGCTAGCTACAAGTAGTGACGCTACTTAGCTTAAGTACATTTCTCAGTAGCGTGATGGTACCGTCGCTCCTTTTGAACCAAGTAGTGTTTTCTGCAGTGTAGCTATTTTAGACCCAAATAGTGACGTAGCGTCCAACAAACACTGTACGCTACTCCCTGGAGAACATGGACTGCTAAAACAAGATTTGTGATTTTTTTTTTATCCCCGGAGAAAATCCAGGGCAAAACATTTACGGGTAGGCCAATCAGAGGCAGGATAGGGCGGGTCATGCCGCTCTAAACCAGGAAGGAAAATCAAAACACAGACCACATGAAATGAACAGTCCGCACTCTAGATATGTTATTAAAGTGACAGGACGAGCGGAGGAGGGGAGAAAACTTGACAAATGGCAGAGGCAGAGGGATTCACTGCCGCAGATGTTTCCAGTGATGAAGATGCCGTCCAGGAAGTCAACGATAACAATGCGTCTCCATGGCCGTGTATCTGGACAAATATATGTTTTTAACAGAAACAACGCCTAAATCCTATGTGTTTAGGTGTTTACAGTGTAATCCAAAAAACAAGCTGCTCTCAACTTCCCACACGTCTAACACAAATGCAGTGGTGGACAGTAACGGAGTAAATGTACTTGAGTACTGTACTTAAGTACAGATTCTGAGGATCTGTACTTTACTTGAGTATTAGATTTTTTTGCTACTTATTACTCTTACTTGAGTACATTTCCGAGACAAATATTTTACTTTTACTCGAGTACATTTCTAAGAAGGCTGTAAAGTACGGAGTACTTTTAGGTTGGCTGTTTCTTTTTTCCACACTTCTGCTCTCACACTAGCATGTTTCTGGCTTCCCTCTCCGCTCACCTCTTTGTTACATCTTGTATGGGTGTGTAGGAGTAAAAGTATTTAGTTCTGGTTCCTCAGTCATTTCTATGTTTTTATAGGTGTTTCTGCAGGCTTTGTATAACGTAGTGGCTCTACAAGCACATCAGTGCATGCAGTGCAGGTGGTTTCAGAGAATTACTTCTCTGAAACAAGAGTTATGAGATCTACTTAAAGAGGCACTATGTCACATTTTTTTAATGAATGAAATGTAATTTTGTCGAATCTGTATGGTAAAGTATGTTAATATAATATAACTTATCCATTTGGGGTGGTTATATTTTGTCTCCCTGCTCTTCTATTGAGACATTTAGATTGTGTCAAAGGTCATGTCTCACCTAGACACAGGATCTGACATGAATTTTGACCTGATTAGTCTATATAGGAAATAGGAAATCAAAGGTTGTTTGTGTGGAGACCAAGCAAGTCGACTTGTCAGTCGCCATCTTGTTTTGACAGGGTGAAGTTCACCGCTGTGCATGTCGACTCCATCTTGTTTTGACAAGGTGAAGTTAACGGTTGTGCGTGTGGGTAGATATGAAACATCCTCTGCTCTCATGCATGTGGGTAGGTATGAAACATCCTCTGCTCTCATGAGCATGAGAGCAGAGGATGTGGTCACAAAGAACCACATGCCTTGCAAACAACACCTGCCTCTCTGCAACCACCATCTCTGCAGGCATGGATGCCGATTTATGTTGGGCGGGTAAGGTACTCAACAACAAGTCACACACACATCAACCAAGTTTTAACCCCTTAATCAGAAATACCTGATGAATGTCAGTTGGAAACATTTACTCGCAATAAAATACTTTTTTGCTGTAAGTGAAGACAGTGTGCGCGATCACCATTCTTTCCTGTCTCATGCACTGGCTCCTTTTTTTACTACATTTCAAGTCATACAATTTGATTATTGGCTGATGATGAAACCATAACTGGCATAAGGACTTTGCAGATTACAGGGAGAGAGTTTGAATGACATAAATCTGTTCACAATAACACACGGTATCAGAGCGGGTACATCATGCATCCTGTGCACGTTACAAAGCATCACACAATAGTCATCCGACCCACACATTTCCTGTGCACCCACAGGATTGGCGCTAATGTCTGCAGGTCTCTGCACAAACATACACTGAACAGAGAGAATTTTCTGTTTTCTATGTCAACTGTATGCATGCAGAATGAGCATGTAAGGTATTGTGTCATATCACCAGATGTTACTTATGAGCTGGTGAAAAAATAAAACACCCTTCATGACAGTTACTCTATGCATTTATTATTATTAATATTTTTTATAGAACAGATGGCCGCAGTTTAAAGTGAGCTCCATGTCCTAATTGTTGAAGTATATTATATACTATATATTGTATCTTGACAAAAAGGTCACAGTTGATGGCCCTGGATCTGAGAATTTGTACCAAATAGATTGTCTTTATCACCAAAGTACATTAAGAACTGGAATATAATTAATGTGATCTGAGTGCAGCTTTGTCAGCAATGTGTCACTCATGTGTGACTGTTATTTCCTCATGAGAAGATAATAATTATTTTGAGGCTCTGGGGTTCATGCTGGTCCCCAGGAAGACTAAGCTGACCACACTTTTGTGGTGGCCCACATCAGATCTGATAAGTCCATCGAGGTTTTTAAGTCCTTACAAAAAACTCACCTTCTCTCTGGCTTTTAACAACATCCACTCCTAAATATTCCTATTTTAACTCCTATCTAACATTTTCTACCTTCTGTGTACATACTGTAGGTGTAAATGAACAATCTCGCTCTATGTCTGTGTCTCCTATATGCATACATGTTATGTGTTTTATACATGTTTTTGTTGTTGTGTTTTTGTTCTTTGATTTGATGTATTGCTTTTCTTTTACCTGTGCAGCACTTTGGTCAACTAAGGTTGTGTGAAAATGTGCTCTATAAATACAGTTTGATTGATTGATTGATAAGCTAGTAACTCCCATCATGATGACTGACTATCAGATGACATTACTTGAGTCTCAGACACAGCAGAGTATGTAAGGGAACTACTGGCAGTAGAAATGGAGTGCAGGAAGATCTGCCTCAAGCTCTATTTGGTTGTTAAGACGTGACGTTGCGCCCGCTAGAAGGGTCCAAGTGTGTATTTTCCCAATATGCCACAGTGCTGTGTCCCTCTCTGTTTTAACACATCTGAGAATAAAATAACGACTAAAGTGTCATTCTACCGCTCTCCTGGCAACGACAAAAAGAAGAGGAAATCGTTTTTCTATATATCGTATAAATATATATATATAAATAAATATAATAAATATATATTATAATGTTAATAATAATAATAAATAAATAAATACAACTATAAATATATATATTAGCCTACTTTTGACTGTCTATGATATTAGCATTAAGATCCTTATTAACCCTCAATGGTTCATTTCTGAAAAAGGAGGTTATTGTAAAAAGATTTACGGGTTCCAACATGTTTGTTTACAATGAGGAGTGGACGGCGCTGGTGCCTTTTAGACCCAGAAGTGATGTCGGACTACAAAATGACGTCAGACTTAAGAACCGAATAACAAGAAAACTAAAGTATCGGTATTTAACACAGAGGACATCAATGCCACTGCCGACGGGACAGTGCTCGAGGTAGTCGAGGACTTCAAAGGACTTTTACTTTTACTTGTACTTTAGGTATTTTTAAAAGCATGTACTTTTGAATACTTAAGTATATTTAAAAGCAATTACTTTTTTACTCTTACTTGAGTAACATTTTGACTGAGCTACTTTTACTTGTAGTGGAGTAAATTTGACCAGGAGTATCAGTACTCTTACTCAAGTACTGTGGTTGAGTACTTTGTCCACCTCTGCACAAATGTAAGAACACACATTCAGGTGAAAAGCTTTACATAACCATTGTCAACTGTTCCCAAACAGCACACAAGTCAGTGCACTTTGTTGTCAACAGATAACTAATAGATAGCTGCTATGTTTCACTGTAGGCAGACAATGACTAACATTATGGAGGTGGGGAAAAGAAAAGGCAAACTAAAATAAATACATACTGTACATAAGAGGGAAAAGATCATCTAGAGCAGTGGTTCTCAACCTGTGATTTTTTTTGGGGGGGGGTCCCCAGATGACAGTGAAGTGACCATTTAAGGACTTTTAAGACCTTTTTAATACCTAAAAAGAAAGATAGAATAGAAAAGAAAAAAGACCATTTCTGCATCAGAAGTAATCAACAAACTATACTATAAAAACTGGCCAAATAGTCAAATAATATAAGAAAGAGGCAAACATTTTGAAAATAGCAGATCTACAAGCTCACAACGCCTCGCAATGCGAGGCATTGTGAGCTTGTAGATCTGCTATTTTCACAATTTTCACTTTATAAAATATTATGTTGGGTTAGGGTTAGGGTTTCGTCTTTCAATATATGTCGTTTTCAATTGTAAAAAGGTAAAAACTCATTATATTTCCTATAATGAAGACAATGGATAATGATGTTATCTAGCTATAATACAATAATTAAGAATAATAATTAGAACACACTTCCAAAAAAAATAATACTTGTTTTAGTTTTTTAACTTGAAATGTTAATATTATTAAAAATAGTGACACTAGTGGTGTTAGCGGGTCAAAATTGACCCGTATACCATAGAAGGTAAACAATCATTTATTTTTCATAAACCAAAACTTTATTTTACTCCTGATAGCAAATGCTAATTGAGGACAAGTCTCTCTCACTCTCAAACATGTAAACATTGAATATTGACAATTTGGGGGGAATTAAGCCACACTTCTCTACCGGGTCAAATTTGACCCGCTAACACCACAAGTGTCACAAGACCATCAGAATTAACTGAAATGGTGGTAATAAATTTTGTTGCGTTACAATAGCTGTTCCTGAGGATATCATAAAGCCTTGTTCCAATAAAGAAATGTGAAGGGTACTTTATTACCTATTTAAACTTTAAAACGGGTCAAAAATGACCCTAACACAATGGAAGGGTTAATCATATTCAGGGGCTTTTGGAGAGAAATGAGACAAACTCCAGTCACAGCACTGCAGAGGGGAGGTGTGTGTGTGTGTGTGTGTGTGTGTGTGTGTGTGTGTGTGTGTGTGTGTGTGTGTGTGTGTGTGTGTGTGTGTGTGTGTGTGTGTGTGTGTGTGTGTGTGTGTGTGTGAGTGTGTGTGTGTGTGTGTGTGTGTGTGTGTGTCACGCTGGCGCTTGTTGACGGTCGTTAATGTTACATCAAGGCTTTTATGTTTCTGCACTGTCAAATAGGCCTACATCTAATCCAGTGGTTCTCAAAGTGGGGACCCTCTGGGGTCCTTGACGGAGTTCCAGGGGGTCCCCAGTTAAATGGCAGACGGGAACCAAATGGACCCTTATTAGAAAATTTTTTAGCAATGATTATCGAAAGAGTGGGCAAAACCATGCCTATATTAAATTGTTTATAGGGTCAATATAAGTAAATAAATATATGATAACCTTTCCACAGGAGCAGCTTTTTCATATTTATCACACATTTTGTTATTTTCCCCATACGTACATGACAGGTGAAAACATGACAAAATTTAAAAAATAGTTATCATAATGAAACTTCCCCAGTTGATTACTTTCATGAAGACAATGATTTATCGTATTAGAAGTTTTCTGCAATTGTATATTTAAATATGGAAATTAGGCATTTAGTCCATGAGCCAGAGCCCCAAAATTGAGCCAGATATTGAATATTCCCTCGTTAAAAACCTTTGACTCCAACATCTTAACAAAATGAAATAAGAATGTTGACTCTGGCTTTGTCCAATGTTCCAATGTTGATTCTGGAAAGTTATGCAAATTTGGGCATATTTTCCTAATGCCTAATTTGCATATTTAAATATACAATTTCAGAAAACTTGTAATACGATAAATCATTATCTTCATGTAAGTAATCAACCGGGGAAGTTTCATTATGATAACTATCTTTTAAATGTTGTAATTTTTTCACCTGTCATGTACGTATGGGGAAAATAACAAAATATGTGATAGATATGAAAAAGCTGCTCCTGTGGAAAGGTTATCATATATTTATTTACTTATATTGACCCTATAAACAATTTAATATAGGTATGGTTTTGCCCACTCTTTCGATAATGAAATCTTGTCTGGCTCATGGACTATATGGTCTGTAACTCAGAGAGTGTACAAATTGAACCAAATGGACCCTTATGGGTCTGTAACTCAGAGAGTGTACACATGGAACCAAATGGACATTGATTTTACGATATAAATTGTGGTCCAAGAGATAGAAATACCATTAAATGGGGGTCCGTAGCCTAATGCATGTCAAACTGGGGGTCCTTGAAATTAAAATGGTTGAAAATCACTGCTAGAGCCGTAAAAAAAAAACTCCTCTTATGGGGGGCCTTGGCATATCTTTTCAAATGGGGGTCCGCGGGCTAATAAGTGTCAAGTTTGGGGTCCTTGACATGAAAAGGTTTGAGAACCACTGATCTAATCTATAGCATCAAAGCCATAGACTTTTACAAGCGACCCTCTCTGGCTTATAGATATTTTGTTCAAGTTGTTGTTAATAACTACACTTGGTCCAGATGACAAGAATATGACTATGATTTAAGTGGAATTTATATTTATGCAGTATATTACATGTGCTATTAGTGTCTATCTGTCCTCTGAAAGAAAGGGGTTTATAGTGTGCATTTACTTAAAGGTATCCGGTAAGTGATATTGTTTGGTTAAAACAAAAAGTATTTTGTTAAAAGGTTAAAATACTATATTCTGATAGTAATCATTGCTATAGAGTGTTTTTTCAGTAACATATGTCTCCCTGTCTCTCCAGCTCTTTAATAAACAGAAAATACATTTTTCGGTAGGTGTCAAAATAGTGTTCCAGTTCCAATTTTGTCTGCTCATTTCTTAGTGTCATCACTTCCAATTTCACTTGTTTAATCTGTATCCTGATTGAGTTCTCTGTCTTGGTTGAATAAAATTGGAAATGAAACTGAAACTGAAACGAAAATGCATTTTCTGTTTAATAAAGAGGTGGCGAGACAAGGAGACTCCTAATACTGAACAAACACTCTATAGCAATGAGTACTATCAGAATATAGAGCTATTTAACACTTATTTTAGCCAAAGGATAAGGATAAGGATAATTCCTTTTAACAGGACGTTTTTGTGAACACCCCAGACAGTTTTTAAGTTGCTTGATTCAATATTTAGATATTAGATATTAATTTTATCAGACACGCCCCCTTCCTATACAAACCCATTGTAATTTCAAACTCAATTTGTTGAGTGAATGTTAGATTCATCCAAAACAACCGTCCTTGGTTCTGGTTACTCATACCGCCCCCCTAATACGCGAGGGGGCCGTTATTACTTTTTTCATTTATTTTTAATATTTTTTTTGGAAAATGAAAAAAATTAAATACAATAAGAAAATAAAATAAAATAAATGAAAATAATTCTCGGAAAAACACGGCCCCCTCACGCATTAGGAGGGCAGGGTGAGTCACCAGAACCAAGGATGGGTGTTTTTGATGAATCTAACATGGTTAAAATGGAGTTTGAAGTTACAATGGGTTTGTATAGGAAGGGGGCGTGTCTGAAAAAATGAATATCAAATATCTAGATACTGAATCGAGCAACTTAAAAACTGTCTGGGGGGCTCACAAAGGCTTGAGTAGATGATAAAATCACCAAAAGTTTTTTTGAAAGTGAAATATCCCTTTAAGCTTGTATAATTGTATTTATTTTTGTGTGTAAAACACTTTTTTATGTGCTTTATAAAGAAAGCACTTTGAAACTGAAACTGATGGCCAATACTGATGATAACTGAAAACAAATGCAATAGGCCTACTATTTAAAAATTAATTAATTAATTGCGCCCCTGTGTGTTCTGATTGATACCCCTTCCTAATCCTAGAAGCAGAGGCGTCAACTGGGTATGGCAGGGTATTGCAGCTGCCATACCCTGGCTCCAGGGGGAAAACAATTAAATGTACTTTTAAAAATAAATCCATGAATGTCTCTGTCTATCTGCGTTATCAGCCTATAATGCAGGTGTAAGACCATTGTGTTATAGGTATAATGCATAGTTTTCTATGCATTTTGGGAGTGTTTTGGCGGGTTTGACTCACACATTTTTTTTTATGACCGAGCGGGCCTCGCCGCGCGGTTCAGCCTGGACAGTTCACCCTGCCATACCGTAGCTTTTGCTGAACTGACGCCACTGGAATGAAGCAGACTGGTTGAGCTGAGACTCTGGCAGCTGGTTGCCAAGGTAACCACTTCCTGTGTGCAGGGGAAGTGTGCAACGAGCAGCACTAGAAAGAGGAAGTCTCTCTCTCTCTCTCTCTCTCTCTCTCTCTCTCTCTCTCTCTCTCTCTCTCTCTCTCTCTCTCTCTCTCTCTCTCTCTCTCACACACACTCGCAAACTCTTTCATACGAAAGTGGTGGAAAAAGTACTCAAATGTTTTACTTAAGTAAAAGTATCAATACTGCAATGTATAAATATACCGTTACAAGTAAAAGTCCGGAATTCAAAATTTACTTGAGTAAAATTACAAAAGTATTGCCATCATAATGTGCTTAAAGTACCAAAAGTAAAAGTACTCATTAGGCAGAATGTCCCATTTCAAGTTTTCTAAATATATAGAAAGTGTTTGAAAATGTGTAGATGGGCAATTTTCAAATGGCCGAAATACATGTAGGGCTGAAGTGGTTAATGTATGTTTTGTAATAATAATCAAAATCTACAAAGTAACTAGTAAAGTTTTCAAATAATTATAGTGGAGTAAAGTACAATATTTGCCTCTAAGATGTAGTGGGGTAGAAGTGAAAGTATTGAACATTTGAAATACTCCAGTAAAGTAAAAGTACCTCAAAATTGTACTTAAGTACAGTACTTGAGTAAATGTACTTAGTTACTTTACACCACTGCTCGCTATAAGCCTGCTTATGGGCTCTTCTCAAGTGGCCTTTCATATAAGTGGGGTTTTCCCCTTGAGAAATGCTCCACATATTGTATCACCCGTTTCCACTACAAGGCGCTCGCTATTGTCTTTCTCTCTGTTGTATTCACATAAATCCCATATAGGACTATAGGCCTCTTTCTCCTCTTTCTGTTGCGTATTCATATAAATCTCATATAGGACTATAGGCCTCTTTCTCCTCTTTCTGTTGCGTATTCATATAAATCTCATATAGGACTATAGGCCTCTTTCTCCTCTTTCTGTTGTATTCATATAAATCTCATATAGGACAATAGGCCTCTTTCTCCTCTTTCTGTTGTATTCATATAAATCTCATATAGGACTATAGGCCTCTTTCTCCTCTTTCTGTTGTATTCATATAAATCTCATATAGGACTATAGGCCTCTTTCTCCAAACTGTTTTCACCGTCACCATTATGTCAAAGTAACGTGCAGTCAGTGCTGTGCACGGTGCAGAATGTAAACAACAAGTGTAACGGTAGGACTGGCCCCAAAACACGCTCGCCCCCCATTTTATTCTGCGTACCAGCGGTTCTAGCATTCTTGTATTTGTTTTACAAATGACCCCATGGACCACAAAGACTGTCCTCAGGCCGCCCCATACAAATGACTCTATAGACCACTGAGACTGTCCTCAGGTCTTCCCATACAGGCCGGTGCCACAGCCAGCCGGTGTGTGTGTGTGTGTGTGTGTGTGTGTGTGTGTGTGTGTGTGTGTGTGTGTGTGTGTGTGTGTGTGTGTGTGTGTGTGTGTGTGTGTGTGTGTGTGTGTGTGTGTGTGTGTGTGTGCGCGCGTGTGTGTTTGTGTGTGTGTGTGTGTGTGTGTGCGCGTGCGTCTGTGCGTGTGCGCTCGTGCATTATTTTATGTTTCTCCCCTAGCATCAGGAGAAACACGGATTATGATTATTATTATAATTACCCCTATAGCTATGAAGTGAAGAACAAGAGCAACACCAGCAAAACTACTGAATATAAATGTGTAGCTGTTAAGTGTGTGTGTGTGTGTGTGTGTGTGTGTGTGTGTGTGTGTGTGTGTGTGTGTGTGTGTGTGTGTGTGTGTGTGTGTGTGATGTCCATCCCATACACTCTTGCATCAGCCTCACCACCGCCCACTCTCCCCCTCCCTCTCCAACCATACACATAGGCGGTGACCAGAGCCATCCCCAGCACACACAGCATCGAGCAGATGTTCAGGGAATTCTACACAGCATGGGCCCAGGGCAGAACCCCTGGAATGTAACAACAATGTGAACAATGGAGTACAAATCACTCACTATATCATCCTGGAATATACAAGGTTTGAGGTCGACTGCCCTTGGCATCAAGAGCAGAACCCCAGACTTTGCCAAAGAGATTGCAAACATAGACATCATTGTTCTACAAGAGACATGGCACAGAGGGGACGGCCCCACTGGCTGTCCTACTGGCTACAGAGAACTCGTGGTACCATCTACAAAACTGGCAGGAGTCACCCAGGGAAGGGACTCTGGAGGTATGCTAATATGGTACAAATCAGAACTAATCCACGCCATTAAGCTAGTAAAAACTGGAACTTCTTCCATCTGGCTGGAATTAAACAAGGAACTTACCACAACCGAAAAAAAATTCTACCTGTGTGCCACCTACATCCCCCCAATTGAATCCCCTTACTTTACAGAGGACTTTTTCCCCACACTAGAAGAGGATATCAGCCATTTCCAGGCACACGGTCACATTGTAATTTGTGGAGACCTAAATGCCAGAACAGGACAAGGGCCTGACACCCTCAACACACAGGGAAACATCAGCTCCCCAACATGTCCCCCGAGATACAATCACGACAAAACAACAAACAAACATGGGTCACAACTGCTACAGCTCTGTCGCTCACTGGGTCTGTACATCGTTAACGGTAGACTCCGAGGGGACTCCTTCGGTAGATATACATACAGCTCATCCCTGGGAAACAGCACGGTAGATTACTTTATCACGGACATAAACCTGGCATCGCTCAGAGCTTTCACAGTCAGCCCGCAAACACCAGAACCACAGCCTATCTAAACAGATCAACACACAGACACAAAGAACAAACGCCAAACAAACTACATACTATAAGAAAACGTTACAAATGGAATGAACACAGCGCAGAAGCTTTCCAAAATGCTATTAGGCAAAAACAAGTCCAATCACAACTGGATCAGTTCCTAGAAAAAACCTTTGAAGAAAACAGTGAAAGTGTAAACAGGGCAGTAGAAGGCCTCAATCATATATTTGAACTAACAGCCTCACTAGCAAACCTAAAAGTATCAAACAGGAAAGCCAGAAAAAATGTTGAGAATGACAAATGGTACGATAATGACTGCAATAATCTCAGGAAAAAATTAAGGAAACTGTCAAACCAAAAACACAGAGACCCAGACAACCACAACACACGTCTCCAATATGGGGAAACACTGAAACAATACAAGAAAACAGTAAGAGAAAAAAGAGATCAACATGTTAGAAACCAACTGCAAGATATCGAGGATTCCATACAGACAAACAGCTTCTGGGAAAACTGGAACAGACTTAATAAGCTAAAACAGGACGAACTACCCATCCAAAATGGAGATATATGGGTGAACCATTTTTCTAGCCTCTTTGGCCCAATCGAGAAGAACAAAGAGCAAAAACAAATAAAAGATAAACTACAAAACCTAGAGTCAGCCGTAAAAGACTACCAGAATCCACTAGATTCCCAAATCAACCTAAAAGAACTACAAGACAAAATAAAAACACTTAAAACCAAGAAGGCCTGCGGGGCAGACGGTATTCTAAATCTAAAAATAGCCATACTAAAACTCCTAAATATCGTGCTCAGCTCTGGGATCTTCCCCAGCACATGGAATCAAGGGCTGATAACGCCACTCCACAAAAGTGGAGACAAATATGACCCAAATAACTACCGCGGGATCTGTGTAAACAGCAACCTCGGAAAGATCCTCTGCATGATCCTCAACCACAGAATTCTAAACTTCCTCACAGAAAGCAATGTCCTGAGCAAATCACAAATTGGCTTTCTACCAAAATATCGCACAACAGACCACATTTACACTCTAAACACCCTAATTGACAACCAATTAAACAAAAACAAAAGCAAATTATTCTCCTGCTTTGTCGACTTCAAAAAAGCATTCGATTCAATTTGGCATGAGGGTCTGATGTACAAACTGTTGGAGAGTGGCATTGGGGGGAAAACCTATGACATCATAAAATCAATGTACACTAACAACAAATGTGCAGTTAAAATAGGCGAAAAGCACACAGACTTTTTCCCCCAAAGCCGAGGAGTTAAACAGGGATGCAGCCTGAGTCCAACACTCTTCAACATATATATCAACGAATTAGCAAAAACGTTAGAACAGTCCACAGCTCCAGGCATCCCCTTGGCAAACACAGAAATCAAATGCTTACTTTTTGCAGATGACCTGCTGCTGCTGTCTCCAACCAAGGAAGGACTACAGCAGCAACTTGATCTCCTACACAAATTCTCCCAGACATGGGCCCTGACAGTGAACCTAACTAAGACTAAAATCATGATATTTCAAAAAAGATCCAGCCGCCAAAACCATCAATTTTTCCTAAATACAATCCCACTAGAACAAACAAAAAACTATACCTACCTTGGCCTAAACATCAGCAGCACAGGGAACTACAACCAAGCTGTAAAGGACCTGAGAGACAAGGCAAGAAGGGCATTCTATGCTATCAAAAGAAACATCAAAATAGACATCCCAATTAAAACCTGGCTTAAAATACTGGACTCTGTGATAGAACCAATTTCCCTCTATGGTTGTGAGATCTGGGGACCATTAGCAAACCATGACCTTGAAAAATGGGATAAACACCAAACCGAGACCCTACACACAGAATTCTGCAAATCCATTCTCCGTACCCAGCGAAAAACACCAAATAATGCATTAGGACGATACCCACTAATTATCAAAATAAAAAAGAGAGCACTTAAGTTCTACAACCACCTAAAAGAAAGCGACCTAGATGCACTCCATAACAAGGCACTCACACACAGCGAAACCCTAGAGAGATGCTCCCTCAGCCAGCTGGCCCTGGAACTCCGGGCACAAACACAAACAGAGCCACGAGATAGAAAACCCATTGGACTAAACCAAATTATAAAACAGCAAAAGGAAAACTACCTGACACACTGGAAAGAAGCAACACAAAAGCAGAGTAAACTAGAATGCTATCTGGCCCTAAACAGAGAATACGCAGTGGCAGAATACGTGAGCACCGTGACTGACCCAAAACAAAGAAAAATCTTAACTAGGTACAGACTCAGTGAGCACAGTCTTGCGATCGAGAAAGGTCGTCACAGGCAGACCTGTATCCCGAGAGAAGACAGACTATGCACCCACTGCACACAAAATGAAGTGGAAACCGAGCTACACTTCCTAACCGTCTGTCCATTGTACCAAGACATCAGAGACACATACTTCCCACAGATTACAACCACACACGGAGATTTTGAAAACATGACCAATGACAAAAAACTCCCATATCTGCTGGGCGAAGTACAACAATGTGCAAACACAGCAGCAAGATTCGTGAGTTGCTGTGATAGGAAAAGGATATCAAACGGAACACAACCACCCTAAAGACTAATCATTGTGTATATTCCGGCACTATACCTGCACCCAGTGATCTTGGTACATAGAAATTGATCTATTGAAGATTCTGACTTTCAAATGTACATATTGTTTGTTTTGATTGTATTGCTGTATTGTTGTATTGTGCTTTCTGCTTTGGCAATGTAAACGTATGTTTTCTCATGCCAAAGCCCTTTGAATTGAATTGAATTGTGTGTGTGTGTGTGTGTGTGTGTGTGTGTGTGTGTGTGTGTGTCTGTGTGTGTGTGTGTGTGTGTGTGTGTGTGTGTGTGTGTGTGTGTGTGTGTGTGTGTGTGTGTGTGTAAAAAGCAGCAGTGATACCATCCGTAACATACAGTCAGCCTGGACCAAGAAATATGTAAATAAATAGTAATACATATTTAATGTCCTTTTCCCTTTGACATTCATATATTCATTCATTTATGACAGATATTAGTTATGTATTTATTTAACCACTTAAACCCTGACCAGTGGTGTACAATAGGCCACCATTTTCTTTTCATTCCACACAACGTATCTTTGAAATAAAAAAACTAAATGGTGGATTTAGCAGCAGATCTCACAATGCTGCGTGTTGCTGCTATTTTCACCCAATGTTCACCCTCATAACAGAGACATGAGGGTTCAACACATTTATCCACAGTAATACATTTATTACACATTTAATAACCACTTCAACCCCGGCATCCATATTACGAGGTGAACGTTGGCCAAAAAATAGCCGATCTACAAGCTCACAACACGTCGCACCGTGACGCTCTGTGGGCTTGTAGATCGGCTATTTTAGAAATTGGCCGTAGAGATAAAATGTCAGGTTTGTTTGACTAAGAATAGAGGGTTGAAGTGGTTCATCAGACATTTAATTAACTTTAATACATTTATGAATGTAGTTTTTCACTTACCAGGTGTGATGCTGAGTCCAGACACTGCCAACAGCCAGATGAACAGTGGAGCCATGAGGCCCTTCATGTTGATAACAATGTTCCTAATGATGATAAAACAACAACAATCTGCACCATGCATTAAACTCACTGTGTGGTTTAACTGACTTACTAGAGGTTTATCTGTCTCGTTTAACTGACGTCTCTTCTCTTCCTGATTGAAACCCAGGCAGGAGGAGGTTGAAACGATATCACACATTTCACATGTAACTCCTCCCACACTCCATGTAGATTCATTTAAAGCTGTATTGTGTAACTTATTTGTGATAAAATGCTTTGTTGTACAGTCTGTGTGGTAGAGTATGTCAATACAATATAACTGATTTTTGTCTCCGCCAGGCCGAAAGGCATGGCGAGAGAGTATGTTTTACCCCCTGTCCGTCCGTCCGTCCGTCCGTCCGTGTGTCCTGTCCGTCCGTTACCACCTAATCTCCGGCACTGTTGGCCCGGCCGTTGCGAAACTGTGCACACACACTCCCTGGATGCCAAGTCAGAACATCTGGCCCAAATGTTTCAGATTGGCCTGTTATAGCGCCACCAGGAGGCCGATTTGTGCAAAACACATTTATTGATACTACTCCTACAGATTTTGTCCAAACATCACAAAAATCGGTACACAGTATCTCTATAGTCATGTAATCAACAAGGATCTATCCAATTTCCCATATTACATCCTGATTGCCTAAGATTGGCTTCCAAAGTTTGCAGGATTGGTCCATTTCAACAAAATGCCTCAAATCATGAACGCAGCTTGCGATTTCCGTAAAATTTCACACGCACATTTCTATTAGGCCGAGGAAGAAATGCCACCCTTTTACCATTGGCCTGTTATAGCGCCACCAGCAGGTCTAATTTTGCAAAACACATTTTTGGAACAAAATGCCTCCATTCATGAGTGCAGTGTCCGATTGCAGTGAAAAGCCTAAGAACAAATCGCACCCTTTTCACATTGGCCTATTATAGCACCACCAGGAGGCCACAATAACCTACCTGACCTGGCGGAGACCTGTGCTCCGAGGAGCACTTTTTCTAGTTTGTAAATCATATTTGAGTCACATTCCTCAGCCTTGTTCAGACATCAAACCAATCTGACTCCAATCTGGATCAGAAATCAAATTTTGTCTGAATTTGGGGCTCAGACTTTACCTCTGTGTGGTTTGACACGACCTTTGACACAATCCTGTTTTTGGTTTGACACGACTATAACTCTATAGTTAAACTCAACTAGTGATGAAGACTATAATAGTGTAGTTAAACTCAACTAGTGATGAAGACTATAATAGTGTAGTTAAACTCAACTACCACTGCTATGCCGATGACATCCAGCTGATCCTGTCATTCCCCCCCTCTGACACACAAGTGGAGGCACGCATTGCTGCTTGTCTGGCTGACATCTCGGAGTGGATGTCGACGCACCACCTGAAGCTCAACATGGACAAGACCGAGCTGATGTTCCTCCCGGGGAGGGCTGTCCGCACCGAGACCTGGCCATCACCATTGATAATGCTGTGGTGACGTCAACTCGGACTAAGAGGAATCTGGGCGTGACCCTGGACGACCGACTGTCGTTCTCGGCAAACATCGCATCAGTGACACGGTCCTGCAGATTCCTCCTCTACAACATCAGGAGGATTCACTGAGAAGGCAGTGCAGGTTCTCATCCAGGTTCTTGTCATCTCCTGCCTGGACTACTGCAACTCCCTCCTTGCTGGTGCCCCGGCGTCTGCCATCAGACCTCTGGAGCTTGTTCAGAAAGCTGCAGCTCGTCTGGTGTTCAACCGCCCCAAGTTCTCCCACACAACTACCCTTCTCCGTTCTCTACACTGGCTCCAAATTGCAGCTCGCATCCAGTTTAAGACCCTGGTGCTAGGGCAGTGAAAGGAACAGCTCCTTCTTACCTCCAGGCTATGGTCAAGGCTTACACCCCTGCCCGACCACTTCGGTCTGCCGCCTCGGGGGCGACTGGTTGCCTCGTCGCTCAGTTCCCCTTCTGGCCGATCTACACGGTCCACGGCAGCATGGGGGGAAAACAGAGATCTTTCTGAAGCCCAATTCATACTTTGTTTTGCACAAAACGGCGTCACGCATTTAAAAAAGCAGACCTGCAAGACCACAACGCATGCCATCCGCCACACACTATGGTCTTGTAGGTCTGCCATTTCTGCCGTGCGATGCCGTCCTGTGACGGAACATAAATGAGGCTTCAGAGCAACAGCAGAGTGTCTGTAAGGTTTCACACAGTGTTCAGAACAACAGCAAAGTGTCTGTAAGGTTTCACACAGCGTTCAGAACAACAGCAGAGTGTCTGTAAGGTTTCACACAGTGTTCAGAACAACAGCAGAGTGTCTGTAAGGTTTCACACAGCGTTCAGAACAACAGCAAAGTGTCTTTAAGGTTTCACACAGTGTTCAGAACAACAGCAGAGTGTCTGTGAGGTTTCACACAGCGTTCAGAACAACAGCAGAGTGTCTGTGAGGTTTCACACAGCGTTCAGAACAACAGCAGAGTGTCTGTAAGGTTTCACACAGCGTTCAGAACAACAGCAAAGTGTCTGTAAGGTTTCACACAGTGTTCAGAACAACAGCAGAGTGTCTGTGAGGTTTCACACAGCGTTCAGAACAACAGCAGAGTGTCTGTGAGGTTTCACACAGCGTTCAGAACAACAGCAGAGTGTCTGTAAGGTTTCACACAGCGTTCAGAACAACAGCAGAGTGTCTGTGAGGTTTCACACAGCGTTCAGAACAACAGCAAAGTGTCTGTAAGGTTTCACACAGCGTTCAGAACAACAGCAGAGTGTCTTTAAGGTTTCACACAGCGTTCAGAACAACAGCAGAGTGTCTGTGAGGTTTCACACAGCGTTCAGAACAACAGCAAAGTGTCTGTAAGGTTTCACACAGCGTTCAGAACAACAGCAGAGTGTCTTTAAGGTTTCACACAGCGTTCAGAACAACAGCAGAGTGTCTGTAAGGTTTCACACAGCGTTCAGAACAACAGCAAAGTGTCTGTAAGGTTTCAGACAGCGTTCAGAACAACAGCAGAGTGTCTGTAAGGTTTCACACAGCGTTCAGAGCAACAGCAGAGTGTCTGTAAGGTTTAGGGCTGTAGTGGTTAATGTATGTTTTATAATATAATAATTTATATCTGCAAAGTTACTAGTAACTAAAGTTTTTAAAAAATTGCAGTGGAGTAAAAGTACAATATTTGCCTCTGAGATGTAGTGGAGAAGAAGTAAAAGTATAGGCAATTGGAAATACTCTAATAAAGTATGAGTAAATGTACTTAGTTACTTTACACCACTGATGGAAACAGGAAGCTGCTCTCTGCACTGACACGTCTCAACATTAAAGGTTCTATGACATTCATTTTCACTTTTTTTATTTTCTATGTTTTTTTGGGGGTTTTATGACCT
This sequence comes from Gymnoscopelus braueri, assembly GCF_963280865.1. NCBI lineage: Eukaryota > Metazoa > Chordata > Actinopteri > Myctophiformes > Myctophidae > Gymnoscopelus > Gymnoscopelus braueri. Next base: position 10,016,245 of record NC_137616.1, on the reverse strand, counting down.
CAATTACACCCAAAAAATCTGAACTTTGAACATTCAGTGGATTTTCTTTGGTCTGGGGTTTTCTGAATAATTAGGCTGAAAAGTAATCTGAGCTTGGCCCTTCGGCAGTGAGGTCACAGCCGATAAATCCCGCCCACTCTCCTCCTCGCCCCTATCCTTTCCTTTGGGGGGGGGGGGGGGAGCAGAGGCGATGATTGACAGGCAAAATCCCTCACCAGCGACACCCGCAGGCAAAGATTTATTTTTTCATTGCAGTTGAAGAGGCTTTAGAAATGTGAGAGAAAAACACCTGCCATGGATCAATGGAGTGGAATTTTTTGTTAAAACTTTCTATACACATTTGAAGGACCATGACAAAGACTTTTAATGTGTGGTAAAACTGAACGTCATGAAACCTTTAATACAATTTACCCCTGACACACCACAGCAGAGCTTAACAACTGTGGAGGGAGGCGTACGGGTGGAGCAGTGGTGAATGTATCTGCTCACCACCGCGGTTCGGGGGGGTAGGATGATGGAGGCTCTACGTCCTCCCGGTGGGGGCTCCTCATCTTGTATCATTGTGCACTGCATAGACGTCAGTCTCTCTGATAAAGGTGACGGTCATCGTATCACGGATATCAACATGCTGACGTAGATGCACATGTGTTACTGTACTGGGTCAAGCAGGTAAAGGTCATACATCATGACGGCTAGTCCATACCCAGGATGACTCAATCTCTGCCTAGATCCTACAGTCACACACACGCACGCATGCACGCACGCACGCACGCACACACACACACACACACACACACACACACACACACACAAATTGTAAAAAGTACTCAAATGTTTTACTTAAGTAAAAGTATCAATACTGCAATGTAGAAGTAGCCTACTCTGTTACAAGTAAAAGTCCAGAATTTAAAATGTACTTGAGTAAAAGTACAAAAGTATTGGTATCAAAATGCACTTAACACATTCACCGCCAAAGTTTATTCATAATAAAATCACCAATTATTTGTCCGTTTATTTTTTAACATTGAAGTGAATGGATTTTTTTAAATTATTTTTTTCCTAATTCGTTAGGGTTAGGGTTATAAATTTATACTAAAAAATTTGAGAAACATTTTAGGAATTCAAAAACAAAATAAAAAAGAATTATTAAAAGGGGAGAATTCTCCCCTTTGGTGGTAAACACCATTGACTGAAAAGGGGAGAATTCTCCCCTTTGGCGGTGAGTGTGTACCAAAAGTAAAAGTACTAAAATGTTTGAAAATAGCAGATTTATAAGCTCACAACGCGTCGCGAAGACTCGCGATGCGACGCGTTGTGAGCTTGTAGATCGGCTATTTTCAAATAGCCTATGTATAAAATAGGGCTAAAGTGGTTAATGTATGTTTTATAATGTATTCTTATATCTGCAAAGTAACTAGTAACTAAAGTTTTCAAATAATTTTTGAGGAATAAAAGTACAATATTTGCCTCTGAGATGTAGTAGAGTAGAAGTAACAGTATAGACAATTGGCGCGCGCGTGTGTGTGTGTGTGTGTGTGTGTGTGTGTGTGTGTGTGTGTGTGTGTGTGTGTGTGTGTGTGTGTGTGTGTGTGTGTGTGTGTGTGTGTGTGTGTGTGTCGTCTCACGAATATAATGTCTAATGTCTGTAACACTAGTCTTCTATGTCTTCAGCTAGTTTAATACATAATATAATATATAAAGTATTTCCATAAATGGTAATGATGCTGTAGCACCTTCCCCAGACTACATGACCAAAGATTACCACACGCTTCATTAAAGCAAGTCCAGAGCCTATTAGTTTTTCCCATAGAGATTTACAAACATATTTAGGCTATATAAATTATTATTTTTATAAATTTTATTTTTTATCCCGCAATTTTTGTAACCCATTTATTTTTCACCCGGTGCCAATTTCCTAAGTGATCCTGGGTGCTACACCAGCCCTACACCAGCGCTTCACCAGTCCCCCACAGCCTGGGGAGGCCAGGGCCGAGCTCATGCTTCCTTCAGTGCATGAGAGCCAACTGACCTCTTGTCACCTGACAGGGGGGAGTTTCCCTGGTAGGACGTAGCGCGTGGAAGGAACACGTTATTCGAACCAGTTCCCTTCCCCTCCATCAGGCGCCCGGCTATTATTTTAAGCCTGGAACCAAGCCATCCAGGCTCCTGGTGAATCATGACTATAACACATTTGATTCTGTGAAAATAAATATTTGAAAACCACAAAACAAAGGGTATTTATTAAGTATATATTTTATATCATATCATTAAATATTCAAGTTTGTTTTTCTTCAGCTGTCTAAAAGTCAGTCTATGAAATGGTTTTCTGATGACACCTGGTGGTTTTATCAGGCAACTGCAGCCTACCAGGAGTTACAACCTCAAGCTGCTTCAACTTCATTCAGACCGTTTTAAAGTTGTTGTTGTTTGTGTTGTAGAATAACTTATTTTCTATTATGGTAAGGATTAGTACATTATCACACACATGGAATTACTGTTTATAAAATCAATGTCGTCAGTTTGTTCACTTTGTTGTTTGGACTGTTGTTCTATTGTCAACAAACCGTCCTCACTGTTTGGTCACTACGGCCACAAGGTACAGTAGAGTGAACAAGGATGAGTCAGCACCCTCATACAGCCACAAGGTAGAGTGAACAAGGATGGGTCAGCACCCTCATACAAGGTAGTGTGAACAAGGAGGAGTTAGCACCCTCATACAGCCACAAGGTAGAGTGAACAAGGATGACTAAGCACCCTCATACAGCCACAAGGTAGAGTGAACAAGGATGGGTCAGCACCCTCATACAGCCACAAGGTAGAGCGAACAAGGATGAGTCAGCACCCCCATACAGCCACAAGGTAGAGTGAACAAGGATAAGACATTCTGCATAATGAGTACTTTTCTACTTTTGGTGCTTTAAGTACATTTTGATACCAATACTTTTTGTTATTTTATACTGGTAACATTTTTATTCCGGACTTTTACTTGTAACAGAGTATATCTACATTGCAGTATTGATACTTTTACTTAAAGGGATATTTCACTTTCAAATAAAATAAACATAAAAAAAAAATATTAAAAAAAAATGAAAGAAGTTATGGCAAAATCACGGCCCCCTCACACATTAGTAGGACACTCTAATGCGTGAGGGGGCCGTGATTTTTCCATTACTTTTTTCATTTATTTTTAATATATTTTTTAAATGTTTATTTTATTTGAAAGTGGAGTATTCCTTTAAGTAAAACATGTGAGTACTTCTTCCATCACTGCAGAAATCTTCATATATGGGTGCAAAAGGGCCACAGACAGACAGACAGACAGACAGACAGACGGGTGCATATTCAACGTGCATGGTCTCCTGGCCTAGTAATTATAAATAGCCTATGTGTTTAAAATGTTTGCTGTTTGTATACAATGTATAATGTTTATAATGATAAAAACATGTAGAATTCCAGAAGGTGTAGTGACTGTCTTGAACAAACATTCAGCCACTCGGCTGGGCACAGGGAAACGTTCAATAATCAAATGTCCTCTAGACTCCAGACTATAAACTGCTGTCGGGTGACATTCCCATTTATTATGAGTACAATTAATCACAGCATAGTTTGTTAATGTAAATACAATATAACTCCCCCTGTGAACCAAGACCATGACATCCATCAACTGGCTTGTTGCACCTGTGTCCCTTAATTATCTCATTGCCTGACACTTACTGTGGCACCCCACCCCTCACACTCAGTGGTGGAAAGTAACTAAGTACATTTACTCAAGTACTGTACTTAATTACAATGTGTTGAGGTACTTTTACTTTACTGGAGTATTTCCATTTTCAGTACTTTTACTTCTACTCCACTACATCTCAGAGGCAAATATTATACTTTTACTCCACTACAATTATTCGAAAACTTTATAGTTACTTTGTAGATTTTGATTATTATTATAAAACATACATTAACCATATATATACCATACTATATATACTTTGGCTATTTGAAAATAGCAGATCTACAAGCTCACAACGCGTCGCACCGCGCCGCGTTGTGAGCTTGTATATCTGCTATTTTCAAAATATTTAAATACATCATGATACCTTGTGAAATGGGACATTCTGCACAATGAGTACTTTTACTTTTGCTACTTTAAGTAGGCTATATTTTGATGCCAATACTTTGGTACTTTGGTACTTTGGCTTTTACTCAAGTACATTTGAATATAGGACTTTTTTTACTTGTAACAGAGTATTTCTACACTGCAGTATTGATACTTTTACTTAAGTAAAACATTTGAGTACTTTTCCACCACTGCTCACGGTGAACCGGCCCACAACTGGCCAAAGACACACATCAGGCAGAATGGCTCCTTCTAAAGCAGTGAACATGATTCTAAAACATGGTAACAAGGTTATTATAAAATAATATAAATATAAAGCAGTGAACATGATTCTAAAACATGGTAAAAAGGTTATTATAAAATAATATAAATATAAAGCAGTGAACATGATTCTAAAACATGGTAAAAATGTTATTATAAAATAACATCAGGCAGAAAGGCTCCTTCAAAAGGAGTGAACATGATTCTAAAACATGGTAAAAACGGTTATTATAAAAGTATAACATTTCTGTTTTACATAGTTGGGTAATCATCTCTTTGTCTCTGTAGAGGTGGATGGCAATGAATAAGACACTGGAGAGCATGGATTCATTTCACATTGACTATGCTTTGTTAGTTCTCTGCATAGCTTCACAGCATGGTATACATTGTATGTCACTTCCTGTCCACACCCTTCTTCATGTAACATCCACAGGTAGGTTAACTACAGTGACACCAAGTGGTGTAAAGAAGTAACTACATGCATTAAATACTGAGTAACAGTAGGACACAACATTTCCCTTCTTTGTAAAAAAAACGATATTTCCTTTGAGGCAAAATAAAGAATATCAAAACCTGTACTCAGGCATAACAAACATTTTCCTTGTCTCTACTCAGTACTGTGAATAAGGTTATTAAACCACAAAATGTAAACATGGAGAACATGAGACATGAACACAAAATAAACAGTGTTTCACAGATCTGAAATAAGATACAACTGTAGGATTATTTTTCTTCTTTTTCAAACACTCTACATATATTGCACCTTCAAAAATACAAAACCAATAGATCTGTTGACAAGCTACTAGGTAGACAAATAGCTAATCAGTCACATATTCTTGCATCCAGTTAGGCTTCTTTCTAACTCGTGATTGTTTTGGAGATGATGGAGAGGCAGGTGAAACAGGAATGTTCTGTGGCTTTGCAGCTGCACAGCGATCAGGAGCTAGGTGAGAGGCGTTCCATTTTCGCCCATCCTCCAGCAAGTATGTGCTTTGGGCTACCTTCTTTGTGACTCTCAGTGGAGCTCCAAACTTTGGGTGACCTTTGGGCACATGTAGAGGCGTTTTCACCCGCACACTATCCCCTTCTTGAAAAGACGGAGTGCATGCGCCTCGTTTTCCATCAGTGTAGGACTTCATCTTGTGTTGATGGCGTGTAACTTTATCTCGTACCTGTCTGTCTGAGACAGGGTCAGCATGAGAGGGCGGCAGGACAGTCAACTTTGTGCGCATCCTCCGGCCATGCAGTAGTTGAAAGGGAGACACACCAGTAGCTGCATGCGGTGTGGCACGGTAAGCCATCAGGAAAGCAGTAATGGCAGGTTTCCATGGTACAGACTGTGTGATAGCCATCTGCACACTCCGTTTCAGGACACGATTGAAACGCTCTATGGCGCCATTTGCAGCAGGGTAGTACACAGACACTCTGTGATGTACAATGTCCCGTTCAGCTAGGAAAGCAGCAAAGTCAGCTGAAGTAAACTGTTTGCCATTATCTGTGACAATGGATTCAGGGTTTCCTTGTCTGCTGAAGATGGAGGAGAGGAAGGATGTAACGTCCTTTGTAGTGATATTAGCAGTGAAAGCAACCTCTGGCCACTTGCTGTAGTAGTCGATCAGAGTGATGGCATATCGACAGTCCCATGTAGCGGTTTCAAAAGGACCGACAATGTCCATGGCAAGCTTTTGCCATGGCCTGTCTGGGAATGCAACTGGTTGTAGAGGAGCAGGACGTGGCATTGCAGTCTTGTCATTGGACTGGCATGGCTGACATGACTGAATTGTAGAGTGAACAAGGCCATCCATCTTTGGCCACCAGTAGTACTCTCTCAGGCGTTGCTTTGTTCGCACCACTCCTTGATGTGTCTCATGTGCAAGAGCCACAAGAGCAGCACGCAGTGCGATTGGCACCACCAGACGTGTCCCCCGAAGCACCAGGGAGTTTTCCACTGACATTTCATGACGTATGGGAAAGTATGGGGCAACGTCTGGACTCAGCAGTTTCACCTTTTGTGGCCAGCCACGAGCAATTTGTTCACGGAGTGCAGAAACCTCCGGGCAAGAGGCAGCAGCAGCCTCAAAGTCAGTAATGGCCAAAGCAGCAAGAGCATCAGTGATGTATGCAACCATTTCTGGTTCAGCATCCAGGGCAGGGTCAGCAGCTCCAGGAAGGGGAAGACGGGAAAGGCAGTCAGCAGTGTAATTGTCCGATCCTGGGCGGTAGATCACATCATAATCATAGGTTAAGAGCCTGGCAGACCAGCGTGCAATGCGCATTCCAGCACGACCTATGCCCTTAGTAGTAAGCAGTGTAGTGAGGGCCTGATGGTCAGTACGTAAGGTGAATTTTCGGCCCCACAAGTATGTGCGCCACTTTTCAACTGCCCAAACGCATCCCAGTGCTTCCTTTTCTACAGTGGAGTATTTGCGTTCCACTGTGTTGAGAGCCCGGGAGGCAAAAGCCACTGTACGTTCCACACCGTCAGGATGAAGCTGGGTGAACACGGCTCCCAAGCCGTAATCTGAGGCGTCAGTAGACACCAATGTATGCAGGGAAGGATCAAAAAGTGTAAGAGCAGCACTGTTCACCAGCAGCAGTTTAATTTTCTGAAAACTTTTCTGTGCCTCACTCGTCCAGTGAAAGTCAGTATCTTTTCTAATGCATGCCCGCATTGGCTCAGATTCTGTTGCATAGTTAGGGATGAACTTTGAATACCATGACACTAGGCCTAGAAACGAGCGAAGGGTAGCAGCATCTGTTGGAGCTGGGGCATTCAGAACAGCTTCAATGTGCTCCTTGTCAGGCGCGATGCCTTCGGCTGACACCACGTGACCCAGGAAGCGTAAACTTGACTGATTAAAGCAGCACTTTTCCTCATTCAGGAGTAGACCTGCTTCTTGCAGGCGATGAAGAACTTGCTTCAGACGAGCATCATGTAGTGTGCTGTTGGCTCCATAGATAATAATATCATCTAGATAGTTCTGCACACCTGGCAGGCCTTTGAGGATGGTAGCCATCATCTTTTGGAATGCAGATGGTGCAGAGGAGAGGCCATAGGGCACACGGCAGTAGCGGAAGAGTCCTTCATGGGTAATGAAAGCAGTCAGGTCCCTACTTTCCTCATGTAGAGGCACCTGGTGGTAGGCACTTGCCAGATCAATGGTTGAAAACACTGCAGCTCCACGCAGAGTGGACAGCAGCTCATCAATGTGTGGAATTGGATAGCAGTCTGTAATGACAGCCTTGTTTGGCTCTCGGAGATCCACACACATCCGAATGCCTCCTTTCTTCTTTCGTGTGACAACGATAGGAGACACCCAGGGGGAAGCATCAATTCTCTCTATCACACCAGCGGCCAGGAGCCTATTCACCTCTTCTGTCTCTCACAGACAGGGGCAAACGGCGCAGTTTTTGTCGAACCGGGGCAACAGAAGCAGTGACTTTGACCTGGTGCACAAATTTCTTGGCACAGCCAATTAGTGGGAGAGAGGTAGATAGGTGCATCACAGGGGCATGAGGAGGAGGAACTACAGCACCTCCTACAATGTGAATGTTCAGTGCAATCATCAAATCCAGGCCCAGCAATGGGGTCCCCTTCTCCACAACGAAGAAGGTTGCTGCAGCAGTGACATCATCTCTAGTCACCAGTGCTGAAAGGCATCCCAGCACAGGTATGGGTGACTTGGTGTATGTAATTAAACGAATAGCAGGTGGTGTTAAGTGTGACTCACCAAAATGTTCTTCAAACACACTGCTGGGCAGTATGGACACTGGAGACGCAGAGTCAACAACCAGGTCCATGGCATGGGCTGGTGAGTCTGAAGGCTGGATCTTGACATTGCATTTTATTTTATCAGATTTACAGGCAGTCTCTTGAATGCACAGGACAGTCACTTCAGGGACCTCCACTTCTCGCACTTGATGAGTAGGAGCAGAGCGACACACTCTGGCAAAATGTCCCTTCTTGTGGCAGGATTTGCAAGTAGCCTTAGCAGCAGGACATGAGGGAGCATTCGCTAGGTGACTGTCAGATCCACATCTGAAACATGCACGGGAGGAATTCCCAGTGGCAGCAGTAGGTGCAGGCTTCTGTGTGGATTGTTTATTCTGAGACCATGGTCGATGAGATTTATTTTGCACTGCTTGTACTTGAAAGCTAGGTTTATCTCCAACCATGCATTTAGCGTGTTCAGCTGCAGACTCAATCTGTGTAGCAAGAATGATAGCATTGTCCAGAGTGAGGTTAGGCTCCAGCAGGAGTTTCTCCCTAATATGTGCATTTGTGACATATTGGATAAGCTGATCACGCAGCATCTCATCAGTCTTATCACCAAAATCACATGATGATGCAAGCTCTCTGAGAGCAGCCACATATTGGGTAACAGTCTCCTGTGGGCCTTGTGCTCTTTTTCTGAATGTATGACGTTCCACTACCACATTAGTCATTGGTGTGAAATGTGCTCTTAATGCAGTAACAGCAGTTTCATAAGTATCACCTGTATTTGGTAGTGAGTGAAATGTCCTCTGTCCTTCTGTTCCAAGGCAGTGAAGCAGTACAGCCCTTTTTCTTGCAGCAGGCCATTGCATTTATGACCAGTAGGTAGTTGTCAAACATTAGCATCCATGCCTTGAATGGAATTGTAGGCTTCCCAGGGCATGGCAAAAACGGAGCAGGACAAGGCACATTTACAGCCATCTTTTCCAAAAAATGGTCCTCTGAAGTCGAAGTATAGCAGGTGGGTTACCTCGTCGCCAATTTGTAGAGGTGGATGGCAATGAATAAGACACTGGAGAGCATGGATTCATTTCACATTGACTATGCTTTGTTAGTTCTCTGCATAGCTTCACAGCATGGTATACATTGTATGTCACTTCCTGTCCACACCCTTCTTCATGTAACATCCACAGGTAGGTTAACTACAGTGACACCAAGTGGTGTAAAGAAGTAACTACATGCATTAAATACTGAGTAACAGTAGGACACAACAGTCTCTCTTCTCTAAAAGTATTTTCTAAAGAGCTCAGCTCAATGTGTGTTTCCTCATTAGCAGACATTTTAATATAAAGACAAAATAACGGAATTGGTGATTATAATATTGCAAAGCATAAAAACACACACACAAAAACATGTGGACAACTCCAAAAAGGAAAGAGCATGATTCAAGAACAACACGTGTGTGTGTGTGTGTGTGTGTGTGTGTGTGTGTGTGTGTGTGTGTGTGTGTGTGTGTGTGTGTGTGTGTGTGTGTGTGTGTGTGTGTGTGTGTGTGTGTGTGCGCGCGCGCGCGCGCGCGCGTTGCATACGTGCGCTGTGCGTGTGTGACAGTGAATACAGACAGCAAAAAGTTGCCACTACATTCTGGTCCCTCACATCTGACAAGATTGTGTTAAGGTTAAGGTTGCAATGTACAACCCATGTATATTGCAACATCAGTTCAATTCCACTTTTGGCACCTAAATTTCCATATAGTGTTTTCTGCATCTCTATAATGATCCCTTTCATTCCCAAGAAATGGATACGTGGAACGGGAGGGAGTGAGAGTTTGAAAAAACTCTGAACGTTCAACCGTTAGCACTTTTTCATCTGGCAGATGGAATGCCAGGAGCACATGGTCCCACATGTAGAACTTTTCTTTAGTTGCGTTCATCTCTATTGTTTTCTCCCCACCCTGATGACTGATCACCAGTTCCTTGTCATGGGCGTGGCATATTGCCTGCGCGCGCCACGTCACTTTGTGGCTTTGTGGATCATACCTACAAATGGCCTGATCATGGTCATCTAGAGCAGGGTATCCCACCCCTGTTATCTTTGGCGAGTGAACAAGCACTGTATACATGATCTCTTGAGACTCGACAACCGTTTCATATTATTCTCATTACAGGCTTTTCATTACAACAGAACTGCTCTTGATACAGTTCCAGGAGCCGCCTGATGGGGAAGGTGAATCTGTAGTGTCCATATCATGACGCGTTGCTATGGAATGCAGGTGATGTGCATGGTGAAGCATCTCAGTGCAAATGGTGATGTATAGTCATCGTCTGTTAAAGAGGATGAGGGATGGGATTGACCTGTCTCGTCGATGTATCTCTTCTCTGCAGCCTGAATATCACTTTTATCAATGTGTAGATTCCAGTATGCCAAATGTGTACCTTCCCTCGCTTTAAAAGCACTGGACTCTATAATTCCTTCCACCCGACTCTTGGTGTTGAAATGAGAAACATTGTCCACAGTGAAGCACCCTTCTTCAGGGTATGGTGGTACGTCCTGAAAAAGATAACGACTACCACGTAGAGATCTCATCATCTTCAACACCTCCAGACTCATGTGCTCCCCGCTGAAAAACACTTCTTCTTTACCTCGTATATTTCTTCTTTTCATTTTATTTAACCTGAAAGCAATTGAATAATCTGTTTAGTGATGCATGGTTGAAAAATAATGCTATTTACCAATTAAGACCCCATTTTAGTTTTACGTTGCCCCCTGCAGGCACACACCAGCAATGACATTAGGTGAGAGTTGTTGATTGATTGATTGAATACTTTATTAATCAGAAATGTAAACAGCATGTGGTACAGTAAGACATTAAAGCTAAACAAATAACAACAAAATGTCCTGCGGACTTGTTTCCATTGTGCTCCTACAGTATGTATTCAATTCATCGACATAGCATACACAAATTAACACAATAATCCATGTCATGACAACACATACAAACACTATTATGTACAAAAGAGATGGGACATTACATGTATCTCCCCTTTTGGTCTCCTGATAGATGTTTTTTCAGGCCAATTTTTTAAGAAACGAGTGTTACACATCCTTTAATGGATGGTGTCAGGGCATTACACATTATGGTGGCAGAGCAGTAGAATTAACAGGACAGTTGTTGTTGTTGTTGCTGCTGCTTGGTACTGTGATTGGTTGACGCACAACACGCCTCTGTTTTCATTTAACAAATTAGCTGGCCAAAAAAATGACTTTTTTTTTTCTTATCTTTTTTCGATATCATATTGTTACCCTACTTTCACGTATTCTGTACTGTTACCTGTATCTTTGTTTCATCTTTACTGTGGTGCTGCTATGACAACTGAATATCCCTCATTATCTAAAATAACATCCTGAAGGCTTGAAGTCTGTGATTTATCCTATTGCAAAGCCAAAGTCATCACGACCGCCAAGATAAGGTTTTCGCGTGTCACATGCATTGACTTGTATATAGCTCTGTATATTCAATTTCAAGCACTTTGTAACAATCGCCCTTTACCATGAAAGGATAACTATTAACTAAAAGGATAATCAACGAGATCGACAGGTTTTTAACTGAAATTAATTTAATAATAAAGCCACAAATTAAACAATTGACAAATTAAATGGTAAATAAATAATACACGTCAGTTTTTAAATAAACTTCTGTCCCTATCTCTTTCCCTAATAACCAAAATAAATAAACAAACAGATCAATAACCCAAATGTTCCTCTCACAAACCCCTCAAATCACAGAGTCACCCGTGAACAATAAACAAAGTTGCGTCAGTCACTTATTCGGAGCGCTGCATGGACAGTCGCCTACTCGCTGGACAAACAATAACAAACAATCTCTCTTTAACGTCCGAACGGCCTCTTGTGCAACCACGGTCTCTGGAATGTCTATTGTGTCCTTATATCCAAACGAAAACGTAATCGATCTTCCGCACTGGCGTCCAAATAATAACTAACGTTCGGCCGGGGTACCCCTATAATTTGTACTCCATAAAGAAACTTAGACGCTTGGTTTTGCCTCACCGCTGGCCTCGGCTCCTCCCGACTCCAACACCGACCGGCGTCACGTTCACAAACACTACAGCGCTCGTCTCCCACGGCAGCAACGGCAGGCTTTTTCCTCCGCGAGTCCGCTGGGTTCGAATGTTCTTTGCTGTCGGCTGCAGCTTACTATTGCGTTTAAACTTAAACTCCGTAATACTGGCGCCTGTAGGAGATCTCCTCTCACTCTCTCCTGTCGCCTCTGCTACACAGGTCTATATGATCGGTCCTCTGCGTGCACCACACCCTCTATTTGTCAAGTAGAGTGTGGCATCAATCACTCAATCACCCCCCCAATCAGACCCATTACCTTTCACGTGAACTGGAAATGTCCCGGTATCTCATAGTTTCACATATATTTCCATATCAATCAGATACAATAACATGCATAAGTAAAGTAGACGTTACATATCACTCAGATAAAATAACCCCCATAGATCAAGCAGATAAATATAATGTGCATTTGTCACAACTTGACCTTCTGGTAGGTGGAAGGCAAGTGCCACTTCATCAAAGACATAAAACTCATCTCTTCCTTTTATACCGGTAGTATCGATTATTTCATTTTCTTTGTCAATAATCATCTCAAATTTGTGAGTCTCACTTATTGCCTGGGCACGCCACAGCATTATGTCTTTATCACTTTGATAAACACAAACAGCATTAGCATCATCACAGCTGAGTATTGGGTAACTATCAAATATCTTGGTGGCTGGACTGTGAACAACGACCGTGTATGCAATTTCTTGCTTGAAAATCTCTGTCTCGTATATCCTCATGTGCAACACAACCCTCATGATGGGCTGCTCTCCAGCACAACACTGATCTCGGTACAGCTCCAAAAGCCGCTTGATGGGAAAGGTGAACTTAGTTCCCATAGCGTGATTCTGCTGAAAAAGGAGACGTGGTGAATTTCTCCAGGAAAGGCTCCTGTCTCTTTCTTTTTCCTGTGGTTTTGTCCATGGAGTTAGAGAACTCTTTGTTGAGATATCGACTCTCAGCTGCTTCAATGTCATTTTTGTCAACGTGTAAACCCCAATAGACCAAATCTGCTTCTTTCTCTCCCTTGAATCCACTTGACTCCATGATACTTATAAGAGGTGACTGGGAAGTCAAGTGAGAAATGTTGGCAATGTGGAAGTCCACTTTGGGATAAGATGGAACCGTCTTAAACAGGTAGTTCTTTCCATGTAGAGATTTAATCTTTTTTAAAACCTCCAAACTCATGTGCTCTCCTTTGAAATAGTTCGACAAAAGAGCTATGCCTCGACGCTTTTTTTCCCTCCTCATTTTATTTGCCCTGAAAGTAATAGAATAGTCAGAGTAATTATAGCCTATTATTTCTAATATGTACTATTTTAACATTATGTATTGCTTATTAATATCACTTAGTAACACTTCCTATCAAGCCCGTATACAGTGCATTATAGTATGCTTATCACACTGTATAAGAATAGTTATAAGAACTCATAAATACTCATCATCATGACCATGGCGTCACAATCATTTTAACCACTTTATCCATTTATATGTTGGCTATTCAGAAATAGCAGATGTACAAGCTCACAGCTGATGCGAGCTTCCAAGACGTTTTGGAGAATCTTGAATTATTTTTATTTCATTTTTCATTAATCTTCTCGTCCAGGGGTCCTTGGCACAAAACAGTTTGAGAACCACTGCACTAGTTGACTCTTTCAAACCACACAGGTTGGATGTCTCAGTTGAGTTCTTACCACCAGGGCGGGTCCTGGTCTTAAACAACCAGTCCCCTTTGTTTTAAAACACTAATCATGAAGCCTAAAACATTGTAGTACACTTAAGGTCATACATGATGTATTATGTGCTTACAAGACGGTATAATTACAATGTTATAAGCACTCATATTGCAATCATACACATAATAAAGCGTTATACATTAGCTAATTACTTAATAGGTCAAATGTCATAATACTTAATAATTACTGGTTTGTCTGTCTGTCTGTCTGTCTGTCTGTCTGTCTGTCTGTCTGTCTGTCTGTCTGTCTGTCTGTCTGTCTGTCTGTCTGTCTGTCTGTCTGTCTGTCCCATTCTATGTCCATAATAGATATCTCTGTCTGTATCTGTCTGTGTCCCTTTTATATCCATATAGAGAGAGCCCAGATCATAATGATGTCATATCTCATATGCAATATTTAGGGCCTCTAACGTTATATTTCTAGACGGCTGCAACCCATGACTCGCATTGGGGCTACCACGCTCTCCTAGTTGTATGTTGTTATGATTGTCTATATTTGTCTTGGTCAGGAACATCATTAATCTCAGATCAAATGCTTGGGTTACGTTGCATCATCATCTAAATCTGAGGGGGGTAAACATTTAAGTATTTCTCTCATTATATTTTGATCCGATGGCTTATTGCACATACAGTGTTGCATACTGCCGATTGCACATATTGCATTGCTTGGCCCCCGTATTGCTATATATGTTTAATTCAAATTGTAGTTATACAACATAATGCTCACCTCTTCTGTCTGGTGTGTTTAAGGAGGAAACAATCCAAATGGCTGTAGAACGCACCAGCTTCCTGCCACACAGTGAAAAAAATAAGAAGATACATTTTACTAATTTCACTTACGCACACACACACACACACACACACACACACACACACACACACACACACACACACACACACACACACACACACACACACACACACACACACACACGGAAAAATAAAATAAAAACAATATGGTGTCTTAACATGCCTAAATTGTTCTATAGACCCTTATCTTAGAAATCGTTGTGAAAATGAAACTTTCACATCAATTTGAAATGACTGACTGTCCAGGCACCCCACTACTAGAGATTAACTCCATTTACTAATAAGTAGTTAACCACCACTCAACTCCCCCAAACTCACTCACAGTTTAAACGACGCATAAACCAGGTTGAATATAAATACTTTTTCATTTCTTTCATATTTTCCATTCCAAGCACATCAAGTCTTACCTGTGTTCTTGTGGTGCTGAAGAAGTGAGTTGTGTCAGTGCAGGTGGTACATGTATGTAGAAACTGTCAGTTTGGCATTCAGGTAGGCACGATGCAACAATAACCTGTTTATAAAAATATATATATATATATAGGTGCAAGCAGCAATAAGCGGGTTCGAGGGATAAGGCAAAAAGCGATATACAACAATAGCACAATAAGACGTAGAAACAGAATAGATTGAACTTGAGACAAAGCAGCCCATGCAATTAACAAATGAGCATTCTCAACAGCTGAGCAGAGGGATTGTGGATAGTACGGAGGGGAGCGATTGGGGCTGAGAACCTCACTCATGGACACTTCAAACCATGGCCATTGACAGGAATCGAACCCTTGACCTTTGGGACTCATAGGCTGGCACATTACCAGCACTTTAGCGACTGAGCTATTCGATCCACAGACAGACAGCAGAGAAAGGAGCAAACAAAGATGATTTTTCTTCCTTTTTTAATGATGCCATGCCCTTTATAATGTTATTTGGCTAATGAAGGCTTAATTTTTTTACGTACAAACTTCTCTTTGACTGAGATTTTCAGATAATGGTCCATAGAGTGTGTATAGAACGTTTCACACAAATTGCTCAAAACTCCGGGCAGAAAAACTGGTTTAAGTGTCTTTCAAACTGCACAAATGGCAGAAGATCTAACCTTACTGGTTGAAGAGACAGATGTGTTCCTCATGAGTCAAGGCACATGTGTAAGGAAGTGGCATGGCTGTCGGCCAAACGAGGCATGACTTATGCCTGTTTAAAGTTTGGATTTTCAAACGATTGAAAAGTAGCCTGCCTGAGGTGGTTTGAACTGGTGACCTTGCGGTTGTGAGGCAGGTACTGTAGAGAGAAGCCATTTGACCAACAGACCTGAAGTGGTGAAAAAGGAGCTCACACAGATGACAGTTTCACGCAAATTGCTAAGAAATCCGAGAGAGAGAGAGAGAGAGAGAGAGAGAGAGAGAGAGAGAGAGAGAGAGAGAGAGAGAGAGACGTTGCTATCTGAAAAGTTGTGAGATTGTAGATCAAAGAGTGTCAAATTCGTTCTGTGCTCATTAGTGCTCTCTCTCTAATTGATTAATGCAAAGATAGCCACTTGTTTTATGTCTCTCAGGTGGGGGGAGGGAGTGTGTTTAACAACACACCTTCCCTGTTTGTACACACACAGAGCAGACATCTTGAATAGTCGAGCTTTAACCCTATATACATTGAAAATCCGTTCGTTCAAAGTGGGTTAAAAACAAAAGCACTGTAGAACCAGCTTTGACTGTTTACTATTAAGGACGTTGAGGTCATAAAAACAAGCGCTCCTCTTCCCAAACACTCCGCTGAACGTGGAGTGGTGTTGTTGTGAATGGGTATGGTGCAGCAGCTTAATATGTTGGTGTGAAAACTCTATTTACTTCCGCATAAATAAAAAAAAAACGGTTCATTCAGTACGGGCCGTTCGGTCTGGTACGGGGTCGTTTGGTTCGGTACACCGGTGTGGTTTGGTACTTTACACCCCTACTAGGAAGATGTTTTTTCTCTAGTGTGGATACACCGCTGGTGTGTCTTTAGAGTGTCGAACCGACTGAAGCTTCTGTTACACTGTTTACAGTCGAAAGGTTTTTCTCCAGTGTACGCTGGTGTCTTCTCAGGTTACCTAACTGACTGAAACTCTTATCGCACTGTTTACAGTGGAAAGGTTTTTCTCCAGTGTGGATACGCTGGTGTTTGTTCAGAGAAGCTAACTCAGTGAAACTCTTGCCACAGTGTTTACAATAGAAAGGTTTTTCTCCCGTGTGGACACGCTGGTGACTTTTCAGGTGACCTGACTGACTGAAACTCTTATCGCACTGTTTACAATTGAAAGGTTTTTCTCCAGTGTGAACACGCTGGTGTGTGTTCAAACAACTTAACTCAGTGAAACTCTTCCCACAGTGTTTACAATAGAAAGGTTTTTCTCCCGTGTGGATACGCTGGTGTGCCTTCAGGTGACCTAACTGATTGAAACTCTTGTCACATTGTTTACAGATGTGAGTTTTGTTTCCTGTGTCAGTCAGACAACGTCTCTTTACTTCCGATTGCGTTAAAGTCTTGGTAGACTGTTGACTACTGTAAGGTCTTTTTTCTTCTGAGTTTCTTTGCTGCTGGCTCGTTGTCGGGAACAGTGGGTTCATTGTCAAAGCTACTGCTATGCATGGGCTGAATGGTCCAAGAATTTAACTAATGATGTGTGACCTTACGATCCAGGATTGGATCCAGATGAATATCAAGTGAATATCAAGTGTATGGTTCTCTGTTAATAGGTCCTCTTGTAGGTATTTAAGGTTTCCTTGATGTCTCTCTCCATGTGTGTCATTCACACATGTGCAGTCTCGTTTTAAGCTGAGCTGATTCATATCATTATGTTGTCACTATGATGTCAGCCATGCCCAAATATGGAGTTCCTGGAGTCATTTACTGAGATAAAGTTTCAGCCCAGTCAAACCTCAATGTTCTTCCAATATGAAATTAAGTTCTAACATGAAAAAAAATGACAAAGTCATAATTTATACCAGCTTGTGGCAAGCTAAACAAATCAAAACTGCAGTATTAAATAACATAATTATGCAAATCCTTTGAACGCTGTTTCAGAGACACGTTGATTTAAAAAAATAACCATGTCCTACATAATTTTCTACAACAGCTCTTCTTTAGTAGAAGAGCTGGTCCGAACACCTACGTTGTATACTGCCATTCCGACCAATATGTATGCGTCATAGTGTCTGTCTGTCTGTGTGTCTGTGTGTGTGCGTGCGTGCGTGTGTGCGTGCGTGTGTTCTCTAGAGTGAGAACAAAGCACCAGATCAGATTAGACATGGCGAAGGTTTTATCGAGAGCGAGAGCAAGGACAAAAAGACAAAGATGCTGAGAGCGAGAGGAAAAACAGAGGAGATTGAAGCGTGTGTGTGTGTGTGTGTGTGTGTGTGTGTGTGTGTGTGTGTGTGTGTGTGTGTGTGTGTGTGTGTGTGTGTGTGTGTGTGTGTGTGTGTGTGTGTGTGTGTGTGTGTGTGCCTGGAGAGAGTGCTTGTGTTAGCTCAGCCACTGAAGCGTATCGCTGTCATGTATCTGTATCTGGTAGACCTTGTACCAACACGGATATGAAACACACACACACACACACACACACACACACACACACACACACACACACACACACACACACACACACACACACACACACACACACACACACACACACACACACACACACACACACACACAGGCTT
>NC_137616.1:9985299-9990299 GCF_963280865.1 Gymnoscopelus braueri | reverse complement strand
CACACACACACACACACACAGATAATAGGGATGAGCATTTGAAGCAATTTCCTTTTTCGAATATTTGAAGAAAATGTATTTTCTTTCTTAATGAAATGATCTTCATCTTACAGGCTGCTGGGGTGAGGTGAGTGTGGAGGTGATTTTTAATGAAATGCCGCGAGGTCACCGCAAAATCCATGCTTTATTCTAAAAATAACGTCAGAGTACGACACCAGACGTCACCCCCCCATCAAGTCCATATATGGTTATTGAAATATTTGTTTACTCAACACAACAACTCACATTTCTTCTGGACCGCCAGTTTGGTATTTGATTTGATTTGATTTTTATATAGGATCCCAATTAGCTGGTGCCATAGCAACCAGCTAGTCTTCCTGGGGTCCACACAAAAAACATAAATAAAACATTACAGTTGTATACAAAATTATTAAATGTCAGTACTCAACACACAATACATAATGAAGCTCACAAATAAGATAGCTAAAATTATATGTGAGCAAAGAAACAGAAAACAAAAACAAAACAATGCATTAAGCCAGTGTTTCACAAACTTTTCAGGCTGTGACCCCCCCAAAAACTAGTATACAGTGGATAGTTTCCACAAGTTCTGAAAATGTGGACGCTTTCAAGATTTTTAAGAAGGGCTCCTGACCCAGAAAAGGTTGGGAACTGCTGCTCTACAGTATAGGTTTTTAAACTGGTTTGGTAGCTTTTCTCACACTGGAGCCAGCTGTTTCAGTGGTTTGGTAGCTTTTCTCACTCTGGACCCAGCTGTTTCAGTGGTTTGGTAGCTTTTCTCACACTGGAACCAGCTGTTTCAGTGGTTTGGTAGCTTTTCTCACACTGGAGCCAGCTGTTTCAGTGGACAACAGTCAGTGGGAGACTGTGGTTCTACTGGACAACTCCCAGCAGGTTAAACTGGATGACAGTTGTACTGTGGAGCTTCCACTGCAGGCAGGAATGTGTGTGTCTGTGCAGCTCCAGTATAAACCGTGGGGGACAGAGAATTAATGTGAAGCAGGTTGGTGCTGAATGAAGCAGAAACACTTTCACTGGAAGAATAAAGGTTAGAAACCCAGAACTGTACATTTATATGACTGTAACAATCTCAAGTACAGCAAATAGTTGCTGACACAGTGATTGTGTGTTTCTGTGGAGGCTTATTAGAGCACAGTTTGGAACTGGAATCGACACCGACAATAATGAGACTCCTGCGGGTATTCATTATATGGCAGGAAGAGATGGGAGCACGCATGTACACACACACACGCACGCACGCACGCACGCACAAATACACACCTGGATATATGAAGACATACAGACACTAATGGGACAGGAACACTTGCAGAGAAACGTGCGTACACAACCACGCACACTCACACACACACACACACACACACACACACACACACACACACACACACACACACACATACACACACACACACACACACACACATGCACAATGATTTAGAACGTGCAGACAGACAGATAAAAACAGACAGACAGACGCAGGCACACACAGACACACACACGGACACACTCACTCACGCATGTGTGCACGCACGCACGCACATACGCACACACACAGACACACAGACACAGACACGCACACGCACACACACACACACACACACACACACACACACACACACGCACACACACACACACACACACACACACACACACACACACACACACACACACACACACACACACACACACTAGGGCATTAACGAATAGTGATTTATGGTATTCGAATTATTCGACCCAAAAGTATTCGAATATTTGATTATTCGATTTGATTATAAAAAAATTTTTTTTTTTTTTTTTTTCAATTGCATTGATGACTCGACTCAAGGAATGCGAGTTGACGTCACACCAGAGCTCACAGCTGCATGTCTGCTCTAGAAAAGCCACAAAAAAAAAAAAATCTTAAAAAAAAAAAAAAAAAAATCTTTTTTTTTTTTTTTCGAATAGTCGAATAGTGGTTTGATAGTCGAATAGTCGGTTTGATATTCGAATATTCGAATATTCGACTATTCTGTGAATGCCCTAACACACACACACACACACACACACACATGCAGACAAACCTCCTGACTGTCTCTTGCTGTGCCCGTATCAAAAAAAAATATCACAGTGCCCATGGGTCATGACACTGTGATAATCATGCCTTGATCTCGCCACACTCTCCCCTAGCACAAATCTGATTTGCATCTACTAATGAGCAATGAGAGAGAGAGAGAGAGAGAGAGAGAGAGAGAGAGAGAGAGAGGGAGGGGAGGGGGGGGGAGAGAAAGTGAGAACAGAGAAGACAAATTTGGCTAGACTGAATTTGGCTCTCATTAGTGTTTTCAGTAGCAGCACCCAATACACCCATTAAGTCACTGTGCATTAGGTCGGGACAAAAAAAATCTATACTTTGTACTTTGTACTTCCTCTTGTGACACATTATCGATACACTGGCACCAAGTATCGATATTATATTACAACTGTTTACAGATCCCCCCCGGTGTGCAAACTCAGGGCACAACACTGCATGAGACCCCTCGCTCAGTGCTGGTCATCCTCTCAAGACCTCTACACACTGCCCGATATTTGAAATGGTCGGCGAGTGAACAGATCGTTAAGCATTTCACATTGCACGAGTTTCTCTCTTGAAATCGGGCTAAATATATGGTTGTGATTCTCGCACGATTGATTGGTCGGCGACAGGGGTTCACTGATTACAAGATATTTCACCACGATGTGATCCCGACCCAATACATACATTTGTTTTTATTACAAACGTCTCACGAAAACGTGGAAGGCTCCTGTGATATATGCGCGAGACCGAGACAGGACGCTAATGATTGACATTAAATCATTCTCAATTTCTCTGTATTTCTCTCTCCCTCTCTGAAACAAACGTTTCAAAAGTCAACCAGAGTCCAATTCAGATCAGAAGCAGTGTTGCCGTGTCCGCTTATTATAAGCGAGTTGCTTATAAAAAATATTGGTGGTTGCGTTTCTTTTTAGCTTATTTCCAAAGTGTAGTTGCTTATTTGGCTTTATTTCTTAATGTTGCTTTTTTTCTTTGAAAATAGTTGCGACGCGTTGTGAGCTTGTAGATCGGCTATTTTATTTGTATATTAAAGTGCTCATGCAGCCTATAGTCGCTTTTGTTGGGCTTGTTTTCATAGACCTGGTTGCTTATTTCTCGCGCAAAACCTGGCAATACTGTTCAGAGATACGTGTGTCGACACACACACACACACACACACACACACACACACACACACACACACACACACACACACACACACACACACACACACACACACACAGCTCTCTCTCTCTCTGTCTAATAGCCCTATTCCTCTCTAATAATAAACAGCCCCATCGTCGTGCAGGCTCGCTCACTCTATCAATCTGTTTATCATGTTTAACTAATACAGGACTGGACTGTCTGTGCGGTAATATTGCAGTTCTATGCGGGAGGACTAGCCACGGTGCGTCTCTGTTGTATTAGACTCAACAGTGAATCATGCTGATAATAAAATAGCTTTCCCACCAGCTACCTCGCTGGCTGGTACTGAGCTCTGATTGGCTGTAGCACGGCTCTCATCGGGTCCGACAAACCCAAATATCCAACATGCTAGAAAAGTAAAAATTATCGGGAACCGCTCGCCGAGCGCAATTTATCGGGGTGTTTCTTCTCGGAGTACCTTTCATACTGCGCGATCAACACCTCGCCGAGGAACGCCCGATCTGGACTGAGATCGGTGGTTTTGTCGGCGATCATCAAAAAATATCCCCGAGAGCCAAATCGGGTCAAATATCGTACAGTGTGTAGAGGTCTTCAGTCAGGTAGAACAAGCTGCTCTATTTAAAGAGGATGTAAAGACCGCCGTAAAGATGGAGAACAGACTCTCCCTGGTACAAACAACCATAGTCAAGTGCAGTGGTGTAGTAAACAGAACTATCTTGTGTGCGTGCACATCTGACATTTATATCCGAGCGCCTCGCGTCTACAGCTGAAAAGAAAACAAAGACTGGTGGACATATTACACTCGAATCAACTCCACACACGATCTTTGTGTATAAAACTGTTCTGACGTTTATTTTAATCACAGCAGGAGACACAAGCACAGGTACTAACTTCTTACTCGAACAACGTGTTTCTTTGATGTCCGGAATGTGTGACCCCACCCGATGTGTTCCTTTTGACAACAACTACTGCTGTGACCTAACATTACCACTTATTGGTCGGGTGGTGGTAAACATCTTAATCACAGACAGGTAAATACTGTGAACACAACACAACACAACAGGTAATTACAACGTTCTCTTTCTTTTACAGGCGTGACCATAACCATTAAAGATAGGGTAAGTGATATTTTTTGGTTAAAACATTTTTTTGTTTGTTAAAAGGTTAAAGCACTATATTCTGTGTTTGTTTGTTCAGTAACAGGAGTCTCCCTGTCTCTCCAACTCTTTGATAGACAGAAAATACATTTTCAGGTAGGTGACAAAATCTCAGGCAATCAGGAGAGAGTACCCATTTATCAGCTTCATTTTATAGTGTTCAGGTTTCCAATTCTGTCTGCTCATTTATTTGTGTCACCACTTCCAATTTCACTTGTTTAATCTATATCCTGACTGAGTTCTCTATCCTGATTGGATAAAATTGGTATCCTGACCTGAAAATGCATTTTCTGTTTAACAAAGAGGTGGAGAGACATGGAGACTCCTGTTACTGAAATAACACATGGAAACAAGGGCTTTTTTGGACGGACCTTTTGCCTAATAAAATATTCAATCAATCAAAAACACTTTATAGCAATGAGTACTATCAGAATATAGAGCTATTTAACATTTATTTTTAACCAAAGAAAATCACTTACCTACCTTTAACTTTTCAGGTAGAAATAACCAGGTGTGATGCCATTTCTATAGGTATCCCAGGTGAGTATTTACAGCCAAGCACAATCCTTGTAGGTTAAGGCACAGCC
>NC_137616.1:9972799-9980299 GCF_963280865.1 Gymnoscopelus braueri | reverse complement strand
CAGTGAGACAGCACTGTAACTCACTTGATGTAGGTGTTGGCGTTGCCCTCAGGGAAGACGTATGGATGTCTCTTCCTGAAGACGTGTCCCACTCTGCTGCAGGGAAGGATCTCTAGACTGCCTCCACACTATGGAAGTCCATAGGTCCAAAAATTTAATAATAAATACCACAATGAAATAAATAATAAACACAATGATATAAATACAAAATACAATTAAATAAATACAAAATACAATTAAATAAATAAATGTATTTATTTATTGTGTATTTTTTTATATATCATTGGGTTTTCTATTTATTTCTTTGTGGTTCTTATTTATTTCATTTAACTTTTAATGTCAACCTATATATATTACATGATGCCACTTTTAGCTATTTAATCAAGTCCATTGGTCCAAAAATTAAAAAATAAATATCGCAATGAAATTAATAAAATCCACAATGATATAAATAAAAATACAAATAAATAAATAAAAAATACAATTAAATAAATAAATGTATTTATTTATTCTGTAATGTTTTTTATTTTATTGCGTTTTATATTTATTTCATTGTGACTTTTAATGTCAACCTATATATATTACATGTTGCCACTTTTAGCTATTTCATAAGGTACATTGGTCCAAAAATGTTATAACAAATACCACAATGAAATATATAAAAAACATCATGATATAAATAAAAAATGCAAATAAATAAATAAATACATTTATTTATTTTTAGTGTTTTTCATTTAATTGTGCTTTTTATTTATTTATTTGGTATTTATTAAATGGGTTTTTTATTTCATGCTGTCTTTTCAAAGAATGGCTTCCATTTACCCAATCATGGATTTCATGCTGTCTTTTCAAAAGAATGGCTTCCATTTACCCAATCATGGTTTGACATCGCCGTCTGTCAATCAACAGGAACGGGGCGGGATTGGGTAATCCCTGGCTCTGGATTACTTTGGTCTGTCTGTAAAACTGAAGCCAGCTCCGCCATTTTTAAATCCCACTGAATATCACTAGTGTTTTTATCTGTAGATAAAGTAGGCATATTATAATCGATTTGTAGTAAAAGTTATGGCATATGTGAATGAGAATGACTTGAGGGATGTGATGTTTACTTTAGATTAGATAGTTGTTGTTTTTTTTCGCGGACCCCCCGAGGACCCCCCCGCGATTTCCTCCCTCACTAAAATGATAGCCTACTTACTTGTTAATGTTTTTTTTCTTCACACATTTGGGGGAGAGAGAGAGAGAGAGAGAGAGAGAAGAGAGAGAGAGAGAGAGAGAGAGAGAGAGAGAGAGAGAGAAGTTGCCACAATAAGGTGTCAACGAGGTGGTCAGCAGTGTAAATGGCTCTTACAATTTAAATAAGGCTACAATGACCAGTTACAGATACACTTCATCCACCTGAAAGGTGCGAATAGTTGCTACTATACTTTTTGGGAGGGATGTTCAGCAATAAAAATGACCCAAAAAAATGACAGTATCAGTATGCTCAGGTTTAAAAACGTGACAGTGCTTACAGACAAATTATATGCTTGGTTTGATTAATAAGCTAAATTGAAAAAAGAAAGAAAAAAACAGATTACAGGACAACAATATCAGATATCCCCATCATGCAAGAATAAAGACAGTAAACTCAAATAGCATTCAATGTGGGTTAATAATGAAAAAATATGTAATCAGTTACTTCAACTTGATTATATGCAAGTATAAAGACTGTAAAACTATATATACATTGGGGGTGGTTAATAAGGAAGAATACAAATGAATATTTGATGGGGCGCTGGGTCCGCGGAAGTTTACAAATTGTGGAGGGGGTCCTTTGGTCCTATAAGGATGGGGACCCTTGAGATAGAGAATGCCAGTGTTAAACATTACTTACAGCGGCCCTGAAGGTTAAATCTGTACTCCAGGTTGAACACCTGTATATCGGTATCAGAGAATGAACATTTTAAATTGAATGTTCAATAAGGAGGTTCAAGCATGTTTGTTTTTACTTTATTTTCTTTTTTCCCCAGTTTTTTTTCCATAAGCAGAATTAGAGGGTATCCAACAACATAATTATGATTTGTTTTGGTTTTCATTTCATTTAATTGTATTATTTAAAAAATATTGTTTTATATATACATCGTGGGTGTTCCTTTCCTTTAATGCCTATGCGAACCCGGGGGTCTGGTGAAGGGGTTAAGAAGCGGCCTGGGTTGTTTTACAATCACATGACCACCAGATCAGAGGAAGAGAATGTCCCTATTTCTAGCAGGCAAACTATAGAGTACATGAATACATTAATGATCACTGACTGATCTATTTACAATGTACTGAAAATATATGCTTTTTTATGATAGTGTGTGATGTTGTGTGAACTGTTTGCACATACATAGTGATGTGATGTAATGTCTCTCCCCTCTGAAAAGCTTTTTAAAAAATAAAAATGATGGTTTGTTTTGCAACCACAGGACAGCTATGTCATAGGAAGAGATAGATATTATTGCTGTAAGCAAGCAAACAGCCGAATACATTAATATATATCACTGATAGACCATCTGTACACTGGAAAAAGAGGCACCTCTTTCATTTGCAGTGGGAATTTGTGTGAACTGTTTGTCTCTGCTTACATGACATTATATCTTATCTCAGGTACGTGATAATCAGCTTTATTGTCACATCACAGGTTTAAAAAGTGGGTGAAATTTGTTTTTGTGCATAGTTCCCATCATATTATTTCCATAGAAAAAAATAAAGGGAAGAAAAAGAAGGGGGTGGGGGTGCAAGGGGGAAAGGAGATCAATCAAGTAAACAAATTATCTACATATTTACACATACCTATATCACGTGTCTCAAGGGTCTCAAGGGTCCCCATCCTTATAGGACCAAAGGACCCCCTCCACAATTTTGTAAACTTCCGCGGACCCAGCGCCCCATCAAATATTAATTTGTATTATTCCTTATTAACCACCCCCAATGTATATATAGTTTTACGGTCTTTATACTTGCATATAATCAGGTTGAAGTAACTGATTACATATTTTTTCATTATTAACCCACATTGAATGCTATTTGAGTTTACTGTCTTTATTCTTGCATGATGGGGATATCTGATATTGTTGTCCTGTAATCTGTTTTTTTCTTTCTTTTTTCAATTTAGCTTATTAATCAAGCCGAGCATATAATTTGTCTGTAAGCACTGTCACGTTTTTAAACCTGAGCATACTGATACTGTCATTTTTTTGGTCATTTTTATTGCTGAACATCCCTCCCAAAAAGTATAGTAGCCTAGCAACTATTCGCACCTTTCAGGTGGATGAAGTGTATCTGTAACTGGTCATTGTAGCCTTATTTAAATTGTAAGAGCCATTTACACTGCTGACCACCTCGTTGACACCTTATTGTGGCAACTTCTCTCTCTCTCTCTCTCTCTCTCTCTCTCTCTCTCTCTCTTTCTCTCTCTCTCTCTCTCTCTCTCTCTCTCTCTCTCTCTCTCTCTCTCCCCCCCCCCCCAAATGTGTGAAGAAAAAAAAACATTAACAAGTAAGTAGGCTATCATTTTAGTGAGGGAGGAAATCGCGGGGGGGTCCTCGGGGGGTCCGCGAAAAAAACAACAACTATCTAATCTAAAGTAAACATCACATCCCTCAAGTCATTCTCATTCACATATGCCATAACTTTTACTACAAATCGATTATAATATGCCTACTTTATCTACAGATAAAAACACTAGTGATATTCAGTGGGATTTAAAAATGGCGGAGCTGGCTTCAGTTTTACAGACAGACCAAAGTAATCCAGAGCCAGGATTACCCAATCAGCAAATAGGTCCCGCCCTATGGTCCCGCCCCGTTCCTGTTGATTGACAGACGGCGATGTCAAACCATGATTGGGTAAATGGAAGCCATTCTTTTGAAAAGACAGCATGAAATCCATGATTGGGTAAATGGAAGCCATTCTTTTGAAAAGACAGCATGAAATAAAAAACCCATTTAAATAAATACCAAATAAATAAATAAAAAGCACAATTAAATGAAAAACACTAAAAAATAAATAAATGTATTTATTTATTTATTTGCATTTTTTATTTATACATGATGTTTTTTATATATTTCATTGTGGTATTTGTTATAACATTTTTGGACCAATGTACCTTATGAAATATCTAAAAGTGGCAACATGTAATATATATAGGTTGACATTAAAAGTCACAATGAAATAAATATAAAACGCAATAAAATAAAAAAACATTACAGAATAAATAAATACATTTATTTATTTAATTGTATTTTTTATTTATTTATTTGTATTTTTATTTATATCATTGTGGATTTTATTAATTTCATTGCGATATTTATTTTTTAATTTTTGGACCAATGGACTTGATTAAATAGCTAAAAGTGGCATCATGTAATATATATAGGTTGACATTAAAGTTACAATGAAATAAATAAGAACCACAAAGAAATAAATAGAAAACCCAATGATATATAAAAAAATACACAATAAATAAATACATTTATTTATTTAATTGTATTTTGTATTTATTTAATTGTATTTTGTATTTATATCATTGTGTTTATTATTTATTTCATTGTGGTATTTATTATTTAATTTTTGGACCTATGGACTTCCATACCACACTGCCACACACGGAACGAGATCTCTGCAGGACACACACACACACACACACACACACACACACACACACACACACACCCGCACACACACACACACACACACACACACACACACACACACCCACACACACACACACACACACACACACACACACACACACACACACACACACACACACACACACACACACACAACACGCACACGCACACACACGTCACAAAAATACATAAATAAATCACAATACTGACTATTGCATTGCAAATTTCCCCCGAAAGGAAGCTGACACATTCTCTGGCCCTGTTCTTGTGCAGCAGGATAGAATCCAAACCTGTCATACCAATCCAGCTTTGTTTATATTTCACACAAAAAGTAAATCATAAAAAATTCATAAAAAATATAAACACACGGGCTAAAAACCGAATCATGTGGATCTCAGGATCCAATGTGGATCTTCATGTGACCAGCCTGTGACATAAGTCATCCAGTGGTGTAAAGTAAAGTAGGCTACTGTACTTATAGGTATTTTTTACTTTACTGGAACATTTCTCATTTTCAATACTTTTACTTCTACTTCCATTACATCTCAAGGCAATTATTGTACTTTTATTCCACTACAATTATTTGACAGCTTTACTTACTAGTTACTTTGCAGATTTAGATTATTATCTCAAGAAATGCATTAACCACTTCAGCCCTATATATATGTTTTGGCTATTTGAAAATAGACGATCTACAAGCTCACAATGCGTCTCACAAACGCAACTGGCAGTTGCGTTTTTTTGGGCTTGTTTTCATAGACCTCATAGGACCTGGTTGCTTGTTTCTCTCGCGAAACCTGGCAACCCTGTAGACCCAGACAAACAGCCACACTTGCCACTTGTATAGATCGCATATTTGAATAGCTTTTATTTATTTTTTTTAGATCTGACGTTCATAGTGACAGAACACTATGCAAAAAAAAAAAATCTAAGCCTCGCTAGACGAGATTGAAATCTCGAGATTTCAATCTCGTCTAGCAAGACATTTTTTTTTTGTGACTGTTCTGTCACTATGAACGTCAGATCTAAAAAAAAAAACTAACAAAAAAAAAAGCTATTAAAATATGTGATCTAACGCAAGGCCTATCCGCGCACGGTTTTAAGCTGTGGCGGACCCAGGATGGAGTTATGAAAATGTTCAACTGTACCATTCATCCTAGGATATCATAACATCATATAAAAGGTAAGAAAAACTTAGTCCAAAATTTTCCTTTAAATAAAGTGGATTGGATAAAAAATAAATAATAAAAATCAAGATGATTTCATTTTAAAAACTAGACCAGGAGACCTGGTTCTGCCAGACCCAGAATAAGTACTTTATAAGATCAGAGCACTACGTCACCGACTTCACATGACGTGTCAGCCTGTGTCTATGCCCATGTATGGACGAAAGGGGACAGACTTTTTTTGGCTGGGGCCGGAGGACAAAGTGACCATGCCCATGTATGGACGAAACAGGTACAAAGCCTCATGTAAGCCCGACCCCTTGGGTCTGGCAAACACAAAGAAATTCCTTATTTAGGTAGTGAAAATAGCTGATATACAAGCCGATCTAGAAGCGTCTGAGCTTGTAGATCTGCTATTTTCACGAGTTTGGGTCCCAGGGAGACTAAAAGCTTTGGGAGCCCTTGCTGTAGTGTTTCCCTTGCTGTAGTGTTTGATGCACTGCAAAACTTGTAGTGTGCATCTCTCTCTCTCTCTCTCTCTCTCTCTCAAAAGAGAAAAGTCAACTTAATAATAACACACACACACAATCAACTTCTAACAATGTCAAAGACCCAGAGATACAGCCATGCCATGGGGTTAATATTTAGCCATTTAAAGGTCTGAGAGTTAACACAGGCATAGCACTCTTTAATGCGTCTCATGAAAAACAACAAAAACAACCACTGAGTCAGGCACTATCTTCGTGAGCATAAGTGATGTTAATCATCTTAACACAAAATTATTCAACATTCATTCCCTTTTCACATCGTTTTTTTTTTTTTCTCTCTCTCTCTTTTTTGTTTCACATTCATTTGTCTCCCCCCCCCCCCCCCCCCAGTTCACAAGTCCAGTCTGTGAGGTTTTACCACCACTCTGCCATATCTAGTGGTAGGGCCGTGTGTGTGTGTGTGTGTGTGTATGGACAGGTGTGTGCCCCTTGGGAGTCTGTGTTGGTGACTCAGGGCGTTCTGGAGAACCCAGTGTCGGCTCACCTGGTTGGGGTGGTGTGCTGGGTGTTGCAGTGTGAGGTGTGTGTGGTACCGTCTCTGGAAAAGGGACAAGATGGTGTCTGTTCCGCCTGGTGGTGCCTGAAGGCCCGTCCACTATGTAGGAACGTGGAGCAGAGTGCGGCGAAACCACTGTGCCTTGAGACTTTGTATCTGTAATCCACACTGGCTGACCTGGTGTGAGCTGACTTAGATTTCTCAACACGGTGCCTTTTGTTGAAATTTGCAGTGTCCTTCACCCTCCTCTCCCTTTCTTTAGCTGCCACAACAGTGCTGTCCGGAAGCTCTGGGGTGAGTAGAGAGGGATGCTGGGGCACTGGAGTGCGCAGTCTCCTGCCCATGAGGAGCCGGGCAGGACTGTAGCCATTAGCAAGTGGTGTAGCTCTATAGGCCAACAGAGCCAGACACGGATCCTTAGCTTTCTTTAGCAGCTGTTTCACAGTCTGAACGTGACGTTCCGCCTCACCGTTACTCTGAGCGAACCCAGGGCTACTAGTGACATGTTTGAACCCGTAGGCTACTGCAAAGTCTTTGAACTGTTGACTGGAGTACTGGGGGCCATTATCACTAAAAAAAAACTCTCTGGGACCCCATGTCTAGAGAACATTGATTTGAGATGCACAACAACA
>NC_137616.1:9922799-9967799 GCF_963280865.1 Gymnoscopelus braueri | reverse complement strand
CTGCCTCCAGTCATTTTCAGACCAATCCATGCTACATAACCCCAAGGCCTCAATCCATTGATGAATACCTGATCATTTGTACATGATTGAATCATCATTAATTGTATCCAATACATTCACTTCTTCACTCGGATGTGCAGACACACACGCACGCACGCACGCACGCACGCACGCACGCACGCACGCACGCACGCACGCACGCACACACACACACACACACACACACACACACACACACACACACACACACACACACACACACACACACACACACACACACACACACACACACACACACACACACTAACCTGTTCTTCTCTACTGTTAATGATCACCAGATCAGCTCCTTCATTCAGACACTTGTCTCTACTTTCCTCTCCAAATAACATGTAGTAACAGCTGTTTCCAAATTTCTTCCATCCTCTGGGACACGACGTGTCTAAAAACATCAAACAGGAGATTTACTGATGGATTTTCAATGTACTGATAATCAATTCTAACACCTAGTTGTAATAATAATAGTAGTCAGAGATGTAGTGGAGTGGAGGGTAAAACTATTCATTTATTATATCCTTGGTGTTTTCTACACCATACATTTACTCAACTACAATTTTTTGGTACTTTTACTTTACATCGTTTGACACTTTATACTTCTACTCCACTACATCTCAGTGGCAAATATTGTACTTTTTGCTCCACTACAATTATTTGTTAGTTACTATACATTTTTAGATTATTAATACAAAACATACATTAAGCAATTAAGCCCTATTTTATAATTCAGTTATTTGAAAACATCAGATCTACAATCCAGCAAGACATAATGTGAGCTTGTATTTGCTCATTAGATTGATCTGAGGAACATCATTTTTGACAGCATCAGTTTGTACTTTTTAGACTATTTTTTTAATATTCTCAATACCTGCTTTGTGTTTCAGCATTTCCTCCTCTAGCTTCTCACTTCTCAGTCTGGTCTGGAGCTCTCTCGTCTTGTTTTCCATATCTGGAGAGAAAAGAAAAAAAATCACATTCCACGTTGCACATTTAGAACTCCTTGAAGCCTTCATCTTTTAGGCACGTTTTGCCCAGCAAGCATGTAGCCTCTTAAAGATATATTTCACTTTCAAACATGTTTGGACTCATTTTAACGTCTACTCAGGCTTTTGTGTTTCACCTGTTGCGATTCCTGTCATATCCTCTCCGGCGTTGAGTAGGCTACTTGGTAAACACCTGGACATGAAGGTTTCGGCTGAGACAGAACAGGAACTCTAAAATAGGGTTTTTAAAACGGGCCGCTTCCCTAGAAGCGTCTGATTAGGGCTGGCCCGCTGGCACTGACAAGTTGATTATACTCTTGTCGGCTTAGAACTCACAAATCTATTGGTCTACTACTATCTGAACGAGCCAATTAGTTCTATTCGTCCAGTGCTTGGTTTCTAACGTGGTCCCCAAAGAAAATGTAAAGCGAGAGGTGAGGGTTGGCCTCTAATATGATTCCCCCTCAACTTCCAACTTCAAGGAGGCTATACTTCAAGACTCACAAACCTGTCCTGGTGACCTTCATCATCGATATTAGGGAAAACTTAAATCTTTCTAATTCGAATATTAGTATTATTATATCTACTTATTTATAAAAGTTGTTTGTACATTTTACCTGCATTTTGTCCTTCCAGGCTGCTCTTCAGCTGTCCCTCCAGTTTGCTCAGCCTCTCCTCCAGGCTGCTCTTCAGCTGTCCCTCCAGGTTGCTCAGCCTCTCCTCCAGGCTGTTCTTCAGCTGTCTCTCCAGGTTTCTCAGCCTCTGAGAAAGGCTGATCTTCAGCTGTACCTCCAGGTTGCTCAGCCTCTCCTCCAGGCTGCTCTTCAGCTGTTAGTTAGTTAGTTAGTTAGTTAGTTTATTTATTTCGGTCATGATTTCTTTTCACAACAAAACATTTGAACATACAGTACAACTTAGTCAACATGGTGACTATTTGGCCGAAAAGGTATGGGCTGAAGCCGAAGCTTATTTTGCCCACCTTATTACCATTTGAAATAAATTATCATAATAGCTTAAAGAAAACGTAAGCGCAAACAAAAGAAAATGAACTAACACAAACTTCAAATATTACATTTCAGATCAGATGAAACAAAAAGAAAGAAAGGAATAAAAATAAAATAAAACATTTTGATTTACATTATCTTTTCAGACGTAATCAATTTGTACCTTTTACAATTTAAATCATAACAATATCTTCTATCACTAGTATCGTTGTTTCTATCTCTATTTAGAATTATCATTACTATTTATATCTACTTAATAATTTAATTTTCTATTTTCATTTAATTTACTAGGTTACATTTGTATCAATATATATCTCAGTATACTATATATATATATATATATATATATACATAATAAATGCATTCAAATATACTTCCACAAACATATGTATATGTGCATATGAAAGTATGCACAAACACATATATGGATACACACTGTCATGTTTTTACTTGTTCATTACATTGATGCCATATATCTATCAATTACATTTGCTTTATATAGTTTCTTATATGTTTTAATTGAGTTGGACATTTTAATATCATTTTCCAATGAGTTCCACAGATTTACCCCTATGACTGATATGCATCTCCCTTTGGAGTTGGTCCTTGCTTTTGCTTTCTCGAAGATAGCTGTTCCCCTGAGCTCATATCTGCATTCTCTGGGTTTGAACAGCTCCTGCATGCAGCTTGGAAGTAACCTATTGTGTGCCTTGTACATTATGTGGAGTTAAGTTTGACAATATCTTCTAATTTCAGTGTGCGGTTTTCGATGAATAGTGGGTTGGTTGGTGCATAATAATCAGACATATTAACTATTCTTATTGCTTTTTTTTGTAGCATAAATATGGGATGGATGATTGTTTTGTAAGTATTTCCCCACACTTCCGCACAGTAAGTTAAATAAGGCAATAGTAAGGAGCAGTACAGTGTCTGGAGTGATTTTTTGTTAATGATACCTTTCATTATCTGAAAAATTGCTATTGTTTTGGATATTTTTCTTTTTAAGATGTCTATATGCGGCTTCCAGGTAAGTTTATTATCGATAATGATTCCTAAGAATTTGGTTTGATTAACTTGCTCTAATTCAATATCATTTATGGTTAAACGAATTGGAGATTTTATTTTTTTATTGCCAAAGATAATGAAGTTAGTTTTGCTGATGTTTAATGACAATTTATTTATGTCAAACCACTTTTTTAAGATTTTTAAGTCATTTTCCACTGCATGCAGGAGCTGCCCAAGGTCCGCACCCGTAGAGTACAAACTGGTGTCGTCTGCAAACAGAACACAGCGCATATCCTGCAAGGCTTCGCATATGTCATTTATATAAAGAATAAATAGTTTTGGACCCAGAACCGAGCCCTGAGGAACTCCAAATGTAGCTTGCAAGATATCTGAGTCAACTCCATTTAAATTAACAAATTGTTTTCTGTCTTTAAGGTAACTTTCAAGCCAAGAGAGGGCAATACCCCTGATTCCATATCTCTGCATTTTTTTAAATAATATCCCATGGTCAATAGTGTCAAAAGCCTTTTTTAAATCTATAAAGACCCCTACCGTGTATTCTGAATTGTCTATTGCTTTTGAGATGCTTTCCACCAGTTCTATTACTGCCATCGAAGTAGACCTTTTGGCTCTGAATCCATATTGGTGAGTGCTTAGTAGGTGGTGTTTTTCTATGAAGTCATCAAGCCTTTCTACAAAAAGTTTTTCTAGGATTTTGGAAAATTGGGATAGGAGAGAGATCGGTCTGTAGTTTGTTAGTTGCTGTTTGTCTCCGGTTTTGAATATGGGTATTACTTTAGCCGTTTTCATTTTATTTGGGAAAATACCAGTTTGGAATGATAGGTTGCAGATATGGGTAAACGGAGTTACAATGGTTTCAATTATGTTTTTAACTATCATCATGTCAATATTTGTATGGTCAGTCGACTTTTTATTTTTGAATTTGTTGACAATTTGTAATATTTCGTATTCATTTACGCTGCTGATGAAGATGGAATGTGAATTTAACTTAATAAGACTTTCATCCAAACCGTTCTTATCTCTCGGCTCCTCAATCTCCTACATTTACAAAAAACTTATTGAAATCATTTGCAATTTCCCTTGGATTTTCCATTATTTTATTGTCATTTTTAAAAAACTTAGGGTACTCAGCTTTTCCACTACCTTTCTTAATTAAGCTGTTTAGTATTTTCCAGGTTCCTTGAATGTTATTTTTCTGTTGTTCCAGTAACTTATGAAAATAATCTTTTTTACTTGTTCTTATTATATTAGTTAGTTTATTTTTATATTTCTTGTATCTGTTTTCTGTATCCTTGTTTCTATTCTTTAAAAAATTCGTGTAAAGTAAGTTTTTTTTTTTACATGCATTATTTATACCTCTGGTTAACCATGGCTTTTCCTGTTTTTGCTTGTATTTGTGGATGTTTTTCTTCATGGGACAATGTTTGTCATATAGATCCATGAATACAGACAAAAAGGCTTCATAGGACTTATTGGGCTCTTTTGCAGCATAGACCTCACTCCAAGTCTGATTTTGGAGGTCAGCCCTGAGGGCATTTATAGCTTCAGGTGTTCTTTGACGTGTCATTGTAAATGTGTGATTTGTATGTTTGTTATCCTTCCTGAGGAGTTGTGGAAAAATAGCAAAGACAGGGAGATGGTCACTTATATCATTTATTAATAGTCCTGCTGTTATTTGGCTTTCTAGTGTGTTTGTATATATGTTGTCAATCAGTGTAGCGGTGTCTATTGTTATTCTGCTGGGTTTTGTTATAACAGGGAATAGATTATTTGTAAACATGGTGTCAATGAAATTGTTAGTTTTATTGTTTCCATGGGGATTAAGAAGGTCAATATTGTAGTCACCACTCAAAAGATTTATCTTGTTGTTTTTATTGTTGCCAAACATACTGTCAAGCTTGGAGTTAAAAATGTCAAGGCAGGATCCAGGCGTTCTATATACACAAGTGATTACTATGTTTTTCGAGTTTTCAACAAATATTTCGACTGTGATGGATTCAAGAATATTATCAATGTTAGTTTTCATTACTAAACTAGATCTTAATGCTTTGTCTACATATATAGCAACACCTCCTCCTATTTTATTTGTCCTGTGAGATGTGAATAATTCGTATCCTTCCATTTCGACACTGTGAGTTTTTTCATCGTCAAGCCAGGTTTCAGATATGGTGACCACGCTGATTTTTTTTAACTGACACAGATAATCCCTTATTTTTTTGAAATTTTTGTTTAGACTTCTGCTGTTAAAGTGTATAATCGAAAAATTGTCCTCCATTTTTAGATCTTTGAACTGGTCATCAGTGTAGTACTGGCAATTATTATTGAAGTTATTATAAAAATTGTTTTCGGGATCTATGTCATTATCAATCTCATAAGATTTGTGTTCAATGTGGTCAAAGCTGTTGAAGTTGAGGTGTTCATACTTACTATAGATATTTTCTACCTGACATTCCCTATTACTTTCATTAATTATTTCCTCAAAATCTTCCTCCTCAACCTCTAAATGGAAAAAGAGTTTCGTCACGATCTGTCATTTTGTTTTGATCTATAACCATTTTTCATGTGGACACACTTCATCGCAAGACAGTTGTAAATAGTCACGCATGTAGGCGTACACACACACATACACACACGCACACTGGCACACACAAACTCACACAAACCCACGTACGCACACACACTTCCCTCACCGTGTCTATGACCATATAAGGAGAGGTAGTTACAGGGAGACACGCATACACGCACTCGCGCACACAGCCACACATACCCACAGCACAGACACACCAAAATGCAGATGTTGACTGCAAAAAAGCAGAAAAGTCCAGCAAAAAAGAAGCAAAGGGAAATATAAAAAATACAAAAGTAGAATACAAAAAAATTAATTACAGCACCTAAGTCCCGCGAATCATTGAAAGCAGCATAACGAGTAGGGGGGAAAGTCAGCAAAATACCGCCAGTAAGCGTCCATGCATTGCTATTAAATGTCCACAACAAGAAGCCATGCAATATCCATCGATTCCCTCCATAAGCAAAAATAAGTCCCATGCAGAAGAAAAACAAAGCAGCAATAAAGAGCAATAGGCGTCCATGCAAGGTCCATGCAAAATGGGAAAAAAAGAGAAAAAAATCCATGCAAAAATCTGGGCGAAAAATCAGTGCAAAAATTGGAAGTAAGAAGCAAAAAAAGAGGCAAAAAAAGAGGTTGAAACTATCCATAATGTATTCTGGGTTTTTCTTACTCATGGTCCTCTTCTAACAAAGCCATCAAGGCCCCCAGGTATCCTTATCTGTACAAGTCAAGGTCGCTGAGTTGTCTTACCTTGATAACTTTGGCTTCTTCAGGCGTGGATCCGTTCAGTTTAATGAACACATTACAGTTCCTGGTCCAGGTTGCTTGTATCTTATTTTCCTTCTTCATGATGCGGGCCTCTCTTGCCATCCCGGCGTTCTTTTGCGTCAGGTGCTCATTCATGTATACATTGGTACCTTTAAGTTTCCTTCCTTGCATGAGCAGCTCGGTCTTGTGTTTTCGGTTTACGAAGCGTAGGATGATGGCTGGCTTGTTCTTCTGATCCTTTCGGGGAAGAGTATGGCACGCCGAGATGTTGTTTGGGTCCATGTGGATGTTCTTGCTCTTGAAGTAGCTGGTGACTTGCATTTCGAGGGTTTGTAGGTCCTCGACTGGAGCATCTTCTCCATTGCTTCTCTCTGGAGCGGCTGCTCTCGCATATGATCGGGGTTTTATTTCGATCCCGGTCAAAATCACATCATCTCTTCGTGAGTATTGCTCCAATTCATCAACTCTCTGTTCGAGAAGGTCAATTTTTTTATCCTTCTCCGTTGCCTGGGTCCTGAGGAATTTAACCTCCTTCACGAGATCCTCCAGCACCACTTGTTTCTTTACAACTTGGCTGATCTCAGCACTCATAAAACTCAAGGATTTACGGATCTCTTCAATATCCTCCTCCAGCTTGCTTGCCTGCTTGCTAGCCGTCCTTGTAGCCATTTTCACTTTCTTTTTGATCAGTCTGAAATGAATTAAGTTCTATATGTATAGTCTTTCATTCATTTGTTTGGGGAGCGGCTCCTCACGGCTCCGCTACCTCGCGCATGCGTCGTCGTGTAGATTAAAAAGACATTGTCCCTCCAGGTTGCTCAGATCTACAAGACAGCAAGACTTAATGTGAGCTTGTAATTGCTCGTTAGATTGTTTAACTATAGATACGGATTAAAATTAACTTAGATTAGTACTTTCAAATGTATTTACCTTCTATGTGTATCTGAGGAATATCATTCTTGATAGCAGCAGTTTAAGACTATTTAGACAATTTTTTGAATATTCTCAATACCTGCTTTGTGTTTCTGCAGTTCTTCCTCTAGCTTCTCACTCTCACCGAGTCTGGTCTGGAGCTCTCCCGTCTTGTTTTCTGGAGAGAAAAAAAAAGAAAAATCACAGAGAAAACTGATATGTGAAATGATTAAACATTTGAGACACATTCCACGTTGTACATTGAGAACTCCTTGAAGCCTTCATCTTTTAGGCAAATTTTGCCAAACAAGAATGTAGCCTCTTAAAGATATATTTCACTTTCAAACATGTTTGGGCTCATTTTAACGTCTACTCAGGCTTGTGTGTTTCACCTGTTGCGATTCCTGTCATATCCTCTCCTGCGTTGAGTACTTGGTAAACGCTGGACATGAAGGTTTCGGCTGAGACAGAAAAGGAACTCTAAAATAGGCTTCTTAAAACGGGCCGCTTCCCTAGAAGAGTCTGATTAGGGCTGGCCCGCTGGCACTGTTGATTATACTCTTGTCGGCTTAGAACTCACAAATCTATTGGTCTACTATTATCTGGACGAGCCAATTAGTTCTATTCGTCCGGTGCTTGGTTTCTAACGTGGTCCCCAAAGAAAATGTAAACGGAGAGAGGTGAGGGTTGGCCTCTAATATGATTCCCCCTCAACTTCCAACTTCAAGGAGGCTATACTTCAAGACTCACAAACCTGTCCTGGTGACCTTCATCATTGATATTAGGGAAAACTTAAATCTTTCTAATTTGAATATTATTATTATGAATTATTATTATATCTACTTATTTATAAACCTTGTTTGTAATTTATACCTGCATTTTGTCCTTCCAGGCTGCTCTTCAATTGTCCCTCAAGGTTGCTCAGCCTCTCCTCCAGGCTGCTCTGCAGCTGTCTATCCAGGTTGCTCAGCCTCTCCTCAAGGCTGCTCTTCTGTCCCTCCAGGTTGCTCAGCCTCTCCTCCAGCTGTTGGAACAGTGCCTTGACCTCATAGTGGAGGTCATCAGCCTCAGCCAGACAGAACAGGAAAAGAAGCAAAGCAGCCTTCATTGTGAAGCCCAGACTCTGAATACAACATGCATGACGCCCTGTATTTATGGGATGTTCAGACCCTAACATTGATTGGTTTGTTCAGGGGGGAGTGACAGATATATTCTATTCCCGTTTCTCATTGGATGGAGTCGTGGAGAAGCATGTTTGGAGCCAACTGATTGGTTCCTTCACGGAATGCACACTTTTAGGGGAGGTGGAGTTAGCTGTGTTCCTAAGAGCAGTAGTTCTCAAAGTGGGGTCTGGGGACCCCCAGGGGTCTGTGGGGAGGTTCCATGGGGGTTCCCAGCAAAACGAGGAACAATTATTTTATGTTTGGTTCATTGGAAAACAGCCGATCTACAAGCTGAACATTGTATAAATACTCTGCTACAAGTTAAAGTCCTGTATTCATGTTTCACCTCTGTTTTCTGGACTGGTTGGTAGACGTCAGAGCTCTGGTAGAGCAACTACACAAGCATCAACAAATGGTGACTGTATTGTTCCCATGAGCAACAACACATTCGGACAGTCTGCCTTCTCTGTAAAGTGGGCAAACCTTTGGAACTCTTTGCCTACGGTTCTAAAACTAGAGACGGAGGGTAATGTGTTTAACAGAGGACTCAAATTATGGTTGAAATCAAATCAACTGTGCTCACATGTATACTGTAGTTACTGTCTGGTTATGATTATGTCCTCTTTTTTTCACAAGTTAATGTATTGGGTCTGATTTTGATTATGTTAATTATTACTAGTATACATAATTGTGATGTCCAAGTAAAATGAACATAACATAATATAACATAACAACATTTAATTGAAGTCCAAAGTACACAAGTACTGGTGTCAATGAAGGCTACTTAAAGTACCAAAAGTAAAAGTACTCATTGCAAAGAAAGTCCCATTTCACAAGCTTTCATAATGCTTTGAAAATAGCAGATCTACAAGCTCAGCTTTGCTATTTTCAAATAGCCAAAGTAAGTATATATAATATAGGGCTGAAGTGGTTGATGTGTGTTTTGTAATAATAATCTAAATCTAAAAAGTTTTCTTTAATTGCAGGGGAGTAAAAGGGGACATATTTAGGGGTCAAAGAGTAGGGTTGTGTTGGAAAAATTATCAGTGCTGACGGTGTTGATATAATATTGATCTAACTTAATTAATCTATGACTATAATCTCAGCTGCTGACCTGGTGCTTTGTCTTGTGGCTCAAAGGTTCACTCAATATTTCATTTCAACAAAAAGAGACATTCGGTGTTTCCCCCAAACTTACACATAATACATTATGATACACTATTTCATTTCAACAATAGTGGTCGCATGTGGTGTACTAATGGTGTCATAGCAGGTGAGCATCTATCTGTGTTCTCTTCTGCAATGGATACCAGATGTGTAGGAAGAAGGAGTTTGTGGAAATGAAATGGATTTAGTGACTAATGTTAGATTGAACACTTTTGCTAACTCATGCAGGCCTGCAGTAATTGACCGAATGATTCCTGACTCCTGCCCATTTGTTACCAGAACCTGAAGTTATGTAGTAACAAAACATCTTCAGATGGGGGTCATCTGCGGCCAAATAGAGTTCAAAGTGTAGCAGTGTGTTGGACACATCATCAGTGCTGATAGTGTGTATATGTTGATATGATATTGATCTAACTTAATGAATCTATTATGCGTATTCATGAGCTGGTGACATATATAGGTATAGCCTATACCTAGGTTATAGGTGGTTTTACTGTATACATGCATAAAATAATGGTTAAAATGGTTAAAATAAAAAATGACACAGATGCCTTCCCAGGTTTAATGGGTTAAAAGCAATTAGAAGAACACTATTGCAGAGGCCTGGAACATCATTATGAAATGCTCAGCTTGACTTTAAAAATAATAATAATAAAATGTAGCCTACCATCCATGGACATTTTGATGTTTCCATTGCTGTTTAAAGAATTCATCAGTTTAATTGTATCCCTGAGACAATGTGTGTGTGTGTGTGTGTGTGTGTGTGTGTGTGTGTGTGTGTGTGTGTGTGTGTGTGTGTGTGTGTGTGTGTGTGTGTGTGTGTGTGTGTGTGTGTGTGTGTACCTGATTGGTTCAGTGTCGTCAGAGAGAGAGAGAGAGAGAGAGAGAGAGAGAGAGAGAGAGAGAGAGAGAGAGAGAGAGAGAGAGAGAGAGAGAGAGAGAGAGAGAGAGGGAGAGAGAGAGAGAGAGAGAGGGAGAGAGAGAGAGAATTAGATACAGTTGGTACGATAACGTTGCGAGGCATTGTTAGCTTCGGTTCTTTCTGGCAAGCGACACTGTCATACCACAGACAAAAAAATGAGCCATAACTCATTGTTACAAGCCTGTAAAGACAGCCCAATGTGCTGCAGTTCTTGGAAAGAAGAAATTGCCCTGAATGTTCGGAAGAGATGAAAGTGTGTGCAAGCAGCAGTGGAAGTTATATCCCTAGGCATTCATTACAGCTTCTCCACACCTCAGCACACCTCAATCCAATGGCTGGGTTGAGAAGCTTAATGGTACCATCCAGAAGTAAGTTATTACTGTATTATGGTTAAATTGGCAGATACACCTATGAATGCTATAGACCAGTGGTTCCCAAACTTTGTGTGTGCGTGTGCGTGTGCGCGTGCGTGTGCGTGTGCGTGTGTGTGAGTGCTTGTGTGTATGCGTGTCTTTAAGTGTGGTTGAACAGAGGGCGCGTGAGTGCAAGAGTACCTGAGGGAATGCATTCACAATGTGTGGGTAACTTGACTGTGAGTGCAAATATCATGCAGTGCACTAAAATTCAGGAATGTATTCAATTTATTATAATCTATTCTGTCTGACCAAACACAATTTCTCTACAGGGATCATAAAGTCATCAACAGACTCTGTCAAAATGTTCTCCTCTGCAGTTCAAGAAGTGAAATGGGCCCCACGTTGCTTCAACATTATCCTCATAAGCCAATTAACTAGATCAAAGCAGACCAGCTAAATATGTGGTCTTAATTGAATTCATACAAGGGATATTTTCAGCTTAGTAATGTAATCAATTAAAGGCACATTCCAACAAAGCTGTTATGTAATCCCCAGAAAGCCATGCTTTACTTGCTGCTAAGCTAAGCATTGTGCTAATTGGGAAGCTACTGTACAGTGTTGCCAGATGGGACATGTAAAACTATCATAGTTTAAAGAAAATTATTGTACAAAGTCAGAGAAGATACAAGTGTAAATATATAAAATCACAAAAATCGCATATTTATTGTAAGAAAAACCTAGTTTGAACTTTACAGTCCTTGAACTGGACTGTAAAGACACTACATGTGTTAAAATGCCTCAAAGGATGAGATAGATTTACTCGAAAATCAAATTTGAATTCCGAATCAGCAGCCGGGGAATTTGATAAATTCATGCACCTTTTTTTGTGATATGGCAAAATTATAGTACTGTACATTTGGGCATTTCTAGCATTGATGAGGGTAAAATGATTGTACAAATACGATAATTATTGTACACCTGGCAACACCACTACTGCAGCTACAGTAGTGATCCAGTATGTTTATCCTTATTTATTATGCAGTATATATGTCTTTGAAGATAACTACTGTGTGAAGTGAGTACAGATACAGTATACAGACTAATATCACTGGAATCTCTGTGTTGAACCTGCAATTCCAAAGAGCGGATTTAAGAAAATGCCTCTGGTGATAAACCCTCCCCATATTTGCATACTGGGCCCTAATTGGTGCCCCACAACTTCGAGGGCAGCAAAATCGAATTACAACCGAGTGGGGCCAGACTAATCTGCCGAGGGCTTTTTTTTGTTGCACTGGCAGATTCGTCTGGTTTCCAGGCTAATGATAATTGTACAATTAATTGTAAAAAAGAAAAAATGTGTGGCATAAGTTGTGTGACAGAAATGAACCAGCAGACAAAAGGGTCCATTTGGTTCCATTTGTACACTCTCAAAGTTATGGAGGTCCTTGAAATTAAAAGGTTTGAAAACTAAAACAAATGTGAAACGCCAGAACACAATACAACTAGACGCGTCGCAATTCAGGGCAATTGCAAAGTGTGGTTGCGCCGACGCCGGTCGGGACTCGAGGAATACGCTGGGAGGAATACCGTCGGAGGCTGCGCCAATTACATTGTCCCGTCACTCCTGAGATCACTTGCGTTTCATTTTGAGAGGATTGATCCGCCCCAAAAATCACGTTTTTGCATCAAACGGTTATGTTTTGTGCATTTGTGGCGCCCCCTTTGGATCAAAGTGGAAATGATTTTGGGGATTTGTTGAGTAAACCACCCTTGACATGTGATTTAAATTTGGGATTGACTGGACGTTTCGTTCGTGATTCTTGGCCTTTTTTGTAAAACAGGCCCCTTCCGCTAACTTTGGAAGCCATTTACTGACGAACGGTAATGACTATCAAAATTCCGCTTGGAGATGTTTATCGCATGGGTCCAGAGAACATGTGTACCGATTTTTGTGAAATTCGAACAAAATATGTGGGAAGAGGACCTAAAAGTGTGTTTTGAAGAAAGTTCAAAATGGCGGAAAATGTATCCTGACGCAAATGGGCGTGGCCTATATGGGGAGTTGCGTCATGACCCAAGGAATCTAGGGGGAAAATGATTTTTATTCTACGGTTAAAGAGTTATAGGCCAAAACGTAAAGTGGGCTGTTATAGCGACACCATGAGGCCGATTGGTGTAATTATGTTTTGAATAATTCCGCACTAAATTATGAATAGTCTGGTTGCCCTGTTAGGGCAACCACACTAATTATCAATGTTATTTAATGTCCTGGTCTTGCAAAACAACTTGTCTTCTTTTGATACGTATTTTTTTCTATTTTATATTACAATGTGAAGGAAACTAAACTGTTCTCCAAATGATCTTGCACCCCAAGTCTTATGCAGCCTGCCTTGTTTTTACCCTTCTGTATTATTAATATTTTTTATCCGAACCGGAAAACCAACTACAAAATCACATCAGCCCAGGTTTCATCCGCTTTAATCATCTCTGTGTTCATTTGGTTTGTGTTTATAGTGAGCTTCCTGTTGTGCACTGTCCAGCTGCTTTACTTTCACACCTGGGAAGCGACCAGTACTCAACAGTGCTCTGTATCTGGCTTTGTGTGTGTGTGTGTGTGTGTGTGTGTGTGTGTGTGTGTGTGTGTGTGTGTT
The DNA here is from genome assembly GCF_963280865.1 of Gymnoscopelus braueri. NCBI lineage: Eukaryota > Metazoa > Chordata > Actinopteri > Myctophiformes > Myctophidae > Gymnoscopelus > Gymnoscopelus braueri. Next base: position 9,954,224 of record NC_137616.1, on the reverse strand, counting down.
TGTTTTTCTATACTAATGGGGACACACACCTGTTTACACAGTCACGTACAGGGGACCAAAAACATTATGGGGACAAATTTGTATGTCCCCATAACACAAATCATTCAGGGGGTAGAGGAGAGGTCACTGATGTGTCTGGTGCCAAAATTTGAGCTTGTCCCATAATGCATGGAAATATGAAACATGACTGAAAAAGTGTGTGTGTTGACTAAAGGGGACGATGCCTGTACGGCCCCCATCAGACGTTAGTTGGTACTGCAGTCTCACACACACACACACTACTAGTCAGAGATTTGCATAGCCCGCCCTACTGTGTCCCCATTAGTATAGAAAAACAAACACTATTACTGTGGTTGCATATAGACTCTATTGAGAAAATCACATCGACACACATTGAAGGACACAAAATCACCCCTGTCAATGGGTAAATGTGGAGCAATGTGGTTATTGTTTATTTATGGAATACTTTTACTTGCTTTGTACCATTTGAATGAAACAGTATTAAAAAAATAATATAATATTTATAATTGTTTTAGTTGCCTTAGGTTCAAGATTACATTACTTTTCATATGATATTGGCTGTTGGGTTCTTTTTGGAAATAATGAAAATCCGCTAATGAAAACAAATAAAAGATCCCAAAAATATAAAATGCTACTACTATGGAAAGGCTATCATTAATTTACTTATAATGTCCATAAAGTTTATGTTATTTATAGTATAAACAATTTGGTATAATATAGTACGTTTTGGACTAAAATGGTACCAAATACCAATATCCACGGCCTATGTGCTATCATGGGAGGGGGGCCCGAAAATGAACGTACATATAAGGTAAAATATAAGGTGCTTACCCGCTTGCCCCAAATGTTAACTAGGTGTCCGGAGTATTTGCAATGTATTAGTCCATATTTATCAATAGAGAAGTGTTTTAATCCCGTCTGTGGCCGATTCTGTCGGAAGTTCCCAATGGGCGGTAGTGACGAGGCGCATCTGGTGAAAGCCGGAATTAAACGGGGGGGGGGGGGAAATGGCGTTCAGCCACAGACGGGATTAAAACACGTTTGTATTGAAAAATATGGACTAATACATTACACAAATACTTCGGACACCTAGTTAACATTTGGGGCAAGCGGATAAGCACCTTATATTTTACCTTATATGTAGCGAGGGGGGGGGGGGTGGCAAAAATCGGGCTTTGCCTAGGGCCCATTCTCTGTCCCAAGGACTAGCTTTGAAAGCAATGTCTATGGGCGTGGTACGATCCCTTGTGAAAACAGAGTTCGCGTCACTCAATATCTCAGTTGAACAGCTGTGTTCAGTTTTCATTGATTAGCTCTCCCGTCCTCCCGACCATTTCAGTAACAAACATACAGATTGTTTTCACCGACGACGAAGCGTGTTCGAGATCTTCCTGGAGCGAAATGTGTTTGTGACAACTTTAAAAGGTAAGAAAAACTTTGATTACGCTGATAGTGAGTGGATTCTTTTGTATAGAAATTCGTCAAAAGATTATTTGGAAGTGCGCAAATGATTCGTGTGTTAGCGTGTTTTCATCATGATTTGTGTGCATGGGGATCTCATCTTAAACAAGTTCAGTGCTTAATGAGTCTTTTTTAGTAGACCTTGTATTGTGAATTTTCACTTCCATGTACTGTTGTTCTCATGTCTTACTAAATAAAGTACATCAATCAATCAATCAAAGCGTCAACACGTCGCATTGTGATGTGTTTGAGCTTGTAGATTTGCTATTTTTAGCTGTTCACAAACACCAAACCCTTAGCTGAGAGAGAGATGAAGCAGGGACCCCTTAGCTGAGAGAGAGATGAAGCAGGGACCCCTTAGCTGAGAGAGATGAAGCAGGGACCCCTTAGCGCAGTGGTTCTCAACCTGTGGGTCGGGACCGACATGATTTTGAGTTCCCCAGATCACAGTGAAGTGACAATGTAAGGACTTTTAAGACCTTTTTAATACCTAAATAAAAGGGGGAAAAGACCGTTAATACTGAATCAAAAGTAACTAACAAACTATACTATAAAAACCGATCAAACATTGGCCAAATCATCAAATACTATAAGAAGCAAAAATTGTGAATTTAGCAGATCTACAAGCTCACAATCCCTTGCAGAGAGAGTCGTTGTGAGCTTGTAGATCTGCTATTTTCACAACATGTATCTGTGGGACCGAGTCAAACTAAATGTAATGCTTGAACTCCTACATACCAATTAAGTGCTTGTCAGGGTGGGAGGTCCCCAGTTCAAAATTATGATTATTTAGGGGGTCAGGGCCTGAAAAGGTTGAGAACCACTGCCTTAGCTATACACAGTCTATACAAAGCTACAGCAAACCTTTCAGCCGCGAATAGCAGATCTACAAGCTCAAAACACGTCGCATTGTGATGTGTTTGAGCTTGTAGATCTGCTTGAAATAGAAAAAGACCACTTTGGTAGAGGTTTGGGTTGTGTAGTTACCTTGCCATGATGTAACTCCAAAGGTGGGCAAGAAATCAAAAATAATAGCAGATCTACAAGCGCACAACACGTCGCATTGTGATGTGTTTGAGCTTGTAGATCTGCTGTTTTTAGCTACTGTTCACTAACACACCAAACCCTTAGCTGAGAGAGTTAAGTGGAAAGGTCCCCATAGATCACTTAAAACTGAAAGTGTGTTTGAAATAGGCAGAAGAATTGAAACTTCAGTATGACATGTATGTCCCCATGATGTACATTAGCCTAAAGTGTATTTGTAGTCCCCACAGATCATATAACTGGAAGTGTGTTTGTTAGTGAAAGTTAGTCTGGAGCCCTGATGTATTTTCTATTTTTGCGGATTCACAGAGGCTCTGCAGACTGCGCTGCAGGCACACAGACTTGAAAGTACTATAGTGTTAAGGAGACGCTCCTTAGACTACATTTGATTAGGTGGTAGATAATAAACTACAAGCTAACTAGCGCTAGATTGTACATAGCTAACTCACTGGTTGACTACCTAGCTAGCTTGCATGAGCTGCTCTGCAGGTGTGTCAACTGTACAGCATAATGTGTGTAGCTGGATTATGTTTGCAATCTAAGTGGTACTTGCTTTGCTTCTAGTTAGAAATTATTTATTTATTTACATTATTATTAGACCAGATCACACCAGTGACTAGGTCTTTTGAATTGAATAGTCTGGCTTAAAGGGTAAGACCACTTTGGTAGAGGTTTGGGTTGTGTAGTTACCTTGCCATGCTGTAACTCCAAAGGTGGGCAAGAAATCAAAAATAATTGCTCCATTGATTAGAAATTGATAATTCAAAATATGCTCCATTGACTTACATTGTACGGTAAAACAGCTCTCAAAGTCACTCTTTTAGCACATAAATGAACCCAAACATAGCTGATTCAGCCAATATATAACATCACCAAACCCAGTACTGTTTGTTTTTTTAATAAAAATGTCAACTTCCTGTTGATTTTACTATTTGAAGATCTGGATCCGGATCCAAGGATCCAGTCCAGGTTTTCTACTTATTAAAAATGGCAAAATCTACAGGAAGTTGACATTTTTATAACAAAAAAAAAACAGTACTGGGTTTGGTGATGTTATATATTGTCTGAATCAGCTATGTTTGGGTTCATTTATGTGCTAAAAGAGTGACTTTGAGAGCTGTTTTACCGTACAATGTAAGTCAATGAGGAGCATATTTTGAATGATCAATTTCTAATCAATGGAGCAATTATTTTTGATTTCTTGCCCACCTTTGGAGTTACATGATGGCAAGGTAACTACACAACCCAAACCTCTACCAAAGTGGTCTTGCCCTTTAATAGCCTTGAATTTAATAGTCATTGCATGGGTGGTTGTTACTGGTTATTCTTGGCGCGTTATGATTGAATGTAGGAATTATATATATATACTTGGTTTGCTCATTTTCCTTAAGCAAACCTCTTAGCCGAAAATAGCAGATCTACAAGCGCACAACACGTCGCATTGTGATGTGTTTGAGCTTGTAGATCTGCTGTTTTTAGCTACTGTTCACTAACACACCAAACCCTTAGCTGAGAGAGCTAAGTGGAAAGGTCCCCATAGATCACTTAAAACTGAAAGTGTGTTTGAAATAGGCAGAAGAATTGAAACTTCAGTATGACATGTATGTCCCCATGATGTACATTAGCCTAAAGTGTATTTGTAGTCCCCACAGATCATATAACTGGAAGTGTGTTTGTTAGTGAAAGTTAGTCTGGAGCCCTGATGTATTTTCTATTTTTTGCGGATTCACAGAGGCTCTGCAGACTGCGCTGCAGGCACACAGACTTGAAAGTACTATAGTGTTAAGGAGACGCTCCTTAGACTACATTTGATTACGTGGTAGATAATAAACTACAAGCTAACTAGCGCTAGATTGTACATAGCTAACTCACTGGTTGACTACCTAGCTAGCTTGCATGAGCTGCTCTGCAGGTGTGTCAACTGTACAGCATAATGTGTGTAGCTGGATTATGTTTGCAATCTAAGTGGTACTTGCTTTGCTTCTAGTTAGAAATTATTTATTTATTTACATTATTATTAGACCAGATCACACCAGTGAGTGACTAGGTCTTTTGAATTGAATAGTCTGGCTTAAAGGGTAAGACCACTTTGGTAGAGGTTTGGGTTGTGTAGTTACCTTGCCATGATGTAACTCCAAAGGTGGCCAGGAAATCAAAAATAATTGCTCCATTGATTAGAAATTGATAATTCAAAATATGCTCCATTGACTTACATTGTACGGTAAAACAGCTCTCAAAGTCACTCTTTTAGCACATAAATGAACAAACATAGCTGATTCAGCCAATATATAACATCACCAAACCCAGTACTGTTTGTTTTTTTAATACAAATGTCAACTTCCTGTTGATTTTACTATTTGAAGATCTGGATCCGGATCCGCGGATCCAGTCCAGGTTTTCTACTTATTAAAAATGGCAAAATCTACAGGAAGTTGACATTTTTATAACAAAAAAAAAAAACAGTACTGGGTTTGGTGATGTTATATATTGTCTGAATCAGCTATGTTTGGGTTCATTTATGTGCTAAAAGAGTGACTTTGAGAGCTGTTTTACCGTACAATGTAAGTCAATGAGGAGCATATTTTGAATGATCAATTTCTAATCAATGGAGCAATTATTTTTGATTTCTTGCCCACCTTTGGAGTTACATGATGGCAAGGTAACTACACAACCCAAACCTCTACCAAAGTGGTCTTGCCCTTTAATAGCCTTGAATTTAATAGTCATTGCATGGGTGGTTGTTACTGGTTATTCTTGGCGCGTTATGATTGAATGTAGGAATTATATATATACTTGGTTTGCTCATTTTCCTTAAGCAAACCTCTTAGCCGAAAATAGCAGATCTACAAGCGCACAACACGTCGCATTGTGATGTGTTTGAGCTTGTAGATCTGCTGTTTTTAGCTACTGTTCACTAACACACCAAACCCTTAGCTGAGAGAGCTAAGTGGAAAGGTCCCCATAGATCACTTAAAACTGAAAGTGTGTTTGAAATAGGCAGAAGAATTGAAACTTCAGTATGACATGTATGTCCCCATGATGTACATTAGCCTAAAGTGTATTTGTAGTCCCCACAGATCATATAACTGGAAGTGTGTTTGTTAGTGAAAGTTAGTCTGGAGCCCTGATGTATTTTCTATTTTTGCGGATTCACAGAGGCTCTGCAGACTGCGCTGCAGGCGCACAGACTTGAAAGTACTATAGTGTTAAGGAGACGCTCCTTAGACTACATTTGATTAGGTGGTAGATAATAAACTACAAGCTAACTAGCGCTAGATTGTACGTACAGTAGCTAACTCACTGGTTGACTACCTAGCTAGCTTGCATGAGCTGCTCTGCAGGTGTGTCAACTGTACAGCATAATGTGTGTAGCTGGATTATGTTTGCAATCTAAGTGGTACTTGCTTTGCTTCTAGTTAGAAATTATTTATTTATTTACATTATTATTAGACCAGATCACACCAGTGACTAGGTCTTTTGAATTGAATAGTCTGGCTTAAAGGGTAAGACCACTTTGGTAGAGGTTTGGGTTGTGTAGTTACCTTGCCATGATGTAACTCCAAAGGTGGGCAAGAAATCAAAAATAATTGCTCCATTGATTAGAAATTGATAATTCAAAATATGCTCCATTGACTTACATTGTACAGTAAAACAGCTCTCAAAGTCACTCTTTTAGCACATAAATGAACCCAAACATAGCTGATTCAGACAATATATAACATCACCAAACCCAGTACTGTTTGTTTTTTTAATAAAAATGTCAACTTCCTGTTGATTTTACTATTTGAAGATCCGGATCCGCGGATCCAGTCCAGGTTTTCTACTTATTAAAAATGGCAAAATCTACAGGAAGTTGACATTTTTATAACAAAAAAAAAAACAGTACTGGGTTTGGTGATGTTATATATTGTCTGAATCAGCTATGTTTGGGTTCATTTATGTGCTAAAAGAGTGACTTTGAGAGCTGTTTTACCGTACAAAATAGCAGATCTACAAGCGCACAACACGTCTTACTTTGATGTGTTTTGCAGGGACCACTTAGCTGAGAGAGAGATGAAGCAGGGACCCCTTAGTGGAGACAGATGAAGCAGGGACCCCTTAGCTGAGAGAGAGAGATGAAGCAGGGTCCCCTTAGCTGAGAGAGAGAGAGAGAGAGAGAGAGAGATGAAGCAGGGACCCCTTAGCTGAGAGACAGATGAAGCAGGGACCCATTAGCTGAGAGACAGATGAAGCAAGGACCCCTTAGCTGAGAGAAAGATGAAGCAGGGACCCCTTAGCTGAGAGACAGATGAAGCAGGGACCCATTAGCTGAGAGACAGATGAAGCAGGGACCCCTTGGCTGAGAGACAGATGAAGCAGGGACCCCTTGGCTGAGAGAAAGATGAAGCAGGGACCCCTTAGCTGAGAGAAAGATGAAGCAGGGACCCCTTAGCTGAGAGACAGATGAAGTAGGGACCCCTTAGCTGAGAGAAAGATTACCCACTGAATCACATCCAGCGTGTCAAGCGCCAAACACACTGGCCACAAAAGCACGCTGTGCTTTGAATCGCACAGCGCTCACACACCCCTCCTCCCCTTCACTGTTGGGACTGCCTGTCATTCTCCCTGGGGGAAATCATTTTACAGTTTATGTCAAACTAAACGAGTGCTTGTCTTTAGCGACATTACAGGAGCAAACTACACTTTGCACCAAAGCTACTCACCAGGGTACTTTGTCAACTATGCACGCACCCCCTCTCTCTCTCTCTCTCTCTCTCTCTCTCTCTCTCTCTCTCTCTCTCTCTCGATGTGTGTCGCAAGGGGGAAATGTTTGCTACAGCCTCTCTGAGGAAGTGTTTGTTTCAACTACCCCCACCCGGCCACATTGTTATAAGACCAGATCACACCAGTGAACCAGGTCTTTTGAATTGAATAGTTTGGCTTAATAGCCTTGAATGTAATAGTAATTCTTGTCACGTTATTTGCAAATAACTTGAATACATTTGATTAGGTGATGGATAATATCATGGGAAGAAGACGAGTTTCTCCAGAGAAGGATGCTCTAACTTATATCAAGTCTGGGACTGACAAACCTGAACTGAAAGAAAAGTTCATCAGTACATACAAAGGTGAGCAATTTCTAGAACATGTCCTAGGTAACGAAGTATCGTTTTTCAAACTACCTCTACCTTGACTTGTTTGCCAAACATTAACCAAATGTTTTATACTAGTTTATGATATGTTTTCTTCACACAAAAGGGCGAGGTGTCTTTGCTACCAAAGGCATTCCTAAAGGAGCGTTTGTGGTGGAGTATCGTGGTGAACTTCTAACACAGGCCGACAGTCATGCTAGGAAACGGTCCAAGAAAGCCTCTGTATTCCTGTATGATGTGCAATGGAATGGAAAGTATTGGTGGTAAGTTTTTATTATTAAAATATATTTTTTGGCCAAGTAGTTTGTTTGTTGTAGTTGTTTAGCTGACCTTATTAATTAGGCATAGTAAAAAAAAAACTTTGGTTTCCGGTTGCCGACCGACTCTATTAAATATGTGCGACCCAGATTGTTTTATTGGCAGTTGGAGTGTAAAAAGATTTTAAAAAATCCGACGAGTCAAACCAAATAGGTCTATGATCACTAAAATTGTCTTTGGTGAGACCACCTGGTCGTGCAAAGTCAAAATAAGTTTTCTTTCATCTATTTTATCACGTGTGTGATTTGCAAATGTTTTGGATTGCGAGGAGGACTAGTAGGCCAGCTAGATGGACCTGAAATAAAATAAATTCCCTACTTACTGAGCCGTAGAATGACAGCAAATCAGAAACCATTTTTATTGTCTAGGCCTTACTGCTCCTCAAATGTAGGCCTGCTGCTAAATAACACATGACTACATTCAATGCTAAAAAACCTGAATTGTTTTTCCATTCCTAAATGTTTAGTCTTGATGCGTGTGAAGAGGATAAGTCCCTGGGGAGACTTGTGAATGATGAGCACCGGACTCCCAACTGCAAAATGAGAGTCATTAACCTGGAGGGCAAACCTCACCTCTGTCTCTTTGCTTTGAGAGACATATTACCAGGTGAAGAATTGAACTACAACTATGGAAACTCTGAATGGCCATGGCGGACTAAGGTGAGTGAATTCAAAGTGAGATTCAAATTTCAACACAAGCAGGTTGTAGTAAGTACATGAAAATGAAATCCAAATCCTTATAGTTGGTGGAGAGGTTTTCAGACAGTCACTTGTGTGATGACAGGACAGCAAAGCAGCATGCCTTTTGAACTTAACCTGGCTTTTCATTTCCTAATGTCTAGTATATCACTTTAACAAGTAGGCCCCCCCAAAACGCATGTTTTAAGATGTGTGTGTGTGTGTGTGTGTGTATTTTCTGAGTTGTTTAGTAATGCCTACCTGTTGTCTTATACATATTCAATGAATGTTATTCTTCACAGATGTTGAATGACATACCTGCAGCAGGGGGTGGAGACTCTCCCACACCACTGCATGATCCAGTTGCCAAGACGTCAACTTCCACTGACAAGGTATGGTTATTCGCTTTCAGAATGCTTATTTAGAAAGAGATCCACTGATCTGTTCTAGTGAGTGTAGTACACTTGACTACCTAAGTTGAAATAATTTAAGCGCCTTCTAAATGACTTGTGATATAATCTTATTGTTTCAATGAATGGAGAGGGTTTTAGATATCGAGGTGAACTGACAGTCACTTGTTTGACGACAGGAAAGCAAAGCAACATGCTTACACTAAACCTGGCTTTCATTTCATAATGTCTAGTATATCACTTTAACAAGTAGGCCCCCCGAAAACGCATGTTTTAAGATGTGTATGTGTGTGTGTGTATTTTCTGAGATGTTTAGTAATGCCTACCTGTTGTCTTATACATATTCAATGAATGTTATTCTTCACAGATGTTGAATGACATACCTGCAGCAGGGGATGGAGACTCTCCCACACCACTGCATGATCCAGTTGCCAAGACGTCAACTTCCACTGACAAGGTATGGTTATTCGCTTTCAGAATGCTTATTTAGAAAGAGATCCACTGATCTGTTCTAGTGAGTGTAGTACACTTGACTACCTATGTTGAAATCATTTAAGCGCCTTCTAAATGACTTGTGATATAATCTTATTGTTTCAATGAATGGAGAGGGTTTCAGATATCGAGGTGAACTGACAGTCACTTGTTTGATGACAGGAAAGCAAAGCAACATGCTTACACTAAACCTGGCTTTCATTTCCTAATGTCTAGTATATCACTTTAACAAGTAGGCCCCCCCAAAACGCATGTTTTAAGATGTGTGTGTGTGTGTGTATTTTCTGAGATGTTTAGTAATCCCTACCTGTTGTACATATTCAATGAATGTTATTCTTCACAGATGTTGAATGACATACCTGCAGCAGGGGATGGAGACTCTCCCACACCACTGCATGATCCAGTCGCCAAGACGTCAACTTCCACTGACAAGGTATGGTTATTCGCTTTCAGAATTCTTATTTAGAAAGAGATCCACTGATCTGTTCTAGTGAGTGTAGTACACTTGACTACCTATGTTGAAATCATTTAAGCGCCTTTTAAATGACTTTTGATATAATCTTATTGTTTCAATGAATGGAGAGGGTTTTAGATATCGAGGTGAACTGACAGTCACTTGTTTGATGACAGGAAAGCAAAGCAACATGCCTTTCCCATTTAACCTTGCCTTCATTTCATAATGTCCAGTATATCACTTTAACAAGTAGGCCCCCCCCCCAAAACACATGTTTTAAGATGTGTGTGTATTTATGCAAGCATGTAGGCGGAAGAATTGAAACTTCAGAAGACATGTATGTGCCTGTGATGCACATTAGCCTAAAGTGTATTAAAAGTCGCCATAACTGAAAGTGTGTTTGAAAAGCCTGCTGTATATTGGACAACATCAGGATGTTGGAGGGGTCCCCAGAACGCATGTTTTAAGATGTGTGTGTGTATTTGTGTCCCCGTGATGCATATTAGCCTAAAGTGCATTAAAAGTCCCCATAGATCACATATCCGAAAGTGTGTTTGAAATACCGACTGTCCATCAGAATGGTATATTGGACTACATCAGGATGTAGTATAATATACAGTAAAGGACTAGTAAAGACAACTTGTAAAGCAAAATATTATACTCCAATGACAGCAGTGGGCTGATGCTGTTTAGCAAGGAAGTTGTTAACTTATTTCTAATTAATATTCAATTTTCTGAGATGTTTAGTAATGCCTACCTGTTGTACATATTCAATGAATGTTATTCTTCACAGATGTTGAATGACATACCTGCAGCAGGGGATGGAGACTCTCCCACACCACTGCATGATCCAGTCGCCAAGACGTCAACTTCCACTGACAAGGTATGGTTATTCGCTTTCAGAATGCTTACTTAGAAAGAGATCCACTGATCTGTTCTAGTGAGTGTAGTACACTTGACTACCTATGTTGAAATCATTTAAGCGCCTTCTAAATGACTTTTGATATAATCTTATTGTTTCAATGAATGGAGAGGGTTTCAGATATCGAGGTGAACTGGCAGTCACTTGTTTGATGACAGGAAAGCAAAGCAACATGCTTACACTAAACCTGGCTTTCATTTCCTAATGTCTAGTATATCACTTTAACAAGTAGGCCCCCCCAAAACGCATGTTTTAAGATGTGTGTGTGTGTGTGTATTTTCTGAGATGTTTAGTAATACCTACCTGTTGTACATATTCAATTAATGTTATTCTTCACAGATGTTGAATGACATACCTGCAGCAGGGGATGGAGACTCTCCCACACCACTGCATGATCCAGTCGCCAAGACGTCAACTTCCACTGACAAGGTATATGGTTATTCGCTTTCAGAATGCTTATTTAGAAAGAGATCCACTGATCTGTTCTAGTGAGTGTAGTACACTTGACTACCTATGTTGAAATCATTTAAGCGCCTTCTAAATGACTTGTGATGTAATCTTATTGTTTCAATGAATGGAGAGGGTTTTAGATATCGAGGTGAACTGACCGTCACTTGTTTGATGACAGGAAAGCAAAGCAACATGCCTTACCCACTTAACCTGGCCTTCATTTCATAATGTCTAGTATATCACTTTAACAAGTAGGCCCCCCCCAAAACACATGTTTTAAGATGTGTGTGTATTTATGCAAGCATGTAGGTGGAAGAATTGAAACTTCAGAAGACATGTATGTGCCTGTGATGTACATTAGCCTAACCCTAAAGTGTATTAAAAGTTGCCATAACTGAAAGTGTTTGAAAAGCCTACTGTATATTGGACAACATCAGGATGTTGGAGGGGTCCCCAGAACGCATGTTTTAAGATGTGTATGTGTGTGTGTGTATTTTCTGAGATGTTTAGTAATGCCTACCTGTTGTCTTATACATATTCAATGAATGTTATACTTCACAGATGTTGAATGACATACCTGCAGCAGTGGATGGAGACTCTCCCACACCACTGCATGATCCAGTCGCCAAGACGTCAACTTCCACTGACAAGGTATGGTTATTCGCTTTCAGAATGCTTACTTAGAAAGAGATCCACTGATCTGTTCTAGTGAGTGTAGTACACTTGACTACCTATGTTGAAATCATTTAAGCGCCTTCTAAATGACTTGTGATATAATCTTATTGTTTCAATGAATGGAGAGGGTTTCAGATATCGAGGTGAACTGACAGTCACTTGTTTGATGACAGGAAAGCAAAGCAACATGCTTACACTAAACCTGGCTTTCATTTCCTAATGTCTAGTATATCACTTTAACAAGTAGGCCCCCCCAAAACGCATGTTTTAAGATGTGTGTGTGTGTGTATTTTCTGAGATGTTTAGTAATCCCTACCTGTTGTACATATTCAATGAATGTTATTCTTCACAGATGTTGAATGACATACCTGCAGCAGGGGATGGAGACTCTCCCACACCACTGCATGATCCAGTCGCCAAGACGTCAACTTCCACTGACAAGGTATGGTTATTCGCTTTCAGAATTCTTATTTAGAAAGAGATCCACTGATCTGTTCTAGTGAGTGTAGTACACTTGACTACCTATGTTGAAATCATTTAAGCGCCTTTTAAATGACTTTTGATATAATCTTATTGTTTCAATGAATGGAGAGGGTTTTAGATATCGAGGTGAACTGACAGTCACTTGTTTGATGACAGGAAAGCAAAGCAACATGCCTTTCCCATTTAACCTTGCCTTCATTTCATAATGTCCAGTATATCACTTTAACAAGTAGGCCCCCCCCCCAAAACACATGTTTTAAGATGTGTGTGTATTTATGCAAGCATGTAGGCGGAAGAATTGAAACTGCAGAAGACATGTATGTGCCTGTGATGCACATTAGCCTAAAGTGTATTAAAAGTCGCCATAACTGAAAGTGTGTTTGAAAAGCCTACTGTATATTGGACAACATCAGGATGTTGGAGGGGTCCCCAGAACGCATGTTTTAAGATGTGTGTGTGTGTGTATTTGTGTCCCCGTGATGCATATTAGCCTAAAGTGCATTAAAAGTCCCCATAGATCACATATCCGAAAGTGTGTTTGAAATACCTACTGTCCATCAGAATGGTATATTGGACTACATCAGGATGTAGTATAAAATACAGTAAAGGACTAGTAAAGAGAACTTGTAAAGCAAAATATTATACTCCAATGACAGCAGTGGGCTGATGCTGTTTAGCAAGGAAGTTGTTAACTTATTTCTAATTAATATTCAATTTTCTGAGATGTTTAGTAATGCCTACCTGTTGTACATATTCAATGAATGTTATTCTTCACAGATGTTGAATGACATACCTGCAGCAGGGGATGGAGACTCTCCCACACCACTGCATGATCCAGTCGCCAAGACGTCAACTTCCACTGACAAGGTATGGTTATTCGCTTTCAGAATGCTTACTTAGAAAGAGATCCACTGATCTGTTCTAGTGAGTGTAGTACACTTGACTACCTATGTTGAAATCATTTAAGCGCCTTCTAAATGACTTTTGATATAATCTTATTGTTTCAATGAATGGAGAGGGTTTCAGATATCGAGATGAACTGGCAGTCACTTGTTTGATGACAGGAAAGCAAAGCAACATGCTTACACTAAAACTGGCTTTCATTTCCTAATGTCTAGTATATCACTTTAACAAGTAGGCCCCCCCAAAACGCATGTTTTAAGATGTGTGTGTGTGTGTGTATTTTCTGAGATGTTTAGTAATACCTACCTGTTGTACATATTCAATGAATGTTATTCTTCACAGATGTTGAATGACATACCTGCAGCAGGGGATGGAGACTCTCCCACACCACTGCATGATCCAGTCGCCAAGACGTCAACTTCCACTGACAAGGTATGGTTATTCGCTTTCAGAATTCTTATTTAGAAAGAGATCCACTGATCTGTTCTAGTGAGTGTAGTACACTTGACTACCTATGTTGAAATCATTTAAGCGCCTTTTAAATGACTTTTGATATAATCTTATTGTTTCAATGAATGGAGAGGGTTTTAGATATCGAGGTGAACTGACAGTCACTTGTTTGATGACAGGAAAGCAAAGCAACATGCCTTTCCCATTTAACCTTGCCTTCATTTCATAATGTCCAGTATATCACTTTAACAAGTAGGCCCCCCCCCCAAAACACATGTTTTAAGATGTGTGTGTATTTATGCAAGCATGTAGGCGGAAGAATTGAAACTGCAGAAGACATGTATGTGCCTGTGATGCACATTAGCCTAAAGTGTATTAAAAGTCGCCATAACTGAAAGTGTGTTTGAAAAGCCTACTGTATATTGGACAACATCAGGATGTTGGAGGGGTCCCCAGAACGCATGTTTTAAGATGTGTGTGTGTGTATTTGTGTCCCCGTGATGCATATTAGCCTAAAGTGCATTAAAAGTCCCCATAGATCACATATCCGAAAGTGTGTTTGAAATACCTACTGTCCATCAGAATGGTATATTGGACTACATCAGGATGTAGTATAAAATACAGTAAAGGACTAGTAAAGAGAACTTGTAAAGCAAAATATTATACTCCAATGACAGCAGTGGGCTGATGCTGTTTAGCAAGGAAGTTGTTAACTTATTTCTAATTAATATTCAATTTTCTGAGATGTTTAGTAATGCCTACCTGTTGTACATATTCAATGAATGTTATTCTTCACAGATGTTGAATGACATACCTGCAGCAGGGGATGGAGACTCTCCCACACCACTGCATGATCCAGTCGCCAAGACGTCAACTTCCACTGACAAGGTATGGTTATTCGCTTTCAGAATGCTTACTTAGAAAGAGATCCACTGATCTGTTCTAGTGAGTGTAGTACACTTGACTACCTATGTTGAAATCATTTAAGCGCCTTCTAAATGACTTTTGATATAATCTTATTGTTTCAATGAATGGAGAGGGTTTCAGATATCGAGATGAACTGGCAGTCACTTGTTTGATGACAGGAAAGCAAAGCAACATGCTTACACTAAAACTGGCTTTCATTTCCTAATGTCTAGTATATCACTTTAACAAGTAGGCCCCCCCAAAACGCATGTTTTAAGATGTGTGTGTGTGTGTGTATTTTCTGAGATGTTTAGTAATACCTACCTGTTGTACATATTCAATGAATGTTATTCTTCACAGATGTTGAATGACATACCTGCAGCAGGGGATGGAGACTCTCCCACACCACTGCATGATCCAGTCGCCAAGACGTCAACTTCCACTGACAAGGTATGGTTATTCGCTTTCAGAATGCTTATTTAGAAAGAGATCCACTGATCTGTTCTAGTGAGTGTAGTACACTTGACTACCTATGTTGAAATCATTTAAGCGCCTTCTAAATGACTTGTGATGTAATCTTATTGTTTCAATGAATGGAGAGGGTTTTAGATATCGAGGTGAACTGACAGTCACTTGTTTGATGACAGGAAAGCAAAGCAACATGCCTTACCCACTTAACCTGGCCTTCATTTCATAATGTCTAGTATATCACTTTAACAAGTAGGCCCCCCCCAAAACACATGTTTTAAGATGTGTGTGTGTATTTATGCAAGCATGTAGGTGGAAGAATTGAAACTTCAGAAGACATGTATGTGCCTGTGATGTACATTAGCCTAACCCTAAAGTGTATTAAAAGTTGCCATAACTGAAAGTGTTTGAAAAGCCTACTGTATATTGGACAACATCAGGATGTTGGAGGGGTCCCCAGAACGCATGTTTTAAGATGTGTATGTGTGTGTGTGTATTTTCTGAGATGTTTAGTAATGCCTACCTGTTGTCTTATACATATTCAATGAATGTTATACTTCACAGATGTTGAATGACATACCTGCAGCAGGGGATGGAGACTCTCCCACACCACTGCATGATCCAGTCGCCAAGACGTCAACTTCCACTGACAAGGTATGGTTATTCGCTTTCAGAATGCTTACTTAGAAAGAGATCCACTGATCTGTTCTAGTGAGTGTAGTACACTTGACTACCTATGTTGAAATAATTTAAGCGCCTTCTAAATGACTTGTGATATAATCTTATTGTTTCAATGAATGGAGAGGGTTTCAGATATCGAGGTGAACTGACAGTCACTTGTTTGATGACAGGAAAGCAAAGCAACATGCTTACACTAAACCTGGCTTTCATTTCCTAATGTCTAGTATATCACTTTAACAAGTAGGCCCCCCCAAAATGCATGTTTTAAGATGTGTGTGTGTGTGTATTTTCTGAGATGTTTAGTAATCCCTACCTGTTGTACATATTCAATGAATGTTATTCTTCACAGATGTTGAATGACATACCTGCAGCAGGGGATGGAGACTCTCCCACACCACTGCATGATCCAGTCGCCAAGACGTCAACTTCCACTGACAAGGTATGGTTATTCGCTTTCAGAATGCTTACTTAGAAAGAGATCCACTGATCTGTTCTAGTGAGTGTAGTACACTTGACTACCTATGTTGAAATCATTTAAGCGCCTTCTAAATGACTTGTGATATAATCTTATTGTTTCAATGAATGGAGAGGGTTTCAGATATCGAGGTGAACTGACAGTCACTTGTTTGATGACAGGAAAGCAAAGCAACATGCTTACACTAAACCTGGCTTTCATTTCCTAATGTCTAGTATATCACTTTAACAAGTAGGCCCCCCCAAAACGCATGTTTTAAGATGTGTGTGTGTGTGTATTTTCTGAGATGTTTAGTAATCCCTACCTGTTGTACATATTCAATGAATGTTATTCTTCACAGATGTTGAATGACATACATGCAGCAGGGGATGGAGACTCTCCCACACCACTGCATGATCCAGTCGCCAAGACGTCAACTTCCACTGACAAGGTATGGTTATTCGCTTTCAGAATTCTTATTTAGAAAGAGATCCACTGATCTGTTCTAGTGAGTGTAGTACACTTGACTACCTATGTTGAAATCATTTAAGCGCCTTTTAAATGACTTTTGATATAATCTTATTGTTTCAATGAATGGAGAGGGTTTTAGATATCGAGGTGAACTGACAGTCACTTGTTTGATGACAGGAAAGCAAAGCAACATGCCTTTCCCATTTAACCTTGCCTTCATTTCATAATGTCCAGTATATCACTTTAACAAGTAGGCCCCCCCCCAAAACACATGTTTTAAGATGTGTGTGTATTTATGCAAGCATGTAGGCGGAAGAATTGAAACTTCAGAAGACATGTATGTGCCTGTGATGCACATTAGCCTAAAGTGTATTAAAAGTCGCCATAACTGAAAGTGTGTTTGAAAAGCCTACTGTATATTGGACAACATCAGGATGTTGGAGGGGTCCCCAGAACGCATGTTTTAAGATGTGTGTGTGTATTTGTGTCCCCGTGATGCATATTAGCCTAAAGTGCATTAAAAGTCCCCATAGATCACATATCCGAAAGTGTGTTTGAAATACCTACTGTCCATCAGAATGGTATATTGGACTACATCAGGATGTAGTATAAAATACAGTAAAGGACTAGTAAAGAGAACTTGTAAAGCAAAATATTATACTCCAATGACAGCAGTGGGCTGATGCTGTTTAGCAAGGAAGTTGTTAACTTATTTCTAATTAATATTCAATTTTCTGAGATGTTTAGTAATGCCTACCTGTTGTACATATTCAATGAATGTTATTCTTCACAGATGTTGAATGACATACCTGCAGCAGGGGATGGAGACTCTCCCACACCACTGCATGATCCAGTCGCCAAGACGTCAACTTCCACTGACAAGGTATGGTTATTCGCTTTCAGAATGCTTACTTAGAAAGAGATCCACTGATCTGTTCTAGTGAGTGTAGTACACTTGACTACCTATGTTGAAATCATTTAAACGCCTTCTAAATGACTTTTGATATAATCTTATTGTTTCAATGAATGGAGAGGGTTTCAGATATCGAGGTGAACTGGCAGTCACTTGTTTGATGACAGGAAAGCAAAGCAACATGCTTACACTAAACCTGGCTTTCATTTCCTAATGTCTAGTATATCACTTTAACAAGTAGGCCCCCCCAAAACGCATGTTTTAAGATGTGTGTGTGTGTGTGTGTATTTTCTGAGATGTTTAGTAATACCTACCTGTTGTACATATTCAATGAATGTTATTCTTCACAGATGTTGAATGACATACCTGCAGCAGGGGATGGAGACTCTCCCACACCACTGCATGATCCAGTCGCCAAGACGTCAACTTCCACTGACAAGGTATGGTTATTCGCTTTCAGAATGCTTATTTAGAAAGAGATCCACTGATCTGTTCTAGTGAGTGTAGTACACTTGACTACCTATGTTGAAATCATTTAAGCGCCTTCTAAATGACTTGTGATGTAATCTTATTGTTTCAATGAATGGACAGGGTTTTAGATATCGAGGTGAACTGACCGTCACTTGTTTGATGACAGGAAAGCAAAGCAACATTCCTTACCCACTTAACCTGGCCTTCATTTCATAATGTCTAGTATATCACTTTAACAAGTAGGCCCCCCCCAAAACACATGTTTTAAGATGTGTGTGTATTTATGCAAGCATGTAGGTGGAAGAATTGAAACTTCAGAAGACATGTATGTGCCTGTGATGTACATTAGCCTAACCCTAAAGTGTATTAAAAGTTGCCATAACTGAAAGTGTTTGAAAAGCCTACTGTATATTGGACAACATCAGGATGTTGGAGGGGTCCCCAGAACGCATGTTTTAAGATGTGTATGTGTGTGTGTGTATTTTCTGAGATGTTTAGTAATGCCTACCTGTTGTCTTATACATATTCAATGAATGTTATACTTCACAGATGTTGAATGACATACCTGCAGCAGGGGATGGAGACTCTCCCACACCACTGCATGATCCAGTCGCCAAGACGTCAACTTCCACTGACAAGGTATGGTTATTCGCTTTCAGAATGCTTACTTAGAAAGAGATCCACTGATCTGTTCTAGTGAGTGTAGTACACTTGACTACCTATGTTGAAATCATTTAAGCGCCTTCTAAATGACTTGTGATATAATCTTATTGTTTCAATGAATGGAGAGGGTTTCAGATATCGAGGTGAACTGACAGTCACTTGTTTGATGACAGGAAAGCAAAGCAACATGCTTACACTAAACCTGGCTTTCATTTCCTAATGTCTAGTATATCACTTTAACAAGTAGGCCCCCCCAAAATGCATGTTTTAAGATGTGTGTGTGTGTGTATTTTCTGAGATGTTTAGTAATCCCTACCTGTTGTACATATTCAATGAATGTTATTCTTCACAGATGTTGAATGACATACCTGCAGCAGGGGATGGAGACTCTCCCACACCACTGCATGATCCAGTCGCCAAGACGTCAACTTCCACTGACAAGGTATGGTTATTCGCTTTCAGAATTCTTATTTAGAAAGAGATCCACTGATCTGTTCTAGTGAGTGTAGTACACTTGACTACCTATGTTGAAATCATTTAAGCGCCTTTTAAATGACTTTTGATATAATCTTATTGTTTCAATGAATGGAGAGGGTTTTAGATATCGAGGTGAACTGACAGTCACTTGTTTGATGACAGGAAAGCAAAGCAACATGCCTTTCCCATTTAACCTTGCCTTCATTTCATAATGTCCAGTATATCACTTTAACAAGTAGGCCCCCCCCCCAAAACACATGTTTTAAGATGTGTGTGTATTTATGCAAGCATTTAGGCGGAAGAATTGAAACTTCAGAAGACATGTATGTGCCTGTGATGCACATTAGCCTAAAGTGTATTAAAAGTCGCCATAACTGAAAGTGTGTTTGAAAAGCCTACTGTATATTGGACAACATCAGGATGTTGGAGGGGTCCCCAGAACGCATGTTTTAAGATGTGTGTGTGTATTTGTGTCCCCGTGATGCATATTAGCCTAAAGTGCATTAAAAGTCCCCATAGATCACATATCCGAAAGTGTGTTTGAAATACCTACTGTCCATCAGAATGGTATATTGGACTACATCAGGATGTAGTATAAAATACAGTAAAGGACTAGTAAAGAGAACTTGTAAAGCAAAATATTATACTCCAATGACAGCAGTGGGCTGATGCTGTTTAGCAAGGAAGTTGTTAACTTATTTCTAATTAATATTCAATTTTCTGAGATGTTTAGTAATGCCTACCTGTTGTACATATTCAATGAATGTTATTCTTCACAGATGTTGAATGACATACCTGCAGCAGGGGATGGAGACTCTCCCACACCACTGCATGATCCAGTCGCCAAGACGTCAACTTCCACTGACAAGGTATGGTTATTCGCTTTCAGAATGCTTACTTAGAAAGAGATCCACTGATCTGTTCTAGTGAGTGTAGTACACTTGACTACCTATGTTGAAATCATTTAAGCGCCTTCTAAATGACTTTTGATATAATCTTATTGTTTCAATGAATGGAGAGGGTTTCAGATATCGAGGTGAACTGGCAGTCACTTGTTTGATGACAGGAAAGCAAAGCAACATGCTTACACTAAACCTGGCTTTCATTTCCTAATGTCTAGTATATCACTTTAACAAGTAGGCCCCCCCAAAACGCATGTTTTAAGATGTGTGTGTGTGTGTATTTTCTGAGATGTTTAGTAATACCTACCTGTTGTACATATTCAATGAATGTTATTCTTCACAGATGTTGAATGACATACCTGCAGCAGGGGATGGAGACTCTCCCACACCACTGCATGATCCAGTCGCCAAGACGTCAACTTCCACTGACAAGGTATGGTTATTCGCTTTCAGAATTCTTATTTAGAAAGAGATCCACTGATCTGTTCTAGTGAGTCTAGTACACTTGACTACCTATGTTGAAATCATTTAAGCGCCTTCTAAATGACTTGTGATGTAATCTTATTGTTTCAATGAATGGAGAGGGTTTTAGATATCGAGGTGAACTGACCGTCACTTGTTTGATGACAGGAAAGCAAAGCAACATGCCTTACCCACTTAACCTTAGCCTGGTAAACCCTCCCTCCGGAAATCTCATTTCTATTTGATTCCTGGAGTGAGTCTGGCATGAACCGCCTCTCTGCAATATTGGCTGTGTATGCCAAACGGACGCGCCTATCAGCGTCGTCGCTCATTGTTCTGTGATTGACAGCTTACGTTGGCCAATCAGGTGGCGAGTTCGAGTGAGCCCAAAACACGAACGGCAGCCATCTTTTTCTTGTGCGCTATTTTCTCCTTAATTTTTTTACTTCAAAAAGCTCTCTAACTTCTATTTTGAGGCACGGAATTTACTTATAAGATATCGTTTGGATAGAATTTAGTTGTTTAACTTCATATATGTGGTCAATTAATCATGACAAAGCCTATTTAAAAATAAAAATGTAGAGAACCGGTAGGGGCGGGCAGTGACACCCATGTATCCGAATAAGGCAACCCATTTTGGGCATGGATCGTCTCAAAAGTCTCGATGCGTCACATTAGACTGGTGAACTGCTCATTGGCTGAAGGGTAAAAATTATCATTGGCTGAAGGGGTTGTCAGTCAACGGTATTACTCCCGCCCAACTCCAGCACAGCCAATATTACAGAAAGGCGGATCAGGCCAGACTCACTCCTGAAATCAAATGGAAATGAGATTTCCGGAGGGAGGGTTTACCAGGCTAACTTAACCTGGCCTTCATTTCATAATGTCTAGTATATCACTTTAACAAGTAGGCCCCCCCCAAAACACATGTTTTAAGATGTGTGTGTATTTATGCAAGCATGTAGGCGGAAGAATTGAAACTTCAGAAGACATGTATGTGCCTGTGATGTACATTAGCCTAACCCTAAAGTGTATTAAAAGTTGCCATAACTGAAAGTGTTTGAAAAGCCTACTGTATATTGGACAACATCAGGATGTTGGAGGGGTCCCCAGAACGCATGTTTTAAGATGTGTGTGTGTGTATTTGTGTCCCCGTGATGCACATTAGCCTAAAGTGCATTAAACGTCCCCATAGATCACATATCTGAAAGTGTGTTTGAAATACCTACTGTCCATCAGAATGGTATATTGGACTACATCAGGATGTAGTAATAAATACAGTAAAGGACTAGTAAAGAAAACTTGTAAAGCAAAATATTATACTCCAATGACAGCAGTGGGCTGATGCTGGTTAGCAAGGAAGTTGTTAACTTTACTTCTAATTAAAATTCAATTTTCTGAGATGTTTAGTAATGTGTACCTGTTGTCTTATACATATTCAATGAATGTTATTCTTCACAGATGTTGAATGACATACCTGCAGCAGGGAATGGAGACTCTCCCACACCACTGCATGATCCAGTCGCCAAGACGTCAACTTCCACTGACAAGGTATGGTTATTCGCTTTCAGAATGCTTACTTAGAAAGAGATCCACCGATCTGTTGTAGTGAGTGTAGTACACTTGACTACCTATGTTGAAATCAATTAAGCGCCTTCTAAATGACTTGTGATATAATCTTATTGTTTCAATGAATGGAGAGGGTTTTAGATATCGAGGTGAACTGACAGTCACTTGTTTGATGACAGGAAAGCAAAGCAACATGCCTACACTTGGCTTTCATTTCCTAATGTCTAGTATATCACTTTAACAAGTAGCCCCCCCCCGAAAACGCATGTTTTAAGATTTGTGTGTGTATTTATGCAAGCATGTAGGCGGAAGAATTGAAACTTCAGAGGACATGTATGTGCCTTTGATGTACATTGGCCTAACCCTAAAGTGTATTAAAAGTTGCCATAACTGAAAGTGTTTGAAAAGCCTACTGTATATTGGACAACATCTGGATGTTGGAGGGGTCCCCAGAACGCATGTTTTAAGATGTGTGTGTTTATGTGTGTGTGTATTTGTGTCCCCGTGATGCACATTAGCCTAACGTGCATAAAAAGTCCCCATAGATCACATATCTGAAAGTGTGTTTGAAATACCTACTGTCCATCAGAATGGTATATTGGACTACATCAGGATGTAGTAATAAATACAGTAAAGGACTAGTAAAGAAAAGGTAAAGCAAAATATTATACTCCAATGACAGCAGTGGGCTGATGCTGTTTAGCAAGGAAGTTGTTAACTTTACTTCTAATTAAAATTCAATTGTCTGAGATGTTTAGTAATGCCTACCTGTTGTCTTATACATATTCAATGAATGTTATTCTTCACAGATGTTGAATGACATACCTGCAGCAGGGGATGGAGACTCTCCCACACCACTGCATGATCCAGTCGCCAAGACGTCAACTTCCACTGACAAGGTATGGTTATTCGCTTTCAAAATTCTTATTTAGAAAGAGATCCACTGATCTGTTCTAGTGAGTGTAGTACACTTGACTACCTATGTTGAAATCATTTAAGCGCCTTCTAAATGACTTGTGATATAATCTTATTGTTTCAATGAATGGAGAGGGTTTTAGATATCGAGGTGAACTGACCGTCACTTGTTTGATGACAGGAAAGCAAAGCAACATGGCCTTACCCACTTAACCTGGCCTTCATTTCATAATGTCTAGTATATCACTTTAACAAGTAGGCCCCCCCCAAAACACATGTTTTAAGATGTTTGTGTATTTATGCAAGCATGTAGGCGGAAGAATTGAAACTTCAGAAGACATGTACAGTATGTGCCTGTGATGTACATTAGCCTAACCCTAAAGTGTATTAAAAGTTGCCATAACTGAAAGTGTTTGAAAAGCCTACTGTATATTGGACAACATCAGGATGTTGGAGGGGTCCCCAGAACGCATGTTTTAAGATGTGTGTGTGTGTGTGTGTGTATTTGTGTCCCTGTGATGCACATTAGCCTAAAGTGCATTAAACGTCCCCATAGATCACATATCTGAAAGTGTGTTTGAAATACCTACTGTCCATCAGAATGGTATATTGGACTACATCAGGATGTAGTAATAAATACAGTAAAGGACTAGTAAAGAAAACTTGTAAACAAAATATTATACTCCAATGACAGCAGTGGGCTGATGCTGGTTAGCAAGGAAGTTGTTAACTTTACTTCTAATTAAAATTACATTTTCTGAGATGTTTAGTAATGCGTACCTGTTGTCTTATACATATTCAATGAATGTTATTCTTCACAGATGTTGAATGACATACCTGCAGCAGGGGATGGAGACTCTCCCACACCACTGCATGATCCAGTCGCCAAGACATCAACTTCCACTGACAAGGTATGGTTATTCGCTTTCAGAATGCTTATTTAGAAAGAGATCCACTGATCTGTTCTAGTGAGTGTAGTACACATGACTACCTATGTTGAAATCATTAAGCGCCTTCTAAATGACTTGTGATATAATCTTATTGTTTCAATGAATGGAGAGGGTTTTAGATATCGAGGTGAACTGACAGTCACTTGTTTGATGACAGCAAAGCAACATGCCTTTCCCACTTAACCTGGCCTTCATTTCCTAATGTCTAGTATATCACTTTAACAAGTAGCCCCCCCCCAAAACACATGTTTTAAGATGTGTGTGTGTGTGTGTGTGTATTTATGCAAGCATGTAGGCGGAAGAATTGAAACTTCAGAAGACATGTATGTGCCTGTGATGCACATTAGCCTAAGTGTATTAAAAGTCGCCATAACTGAAAGTGTGTTTAAAAAGCCTACTGTATATTGGACAACATCAGGATGTTGGAGGGGTCCCCAGAACGCATGTTTTAAGATGTGTGTGTGTGTGTGTGTGTGTGTGTGTGTGTGTGTGTATTTTTGTCCCCGTGATGCACATTAGCCTAAAGTGCATTAAACGTCCCCATAGATCACATATCTGAAAGTGTGTTTGAAATACCTACTGTCCATCAGAATGGTATATTGGACTACATCAGGATGTAGTAATAAATACAGTAAAGGACTAGTAAAGAAAACTTGTAAAGCAAAATATTATACTCCAATGACAGCAGTGGGCTGATGCTGGTTAGCAAGGAAGTTGTTAACTTTACTTCTAATTCAAATTCAATTTTCTGAGATGTTTAGTAATGCGTACCTGTTGTCTTATACATATTCAATGAATGTTATTCTTCACAGATGTTGAATGACATACCTGCAGCAGGGGATGGAGACTCTCCCACACCACTGCATGATCCAGTCGCCAAGACGTCAACTTCCACTGACAAGGTATGGGTATTCGCTTTCAGAATGCTTACTTAGAAAGAGATCCACCGATCTGTTGTAGTGAGTGTAGTACACTTGACTACCTATGTTGAAATCAATTAAGCGCCTTCTAAATGACTTGTGATATAATCTTATTGTTTCAATGAATGGAGAGGGTTTTAGATATCGAGGTGAACTGACAGTCACTTGTTTGATGACAGGAAAGCAAAGCAACATGCCTACACTTAACCTGGCTTTCATTTCCTAATGTCTAGTATATCACTTTAACAAGTAGGCCCCCCGAAAACGCATGTTTTAAGATGTGTGTGTGTGTGTGTGTGTGTATTTTCTGAGATGTTTAGTAATGCCTACCTGTTGTCTTATACATATTCAATGAATGTTATTCTTCACAGATGTTGAATGACATACCTGCAGCAGGGGATGGAGACTCTCCCACACCACTTCATGATCCAGTTGCCAAGACATCAACTTCCACTGACAAGGTATGGTTATTCGCTTTCAGAATGCTTATTTAGAAAGAGATCCACTGATCTGTTCTAGTGAGTGTAGTACACATGACTACCTATGTTGAAATCATTAAGCGCCTTCTAAATGACTTGTGATATAATCTTATTGTTTCAATGAATGGAGAGGGTTTTAGATATCGAGGTGAACTGACAGTCACTTGTTTGATGACAGCAAAGCAACATGCCTTTCCCACTTAACCTGGCCTTCATTTCCTAATGTCTAGTATATCACTTTAACAAGTAGCCCCCCCCAAAACACATGTTTTAAGATGTGTGTGTGTGTGTGTGTATTTATGCAAGCATGTAGGCGGAAGAATTGAAACTTCAGAAGACATGTATGTGCCTGTGATGCACATTAGCCTAAGTGTATTAAAAGTCGCCATAACTGAAAGTGTGTTTAAAAAGCCTACTGTATATTGGACAACATCAGGATGTTGGAGGGGTCCCCAGAACGCATGTTTTAAGATGTGTGTGTGTGTGTGTGTGTGTGTGTGTGTGTGTGTATTTTTGTCCCCGTGATGCACATTAGCCTAAAGTGCATTAAACGTCCCCATAGATCACATATCTGAAAGTGTGTTTGAAATACCTACTGTCCATCAGAATGGTATATTGGACTACATCAGGATGTAGTAATAAATACAGTAAAGGACTAGTAAAGAAAACTTGTAAAGCAAAATATTATACTCCAATGACAGCAGTGGGCTGATGCTGGTTAGCAAGGAAGTTGTTAACTTTACTTCTAATTCAAATTCAATTTTCTGAGATGTTTAGTAATGCGTACCTGTTGTCTTATACATATTCAATGAATGTTATTCTTCACAGATGTTGAATGACATACCTGCAGCAGGGGATGGAGACTCTCCCACACCACTGCATGATCCAGTCGCCAAGACGTCAACTTCCACTGACAAGGTATGGTTATTCGCTTTCAGAATTCTTATTTAGAAAGAGATCCACTGATCTGTTCTAGTGAGTGTAGTACACTTGACTACCTATGTTGAAATCATTTAAGCGCCTTCTAAATGACTTGTGATATCATCTTAATGTTTCAATGAATGGAGAGGGTTTTAGATATCGAGGTGAACTGACAGTCACTTTTTTGATGACAGGAAAGCAAAGCAACATGCCTTTCCCACTTAACCTGGCCTTCATTCATAATGTCTAGTATATCACTTTAACAAGTAGGCCCCCCAAAACACATGTTTTAAGATGTGTGTGTGTGTATTTATGCAAGCATGTAGGTGGAAGAATTGAAACTTCAGAAGACATGTATGTGCCTGTGATGCACATTAGCCTAAAGTGTATTAAAAGTCCCCATAGATCACACATCTGAAAGTGTGTTTGAAATACCTACTGTCCATCAGAATGGTATATTGGACTAAATTAGGATGTAGTAATAAACACAGTAAAGGACTAGTAAAGAAAACTTGTAAAGCAAAATATTATACTCCAATGACAGCAGTGGGCTGATGCTGTTTAGCATTGAAGTTGTTAACTTTACTTCTAACTACAATTCCATGTTCTGAGATGTTTAGTAATGCCTACCTCTGGTCTTTTACATATTCAGTAAATGTTATTCTTCACAGATGTTTAATGACATGCCTGCATCATGGGATGGAGACTCTCCCACAGACAGACATGGCTCTCCCACACCACTGCATGATACAGTCGCCAAGCCTTCAACGTCCAATAAAAAGGTAAATGGGGGAGAGCACATCTTACAAGGATTTTTAGTTTGTTTTTGTTTTCTAATGACTAGTATATCAAATTAAAGGCATAGTCTTTTTTTTTTTTTTTTTTTAACTTCTAGTCACCTTACCTCTTTACCTGAACAGGAACCTCTACTTACCTCTAGTCTACTTACCTCTTTAGTTGAACAGGAACCTCTACTTACCTCTAGTCTACTTACCTCTTTAGTTGAACAGGAACCTCTACTTACCTCTAGTCTACTTACCTCTTTAGTTGAACAGGAACCTCTACTTACCTCTAGTCTACTTACCTCTTTACCTGAACAGGAACCTTTTTTATTGAATCAAGCCAAAGTTTAACTGGTAGAACTTGTTGTAATGTTTTTTTTGTTTTTCCACAGAGGAAGGCGATCACTCCAGATTATTGTTCTGATGAACTCTTTGATTCATCTCCTGATGAACTCTTTGATTCATCTCAAGACAGTAGTGGAGAGGAGTGGAAAGCCCCAAAATACAGTGAAAACGGCAGTTCAGACTGGAGTGAAGTGTTCCCAGTGACAACAAAACATGGGGAACCAAAGTTGTCTACACAAGTTCACCATTTACATGAGAGCACCACCGATATCGACACGGAGGAAGAAACTGGTACCTCTGTTGTGAACATGGCAGAAAGTGAAATGTCCAGAACATGTTCTGTGAATAGTGCTGATGAAGAAAGAGCAAGCACCGGAGCTGTGAGCATGGACGTTGATGACACAGCCACAGTAAGCATCACTGCTTTCACCAAAAAGAGGGATGGCACCCGCGTCTATGACAAAAAACAATACTGCCTGTTCTGCTTAAAGCCTTTTAGTAAAATGGCAAGACATCTGGAACACGTACATAAAAATGAGAGGGAGGTAGTACTGGCATGCTTGCATCCAAAGGGTTCCAAAGAGAGAAGAACACATCTGAGCCATCTTCGCAACAGAGGGAACTATGCTCACAATGCTCATGTATTGAGGACCGGCAAAGGGGAGCTTGTTCCTAAGAAACGACCAGCTCAACAGTCTCAGTGCAAAGACTACATGCATTGTATCTACTGCCAGGGATATTTCCTCAGAAAAATACTGTGGCGTCACATGAAAATCTGTAAATTACGCCCTTCAGATAAAACTCCAAAACCTGGAAAGACTCGTGTCCAGTCCCTGTGTGAATTCATGGGTCCTGTTCGACAACAGGTCGGTAAAATGCTAGGGCAGCTGCTCAACAACATGCATCAGGATGAGATTACTCTTGCTGTCAGAAGTGACAAGTGTATCCTCCAGTTTGGAGAGTATATGCTGCACAAAAGTGGGCCCAATCCGAAGAGGCAGGAACATGTCAGACAGAAGTTGCGCGAACTTGGAAGACTCCTCATAACTGCAAAGAAAGTCAGTCCAAAGGAAATCAAACAAATGCAGGATCTCATTGACCCTAAGCTCTACCGGGTTACAGTGAAAGCCGTCCAGGTTACATGTGGATACAACAGCGAAACGGAAACTTTCAAAACAAAGCATTTGGCTCTTAAACTGGGATTCAGCTTGAGTAAAATTGCCAAACTTGTTGAGAGCAATGGAAGGATTGCAGAATGCAAAGATGTAATTGAAAAGGCCTTGAGCTTCCAACAAGTCCATGCAACTCGGTGGAATGAGTTAATATCTTCAGCAGCCTTGCGGAACATCGAGGAGGCGAAGTGGAACACACCCACAATCTTGCCCTTCACACGGGATGTGCAAGCACTGCATTCATACCTGGATGGAAAGCAGCAGGAGTCCATTCAAGACTTGACAGCTAAGCCCGATGCTCTAAACTGGTCCTACCTTGCAAGAGTGTGTCTGGCTCAAGTCATTCTTTTCAACCGTCGAAGGGAAGGGGAGGTATCAAGTATGCCCTTAACCGCATTTGTGTTCAGAGACACCTCTGATCCTCATGAAGATATAGACTGGGCTCTCTCTGTGGAGAAACGACTATGCAGACACTTCTCACGGATTGAGACAAGGGGGAAAAAGGGACGATAGGTTCCCATCCTGCTGACCCCAAAAATGTTAAGTGCACTGGAGGTTCTAGTACAAAAGAGAGAAGAGTGTGGAGTCCTAAAAGACAATGTGTACATGTTTGCCAGGCCATCATACATGTCTCACTACAGAGGTTCGGACTGCATTCGCACCTTTGTGAAAGCTTGTGGAGCAAAGAACCCTGGTGCCTTGACATCCACAAAGTTGCGCAAACATATAGCAACACTCTCTACAGTCCTGAACTTGAATGAAACCGAAATGGACCAGCTTGCGACCTTCATGGGACATGATCTTCAAATCCATCGGCAACATTATCGCCTGCCTGAAGCGACCCTGCAACTTGCCAAAATAAGCAAAGTCCTAATGGCGCTAGAGCAAGGGAGATTGGCGGAATTCAAAGGAAAGAACCTGGACCAGATCGAGATAGATCCTCAAGGTTTGGCTCATAACTCAGATCCACACACATAATGACATGTATACTGTAAAATTGCAACTGTATGTTGCTTTATAGAAAGTTTAATGACCGTCTCTCATGTGAAACTAAACCTTCAGTTTATGGGTGGCGGGCTGTAAAACCAACCCAGCCATTGAGAAATAGTCAAGGAAAAAAAAGGTATTAACATGTTTATTATTTCCTGTGTAGAGAATGTCCTGGCCTACAGGGATGACGATGAAGATGAGAACAATAATCCCACTACATCAGGACTGGCAGGTATGCACTCAATTTCAGAGGTGCAAGCCTAATTTTATGCATGCTAACCGTGAGTTTAAGGCTTGGAAATTTGTAAGAGTTAAAATGGAACAATAAATACATAAATAACAATAAATACTTTATTAATAGATACATAACTACATAAATAATTAGAGCCACAAAGAGAATTAATTTGTTAATAATAGTTAAACTTGATTTCCCCTTCAATGTCCCCCTTCTCTGCTGCCTCCCAGTGCAGTGGAATTAGACTAACTGAGAACTGAACTGAACCTGAACAAACAAGAAAAGGAGAGGGATACTCTGTTATTTTGATGCATTGATGTTTTTTTGTTTTTTTTTACCTCTAGTCTACTTACCTCTTTACCTTTTTACCTAACAGGAACCTCTAATTACCTCTAGTCTACTTACCTCTAGTCTACTTACCTCTTTACCTGAACAGGAACCTCTACGTACCTCTAGTCTACTTACCTCTTTACCTTTTTACCTAACAGGAACCTCTACTTACCTCTAGTCTACTTACCTCTAGTCTACTTACCTCTTTACCTGAACAGGAACCTCTACGTACCTCTAGTCTACTTACCTCTTTACTTGAACAGGAACCTCTACTTACCTCTAGTCAATTATTACTTTATTTACAATTCCTGTAGAGCACCCAGTTTCAGAAGAGATGCCACCACCCAGAGGGGGTGAGGAGGACCCTCAAGGCAGACCCTCAAGGCAGTCCTCTGAAGGTGAGTCAGCAAATTAATAACTGCACAGTAGTACAATTAGACATACCCATGCATACCCGTTCCATACCCGTTTGGACCTTACCCGT
Organism: Gymnoscopelus braueri; assembly: GCF_963280865.1. NCBI lineage: Eukaryota > Metazoa > Chordata > Actinopteri > Myctophiformes > Myctophidae > Gymnoscopelus > Gymnoscopelus braueri. The sequence goes on along the minus strand of NC_137616.1, from coordinate 9,923,372 downwards.
ATGTGGTGAGTGACAGACAAATATATATACAGAGTGACGACATCCTTGTCCTCGATAGTGATTGGCGCATACATGCCAAAACGTCCCGCGAAGCTCGTATATATATATATATATAGGTCAGATGGACATACAGAGGTTTGCTAAATTATAGTATGGACCATACCCGTATATGGTGACCGTACCCGTCGGACCTTATATGTGGTGAGTGATGAAATCACCATATGTATATGTATGTATGTGTGTAGGTCAGACAGACCATACCTGTATATGGTGACCATACCCATATGTGGTGAGTGACGAAGGTCTCTTGTATTTCATATTCAGGCCGCAAAGCTGCCAAGAAGAGGAGGCGGGAGACACAAACGAGTGATGGAGAGGATACTGTGACTACATCAGGACTGACAGGTATGCTGTTGTCTTATGGCTAAATAAATTGGTCTAATTTATATGAGGGTTAGGGCTGTATAAATGAGAAGGGGAGAGAACAGAAGGAGAATAGAAAGGGGAGATGAGATGGGAGGGTAGGGGTTTAGAGATGAGGAGAGAGGAGGAGAGAGGAGATGGGAGGGTAGG
>NC_137616.1:9915299-9917799 GCF_963280865.1 Gymnoscopelus braueri | reverse complement strand
CTACTTTACAAGCTGAATGGAGCTCTGGGATATTACAGAGCAGCTATGGGCTACATTAACTGTAGGGTCAGATGACGAACAAAGACTCCAGGCTTAATTTTAAACCAAAAAGGGACTTATCACATTACGTATTAACTTCCCTGAATTATTTTATTAGCGAGGACTCGTGTCACATTCATTACGCAGCAGGCTAAAAGTGCTGACTCCATCTCTGCACGCTGAATTAATCTTTATTCATCTTTAATCTTTACGTCACTGAGCAGGCACCGGGTTAGGCATCATTTACGCTAGGATAAGTGGAAATGTCAGGACACCAGATACCACAGAGGAGTTATGTAAACTGCAGTATTTAATCCAGTGATAGGAAAACAGTCCTAAGTTGGAAGTCATACATGCAGTGTTACAGCCCAAATGATTTACATACATTTTGTTGTGTACGTAATAAATACCTGAGGCTGAAACATTTCTGAAAAATGGAGGTTGCTTTATCAGTGGTGCTCAAACTTTTTCATGTCAAGGACAACCCAAAATGATATGTGTTTGGCCGCCGACCACCATCTCAAAGTGTTTTTTTCCAGGGACCCCCAGAAGCAAAGATTTGAGTTAAAGATGTTCGCTTTAAAAAAACATATACAGTGTATTCAATGATTTGCACAAATGTTCAAGATGTTTTCTCACTTTGTGCCGCGCTATGAGCTTGTATATCTGCTATTTTTGAATAGCCTAAGTTTAAAATAATGGTTAAAGTGGTTACACAGATGCTTTCCCGGTTTTAATGGGATAAAGCAGTGGTTCTCAAACTTTTTTTATTTGAAGGACCCCCAGTTTGATATGCATAAGGCCAAGGACCCCATTTCATACAATTTTCCATCGCTGCATGGGATCCCAATGTAGACTATAAAATCCTAACTCTGAGAATGTGCAAATTACAGATCCGTAACTCCTCAAGGACTCCTGGGGGTCCCCAGACCCCCCTTTCAGAAACACTGTTATGCAGCTACTGTTTAATAGCTATTCGCATAATGACACTCATGATTACCACCGTACAATTTAACACAGGAGCTGTGGGCTAATATCTTATTAAATTAATATTTTATTTCTATAAACAGAATGGGAACTCTAATTTGCTGTCTCAGCCAGTCAGTTCATACAGTATCAAACATGACTGACACCAGTGAGGTCAGGACATTGTGGTAAAAAGGACGGAAACCTAACTGGTTGAGCAATAAAGAGAGAGTGTTAGGTCTATTATAAAGCAGCCTGCCAACATCATTACCACTTTATGGGTATGTGTATGTATACCACATTCAGGCAGGAGTTTAGAGTTGTACAGAGTTGTAGGGCTGGTTGTTTACCTCGATCAATAACTCATACATTTAAATATGAATATATGACTATATAATGAGACAGCAGACAGTGATGGATGGCTCCCTGCTCTTGTATAGGGACACAAGACACACACACACACACACACACACACACACACACACACACACACACACACACACACACACACACACACACACACACACACACACACACACACACATACACACACACACACACACACACACACACACACACACACACACACATTCTGGCTCACCTAATAAATATGAATGAGTATAGGGACTATAGGACTGTTGACAGTCCCTGAGTCAGATCCCTCCAGTGTGTGTGTGTGCGTGCGACCGTGCGTGCGTGTGTAGTTTTTACCTATTGATCGCTGGTATATAAAATGAGATTGGGACCACCACTACACCATAATCAAGGCAATCGGTGCTGACATTTTGCGCGTGTGCGCGCTCGCGTGTTAATGAGTGTGTATCAGTCTCAGATCACAGGCTCTTAACAGCCTGCTGTTTGTAGTCACATTAAAAATACAGTCAATTCAGAGGCCTCGAGCCATTACCTATTACCCATCTGAACTCATGAACCCAGTGTGTGTGTGTGTGTGTGTGTGTGTGTGTGTGTGTGTGTGTGTGTGTGTGTGTGTGTGTGTGTGTGTGTGTGTGTGTGTGTGTGTGTGTGTGTGTGTGTGTGTGTACACACGTGCGTGCGTGCGTGTGCGTGTGCGTGTGCGTGTGCGTGTGCGTGCATGTGCGTGTGCGTGTGCGTGCGTGTGCGTGTGCGTGTGCATGCGTGCATATCTGTGCACTTGTGTACACGATGGGTGCAAGAATAGATTATACTGAGGTTACTTTTGGGGTCAACAATCTTCTCTGTAGGCCATAAGGTGAACTAAGAAAAAGTTGCTAGAAAGCGTTTTCATTCCCACTTCTACTTCCCCCGAACATTGGCCAATTGTGTTAATGTAAATGTTTGCCAAAGCCGGATGCACCATGATGGATTCAAACTCACAACCTCTGCAGTGGTGCGCAGACCCTTTACCTCTAAGCCATCAATGCGCTGGCACTACACTCTTGCATTTTCAAGATATTTTTGCGTACATAACACCATAGGCTATTGGACTTTGGGTTAAAAGTTTGACGCAAAATGT
>NC_137616.1:9905299-9910299 GCF_963280865.1 Gymnoscopelus braueri | reverse complement strand
TATTTTAAAATATTTTCTAATTTCCACAACGATTCCCACATTTTTATGTGTTGAAAACAAATTCAAACATTTTTCTAAAATAATTTCATGAATAAAATAAGAAATAAACAAAGAAATGTCCTAAATTAGAAAACAAATGTTTAAGAAGTAGGGAAAATAGCAGATCTACAAGCTCACAACGCGGCTTGTAGATCTGCTATTTTCTCTAGTTCGGGTCCCGGGCAAACATCTGATTTCTCTTCTGGGTCTTGAGCTAAAAAGTTTGGGAACCACAAATTTAGAGCAATGAACTGCACAATGCTACTTATATACGTATCTTTTGGATTATTTGACTGTGTCTATCCTGTGTCTATATCATCTCCCTTCTCATGGGGGAAAAAACCCTAACCCTTAAGAATTTCACCCACTTTTTTTTACACATGTAACCCTTTCATGTGACAGTAACTTTGCTTCTGATTCCGAATTAAGTCTAAAAATGAACTCATACACCAGATCTACAGTAGTAGTTTGTGTGTCACCAAAGCAAGGTCAGTCTTCTGAAACAATCTTCCAAAGGGCCAAAAGTTAAAACATTTTCAACTCTCTGTGACCCTGATAAAAACGCCAGACGCATTGTGACTTTGTAGATCGGCTATTTTCAAATGGCCTAAATGTATTAGCCTGGTATCCAGCCTGCTTCGCTACGTTCGGCTGACTTTTTTTTCTCTCTTCGCTTATCAGTCTGGAAAGCCTCCTATCTCCAAGGGAGGCGGGACATGCCACAAGCTTCCAAACCTAACGTGGCTTCTGATTGGTCTGTGGTGCGGGGCGGGACCAAAAAAACAGTGTGATCGTTGTGATTCGTCATTCGTTTGAACAACATCCAATCAGCAACGACGTTGCCCAACGTAACATACGACGTTGCCCAACGTAACATATGTAGTTCCAGTGTAGTTCTGCAAAACCTTCCAATGGGAGGCTTTCCAGACTGATAAGCGAAGAGAGAAAAAAAAATCCGCCGAACGTAGCGAAGCAGGCTGGATACCAGGCTATAAATGTATATAGGGCTGAAGTGTTTGTTTTAGGGGCTGAGCTGTATGTTTTGTAATAATAATCTAAATCTACAAAGTAACTAGCAACTAAAGTTTTCAAATATTTATAGTGGAGTAATATTTGCCTCTGAGATGTAGTGGAGTAGAAGTAGAAGTAGGCTACTGAACATTGGAAATGCAAAAAAAAAAATCACACCCAGTGTGAAGTGGGCGGTGTGGTCACAGTGGTCATCACAGTGATGGAAGAAGTGATGGAAGAAAAGTAATATTGTGGACCAACCATTGTACACCCCTAACTTAAAAAAAAACATAAATGTGTTTTTTTTAAGTGCATAGTCCCATTTATAGGGCTATGCACATGTGTCATGTTTCACTAGCCAATCACAGTCCTGAATAGACTGTGATTGGCCAATCACGGTGCAGGGTTAGGGGGGTACAATGGTGGCCAATCACAGCGCAGGGTTTGGGGGGTACAATGGGTGGGGGGGGTACAATGGTGGCCAATCACAGTGCAGCGAATGTCGATGTCCAAACCTCACATATAGGGGCGGTTTCACCACCCAAAAATACCTCAACATTTTACTTAAAGTAATATAGGTAACTTGTTAAATTGTATATCTTTTGTGAGTGGCAAATGTTTCACAACACCCACTACATGAATTTCACCCCCGAAAGCCTTTTCTATTATATTTTCTATTGAAACGGTGGCGGGCCGTCCTTCCCGCGAAAATGACATCATCCGGCTGGAAAACAGAAACGGAAATGCACCGGTTTCCTGTTTGGCCAGGAACTACCACGCTAATAACAAAAAGGAATCTCACGCTGTTTTTAAGAGATTGTAGGATTTGAAGATGGAAAAACCAGAGCAAAAGAAAACACAGCTCACGGTATCTAAAGCTCCACTGGCTAAGAGAAACGATCCACAGATAGTATAAAACAATTAAAAGAACGCTTTTTGAAACGCTTCCGTCTTCCGGTGAAAACAAATGGAATTCTGGGTAATGCAGGAATAAACGAACGACCTGCAGTGACGGTAATGACCAGCAGAGGCTGCTAAAAATCGTTATTTGTGGACCTGCCTTGTATTACTTTAAGTACAGTACTTAAGTCTATACTGCCTCCCCCTGGCCAGCCGGGGCGCCTGATGGAGTAGAAGGGAACTGGTTGGAATAACGTGTTCCTTCCACGCGCTACGTCCAACCAGGGAAACTCTCCCCTGTCAGGTGACAAGAAGGTCAGTTGGCTCTCATGCATTGAAGGAGGCATGAGCTCGGCCCTGGCCTCCCTAGGTTGGCAGAGGGAAGGTAGTGCCCAGGATTACATAGACAATTGGCACTGGGTGTAAAAAATAGGGTTACAAAATCGTGGGATAAAAATTTAGTACAAAAAAAAAAAAAAGTACAGTACTTAAGTAAATGTACTTAGTTACTTTACACCACTGGCTGCTCTCAGGAGAAAAAAAACGCTTTTGTGGACAAAGACCCTTCATGTATAATACATTTATTTTACTTGTTTTAAAGGTCACAGGTCATGACTACGGTTTAGCTTGAATGTGGACATTAACTATCCAATCATGTGCTGTTAAATGCTACGCAATTCACTCCTTTACCGACAACTATTTTGTCAGGGCAATTTTGTCATGAACTTTGAAGTCATCGTTTGTGTGTTTTACTGCTTACTCAGTCACTTCTCTTTGGCTGTGTGGGGCTGCATTTCAGCAGAGAAGAGCTCGGTCACTGAAGTGTGCAAATTCTACAGCCTGTCAATACGTTGTGACTGATCAGCTGGAGAAGAACTGATCTGGGTACAGCAGGTCTACAGGCTTAGTGAAACAGAAGATGCTGAGTCGGTGCTGATCTAGACAAAGCTGTTTCTACGCTCCCGATAGCAGCTGTCTGCTGAGCAAGTTATAGAAAATTCAGTTAAATCAGGAAAGGAATATATGGCTGACTGGTTGACTGGTTGACTTACTGGCTGATTTGCTGAATGATCGACTGATGCATTCCGTCGCTGACGGGCGGAAAACTTGTACGTCCCAAAGCGGTTACTTTTAAGGAAATGTAAAAAAAATAAATAACCTGTGTTCCAATGGATCCAATTTAGTTATCATTAAGTCACAAGCTCTTTGTAATACTTTTCCTTGGTTCAGTATTTATAAAACGCCACACAGACAAACATTTTTCAAAAGTAGCAAAAATGCCCGTCCTGCAAGCTCACAAGGCGTTGCGATGTGATGCAATGTGATGACGTGGGGCAGTGGTTCTCAAACTCTTTCATGTCAAGGACCCCCAAATTGACACTTATTAGCACACAGACCCCCATTTGCAAAGATATTCCAGGGAGATGTTTACGGCTCTAGCAGTGATTCTCAACCATTTTAATTTTAAGGACCCCCAGTTTGACATGCATTAGGCTACGGACCCCCATTTAATGGCAGTTATAGATCTGGGGCCCCAATGCTAATTTAGCTCTGAGAAGTGTACAAATGTGTACATTTGTACACTCTCAGAGTTACAGACCCATAAGGGTTCAATTTGGTTTCTAACTATCTATCATTTAGCCGGGGACCCGCTGGAGCTCCCTCAAGGATCCCTGAGAACCAATGACTCTTAGGGCATTAATTTACGGGGAAAAAATACCCATAAAAAGCTGTAATGTGGAGATACAAGGTATCTGCCCGACAGCAACGATTTGTGTCCCTTTCCGTCCGTCCCCCCCTCTCTCTCTCTATCTCTGTTTGGTTATCTCTCCCCCTGCAGAGGGCAGTGGCAGACAGAGGAGATGAGATCAATTGTTGGATGAGAGCTTGATTAAATATCGACAGAGGCCCAGGCTCTCAATGAGTACAGCCTCTTTGATCGCATGATGAAAAACCTTCTGCTTTGAAAGGAGGAAAAAAATGAAAGAATCTAAACTTATTAAAGTCGGTCCTCGTCTCCCCACAGTCCTTAAGAAAAAAGGACTTATCTGGGAAACGACAAAATGTAACTTTGATCTCAGGAGTTGCTGCGGTCTAGAGTTTTATAAATGAATCCCATAAACAATGCTGTCTTATCTGTTTAAAAAGAAAGGATCAAATCTGCACACCAGGTAGCTCCTGTTTGCAGAGATGTATTAGCCACTTAAACCCCATTACGTTGTTCGGAGTCCCACAGGGCTCTATACTAGTACCTTTTTATGTTTTCTACATCCTAGCTCAAAACAGTAGATCGACAAGCTCACAACGCGACACTTTGTGAGCTTGTCGATCAGCTAGTTTCCTAGAACGATTTCCCCAGAATACGGATGCTGGGAAATTGCGATTAAGACGAAATGGGGACGAGGCAAAGAGATATAGCAAGAGCGAGAGAGAGACAGAAAGAGAGAGAGTCATTTATCAGTAAACTGTCATTGATGTTGCTGTAGGGGACAAAGTGTGTGTGTGTGTGTGTGTGTGTGTGTGTGTGTGTGTGTGTGTGTGTGTGTGTGTGTGAGTGTGTGTGTGTGTGTGTGTGTGTGTGTGTGTGTGTGTGTGTGTGTGTGTGTGTGTGTGTGTGTGCGTGTGCGTGTGTGCGTGTGCGTGTGTGTTTGTTGTTGGACCCTAAAGCAGTGAAGATCTTGTCTTTCTCAGCCTGAAGGAAGACAAGATTTTACTCTCTCTCTCTCTCTCTCTCTCTCTCTCTCTCTCTCTCTCTCTCTCTCTCTCTCTCTCTCTCTCTTCCCTGCTCATCTTGTGTATTTCCACCTGTTCTTCTTCATCTGTCTCCTTGCTTTCTTCCCCCCCCCCCTCCCCTTCTCTTCTTCTCCCTTCTTTCTGTGTGTCTGTTATCTCATTGTCTGCTGTATTCTATCTCTTCTTATCTCGAGTCTCTGAGGTGACTGTCTGATTTTGACAGCAGAGTCAGAGGTTTTGTGAATGTAGCTTTCAAGTTTGATGAAAAATGGGAAAAGGTTTCAAAGGAATATGTCCACGAAATTGTTTGGTTGCTC
>NC_137616.1:9892799-9897799 GCF_963280865.1 Gymnoscopelus braueri | reverse complement strand
AGAAGATTTCAAATTTTATTTAATTTAATTTATTACATTTATTAATGCAAGAAATACATGACTTGCGTGCGTGCGTGCGTGCGTGCGTGCGTGCGCGTGCGTGCGCGTGCGTGCGCGTGTGTGCGCGTGCGCGTGTGTGCGCGTGTGTGCGAGTGTGTGTGTGTGGCTGGGTGTGTGTGTGTGTGTGTGTGTGTGTGTGTGTGTGTGTGTGTGTGTGTGTGTGTGTGTGAGTGGGTGCGTGCGTGCGTGCGTGCGTGCGTGCGTGCGTGCGTGCGTGCGTGCGTGCGTGCGTGCGTGCGTGCATTTGTGTGTGTGTGTGTGTGTGTGTGTGTGTGTGTGTGTGTGTGTGTGTGTGTGTGTGTGTGTATGTGAGAATCTCGGTAGTGTGTGTGAGAGACAGTCACTATATGGCAATTTAGTGTAGTGGTTAGGGCATTCGCCTTGCAAGCAAGAGGTTGAGTGTTCAAACCTGACTCAGGGTAGACATTAGAATGGAAATGGAAATTCAAATGCAATTTCTCCAGGTTCCACCACATCAATTAGGTTCAGTACTGAGCCAATTCTCCAGAATCAAGGAAACCTTGTCATGTTGTTGGGAGAACTAGGTTCATATGTCTGTAGTAGTATTACATACAAGGTCATTACATTTATTTTATGTATGTCCAAATGAAGCTCGGCAATTGACATTGAAATCAAAGCATTAATCACAAGTAAGACGCGCGAATGCGGGAAGCGAACGTAGCTCGAAAATAACAATAAGAAGAATCGAAAGGAATGAGCAATTGTAGAGAAGTGGGTGGTACAGTTTTTGTCTTTTTTAAATTGTTATGTTTGTTTGTTGTGTTTTTTTTTTTTTTTGTAAATGTGTTTTGTCTTTGTAGTTTTAGTACAGTCAAACACTTAGTCTAAAAAGGACTTGCGGTCTTCTTTCCATTGTGGTCCTAGGTGTCCAATTCATCAACATATAAAATATCACCAAAAAATATATATATCATCACTACATAATAAAAAACACTTTATGTAGGCCTACAACGTAGAAAAGAAAGGGGAAGGGGGGGGGGGTGCCTGTCTAATGGAGAAGTGATGACTTGTTGCTGTTGATGTTCAATGTTGCTTCAGCAGCAGGGGTCTTCAACACGGGGTCCGGGGCCCGAAGGGGGTCCTCAGAGTTACTACAGGGGGTCCACAAAATCTCTTTTTGTATTTTTTACACTAACCCCATGCAGCATCCCTATTCTGGGGGTGAACATTCACCGAAAATAGCCGATCCACAAGCTGACCACGCATCCTGCTGCATATATGTGACTGAGTACAATGGTTTATGCCGCAAGTGAGCATTTTTCATTTTTCATTTTGAAGAAGATGTGCTCATTTGAATCTGGTTATCTATAATAGTGCAGGGGACTTCTGTCCTCTACATTAGAAGAGTTAGGACGTCACATCCTAGTACAGTCCAAATACCTATACTCAGCATGGGCCTCAGTGGCACACCTCGCTAATCACTTGCCTCCAAAACCATTGCCACTGGGAGTCTGGGTTCGACCCCCGCTTAGGACAATATTTTTTCAAACAACCGCGGACTCTTTTTTTTCGTCGATAAAGTATAGTTTTGGACCATGACAGAGGCGCGCCGACTCAGCAGACCTTGAGGCAGAGGAATCGCGCCCGAGCGCCTCCAGGCACGAGTGCCCGCGACGACCGGCCGATGGTCTGCTAGTCGACTAAGCGCCGTCCGAGTTATGTACCAATAGGCACAGAATCGTAAATGATGTTGTGGGGACTGCGTTTGCCCCAACTACCACTCAGTGCACTAACATAGCTCACGTCGCCAGGCTCTCTCCCCACCCGCCACCCGCCCCCTTGCGCTTAAACTACATGCAAAAAGGCTGTTCGCCTCTCAGCTCCAGGTAATGGGCGTGAACAATGGGTAATTTATTCAGCCTAGCCACTCCTCTAATCACTCCCTCATGCTGTTCACTCTATTTAGTGCCAGGGACCCCCATAGAGGATCTGTGTTGTAAAAAATAGGCATATTAAGTCATCATCATCATAATAGATTTAATAAAAAAATATTTGAAAATATCAGATATACAAGCTCACAATGCATGCTTGTAGATCGGCAATTTTTGGTGAAGAAGTTTGGCATAGAGGCAAAAAAAACACTAAGTACAGAGCCAAATGACAAGTTTACTAAGTCATATGTGGTTAAATGTCTGGAAAATACACAACATCAACATGAATCCAAAATATGAAAAAGCGTGTAAATAAACCAAATAAACAAAGAAAAACATTGATTTGAAGAACACTGATGATAGAGCGGTCAAACAAGTCTATGAAGCTATGAAAAAGTTGGAATCTGCAACACATATACAATGTAGTTGGGGGGGTCCCTGCTTCATCTCTCTCTCTCAGCTAAGGGGTCCGGACTCCTCAGCCTGAAAAAAGTTGAAGACCCCTGCCCGAGAGTAGGCTGAAGCAACATTGTGCATCAACAGCAACACGTCAGCACTTCTCCATTAGACAGGCACCCCCCCCTTCCCCTTTTTTTCCTATGTTGTACATAAAGTGTTTTTTATTATGTAGTGATGATATACATTTTTTTTTGTGCTATTTGATATGTTGATGAATTGGACACCTATAGGACTACAATGGAAAGAAGACCGCAAGTCCTTTTTAGACTATGTGTTTGACTGTACTCGTGCTGTTATTACATTTCTGTCTAAAAGAATACTCAATCAATGAAAAACTAAACAAAGTTGTGCCTCGCGTTAATGATTAATGCTTTGATTTCAATGTCAATTGCAAACAATTTTCTTATCTCAACGTACATTTTTATATCTTATCCGAATAAGAAATGCAAATGTATATTGGCTAGACTAAGCACATGCTACCCCTGATATTATGGTAGAGTATAGGCTAATGGCTATAAACATGAATATTATTGGATTGCTCAATGATGATGGGTTTGCGTTAAAAAAATCTATTTGTGGATTTATTAGAGGCTAGCTGGCGTTGTGACTTACCTGTTAGCGGTGCTTTGCTGAGAATCCAAGTTGCTTTGATCGAATCCCACCTAAGGAACGATTTTTTTTTTCCTCTAGTCCTCTGAAAATGTTGTGACCACATTCATGTGTCTGGTCTTTTTAAGACAAGTGTAAGGCTTTCTTTAATTTTTTTGGGTCACTTTTAGTCCCTTTTAAAGCCTGATTTGGACATACATAAATGTGACGACCTTTTAACAGACATATGAACCTGGTTCTCCCCAACAACATGACAAGGTTTCCTTGATTCTGGAGAATTGGCTCAGTACTGAACCTAATTGATGTGGTGGAACCTGGAGAAATTGCATTTGAATTTCCATTTCCATTCTAATGTCTACCCTGAGTCAGGTTTGAACACTCAACTTCTTGCTTGCAAGGCGAATGCCCTAACCACTACACTAAATTGCCATATAGTGACTGTCTCTCACACACACTACTGAGATTCTCACATACACACACACACACACACACACACACACACACACACACACACACACACACACAAACGCACACACGCACGCACGCACGCACGCACGCACGCACGCACGCACGCACGCACGCACACACACACACACACACACACACACACACACACACACACACACACACACACACACACACCCAGCCACACACACACACCCAGCCACACACACACGCACGCACACGCGCACGTGCGCACGCACGCACGCACGCACGCACGCACGCACGCACGCACGCACGCACGCACGTAAGTCATGTATTTCTTGCATTAATAAATGTAATAAATTAAATTAAATAAAATTTGAAATCTTCTTGTGAAATGACCAAACCTGCCTACAGATTTGCCACTGGTAGGCAGGTCTCTGAACTGTCCACAGCCCTTCTCTGTGACACAAAAAAAATGGGTGAAGTCGTCCTTACAGTATCATTCTCTCATCCTCAATAGTCAGCAATAAAGTCCATCCTCTTTGGCCATTTTCTCTGTGGTCCAGCAGCTCTGATGGCGTTGTTGAAGTCATAGTGTTTATATATAATACATTTTAATTTCATTTTACCTTTTGTGTCAAGACAAGAGACAGTACAGTGTATAATATAAAAAAACATAACACCACCAAAACAGACAACGCATTACAATAATAATAATAATAATAATAATAATAATAATAATAATAATAATAATAACTAGAAAATGTGCTCCTCGGAGCACAAGTCTCCGCCAGCAGACCCGTGCTATTTTAATAGCACGGGTCATCTTGGTAGAACGGGTCGTCTTGGTAGAATGCGCGTGGTTTTTGGTGTTCTGCAGGGGCGACTGAATATGTAGTGTCTGCATCTACAAAAAAATCTTCTTGAAGCAATGTGTCATATGGGAGTCCTCGTAATTGACTGGTTTGTTCAAATGCTTGTCTGTATTCTTCATCTTCATTGTCTTGAACAGTTTCAGCAGTTGATTGGTGTGTTTGATCTATGTCAGTTTTCTCTAGTGCTACATAATGTATTTGATCAAGGTGGCCAATTGTTACAGTATTAAGACTTCGGCCTTGTTGTGGGATCAATTCAACTCTATAGTCCTCTTCTGTGTTAATGTTGTAGATGAGTATGCTTTCTTAGCTTTGGCCTTCTGCGCCTTTGCTTGACCAATGTTAGGTGTTCTCAGAGGGACACACACACACACACGCACGGACGGGTGATTTGTACTGGAAGGTACTGTTCCAATCAAGACTGATTGATCCTGTCTTACCTCACTTCAAAAACATAATGTGTTTTTGAAGTGACACACCTATTTATAGGATTTTATTTCGTCATGCGTCTCGCTAGCCAATCAAAAGCATTGGTGACAACATATTGTCACGTGTCACGTGAAGTTTGACCAATGTTAGCTTGGCTAGGGGGGAGGTGAACACACGGCGGGACGAAGCGGAAACATACTCTCCGCCTCCGGCGGAGACAATAATAATAATAATAGTAATAATAACTAGG
>NC_137616.1:9817799-9882799 GCF_963280865.1 Gymnoscopelus braueri | reverse complement strand
ACAGACAGAAACAGAGAGAGAGACAAAGGCAAATGACAAAGAGAGAGAGAGAGAAAGAGAGAGAGAGAGAGAGAGAGAGAGAGAGAGAGAGAGAGAGAGAGAGAGAGAGAGAGAGAGAGAGACAGACAGACAGAGGGGTTTGTTGTTGATCAAGACATATTTACAGCATGTGTGTGTGTGTGTGTGTGTGTGTGTGTGTGTGTGTGTGTGTGTGTGTGTGTGTGTGTGTGTGTGTGTGTGTGCGTGTGCGTGTGCTTTTGTGCGCGCCAGATGGTGTGTGACGACTTTAATGGTCCCAGCAGCACAGCTGTCCGAGGCAATATAGTTTGGACACACACCTCTTCATCAAGTTAAATATCTCTCTCACACACATACAAGCATTGCTCGCATCATCTACATTAACGTTGGCAGTTACAACGGGTGTGTGTGTGCATTTAGATGTTAGTGGAAAGTCAGTTTAGGCCGAGAGCACACGCACACAAACACACGATTTTTCTAAAGATTTGTATACATTTTGAACACTTGTGAAATGGGACATTCTGCATAATGAGTAATTTTACTTTTGATACTTTAAGTATATGATGCCAATAATTTTGTCATTTTACTCAAGTAATGTTTTAAATACCGGACTTTTACTTGCAGTATTGATACTTTTACTTATGTACAAAAGAATAAAAACAAGAACAGGCACATTATGCAAAAATAAATAAATAATAATAATTAAAAAAGAAATATATATATATATATAATATTTATATTATATTTTTTCATACATTATGTAGCTTTGTAGGAAGGGACCACACACTCCTTTGTAAAATAAATTACCCATTGAACCTACAAGCTTTAATTCTTCATGGCTTTATTATTGAAAAATGTATGTCGTCACTGTGCTCCATCGGGTGCTTTACACAGGTGTAAGTGATTGCAAATGATCGAGATGAAAAAAAAAATTATACACACATGCATAATAATGTGGACAATGGCGGACAATCTAAGGGTCAGAAGTCATCGGTCACACAGACAAAGTTGTTCCTCATGAGAAGACGTATATGTGTAATGATGTTTCATGAATGCAGGTCAAACGGTTCATGAGCTATGCCTGTTAGAAGTTTGCATTTTACAATTGACTGCTATAGCACCGCCCTTTGGCCAATGGTTTTGAGTTTCATTTCTCTGTAGTTTTTCATGACCTCACACCATACTGCTGAGTTTCGTAAAAAAAACAATGCACAGTTAGGCCAGAACTGCAAAAAGTGGCGGGAGAAAAAAACCTACAATATCAAGAGGGGACCACAGCACTACGTGCTTGGCCCCCTATAATAACTAGAATGAAGCTGAGGAGAGCCAGTAAACCAACATAACCTAGTAACACTGCAAAACCAACAGTTGATCCCACTTCACATTCATAGACTATCTTATCACTGTGGTATTGTGTGTTTTTATGAGGAGTTGGTGAGGCAGACATAAGCCAGGCTATGCAGACTATTGCCTGGATGGAAGTAAGAACCAGAACCTTTCTGCTGCATAGCACTGGACCACTTCAGAATGTCTGCAAGCCCAAGCTTGGAGGCCTTGAACACAGCCAACACCACCGTAGTCTTTACCAGGATATACAAGACACACAAATGCCAAATGCTGCGTGCCTCTGTGTGTGCTTGCATTTTCTTCTTGTGATTAGTGGAAGGTAAAGGCAGTTCCAGGGACATTCTACCAGCAGGGCCGCATTAAGGCCCCTCAGGGCCGTGGAACTACACCAAATCAAAGGCCCCCCCCTCAACATTAATCGGACAATATTGGGTGCGTTCACGCGCACGTGCGTTTGGTGCACGTGCCACCGCCAGCAGGATCGGTGCTGACACAGGCACTGGGCACAGCCTTTCCAACTTCAGTCTGCTATAACTACAGTGTCTATCATTACAAATTACATTTATTATTAAGGAGGTTACTTTATGGTCATTACAGTCGTAGGCTACTAGACATATGGTGATGAGATGGGTAACAAATGTTTCATATTTATTTTCTTATTGTTCATAAGAAATTCAACAATTCAAGTTTAGAATTGAGAAAACAATACTCAGCAGAGATGGGAAAAGTACTACTCACTTTCATTACTTAAAGTAGAAGTAGCCTCAGATACATTACTTATGTAAAAAGCGACTTTAGTAAAAGTACTCATTCAACTAATTACTCAAGTAAAGTACAAAAGTACAGGCTCTGAAATGTACTTGAAAAGTTAAAGTAAAAAGACCTCTTGAAGTCTACCGCAGTGGTTCTCAACCTTTTTACCACCTCAGAAAATAATATTATGGCTCACAATTATGACTGACTGATGTACAAATGTATTTAGAATATGTTATTTACATTTTCACAGTGTACATTATGGTAGCACTAAGACAGACAGACAGACAGACAGACAGACAGACAGATAGAGATGACATTAACAACCGTGAGCTACATTATTCAAACACAGCACGTGAGATACAGTCTAAGCTAAGCCTACTTCAAACAAACACACACACGCACACATCTTCATTGTAAGATTAACTCACCATGCTGTGGAGGTTCAAAGAGTTTAACACACGGCACTTCCAAAGTTTGTACAATGTTTAAGTCACAGGAGCTGGTTTTCATATCGTAAATATGAACGTTGGCCCAAATCTTGCGTTTAATCCACATGGTTCTTGTTTATTTGTGTTGCTGTCACAGACCATGACAGCAGAGCCATACTGGTTAACAGAAACAAACTTACCCTAAAAGCGGAGGATTTCAAAATAAGAGCCGCTTGTAAAGATTAGTCGACAGTAGTTTTATTTTTTTGTCTACTTACAGGAAGTAGAAGTGACACATCAGTACCAGCGACGGTATGCAAGAGGTTTGCATCTGTTCTGCCGCGCAAAATTAAAACTAAAGCAACATATGTTTCTAAATATATATAATTCACACAGCAGGGCCCGAATGTATACATTTTTATAAATAATAATAAGAAGAATATATATAATATTATAATAGAATAATATAAATTAAAAAAAAATTACAACAATATATATATTTTTTAAATACATAATTCACACAGGGCCCCTGCAGGCTGCAGGCCGTGGAACACAAGTTCCACTAAGTTCCGCGGTTAATGCGGCCCTGTCTACCAGAAATGTACATGGTTCCTCTGAGAACTGAACCATTCCGTTTTCATTTTAATAATAATAATAATAAGAAATAAACAATATACACTCACACACACACACTTTTCTCTGCTTTATTAATCAATCATCACACAGATCTTCATCAGGATTTGTTTTTGATATAATCTTTCACTGGTATATTTTTTGCCGGGGTCAAGTGTCTGCCCCTGACAATGACGCAGGCACCAGCAATGTACTGTTGCGTTCTAAAATGTCTCCGGCGCTAGGACCCTGCAGCATTCATTTTTCCAGTGCTAGGCTGTGATAGTTTTGTTTTGAACTGAATTCTGGGAATAGCAATTCCAACAGACATCAACAAGACTTCTAAAAAGTTACAAAGGATGACTTAAAAAAAATATCTAACCACTTGAAAGTACAAAACTGGCACTTGTAAGGATAAATAACTGTAAATCCATGCAACTTCAGCCAAAATGTATAGGAGATTGTCAAGTCACCATAATATGTACACTGTATGACGGAAATCAAAATAACTGATAGATTAAAGAAATGCCAAAACACAAATAAACCAAAATGTGTGTATTCATCAACAACATGTAATTCAGTGCTTACTGCAATAAAATAAAGATACAGTACCAGAACACAATGCAATCAAGTCCAAGATGAATACTTATTGGTCTAATCAATTATTCTTAATCAAAATTTCATGACAAACATCCCAGAGATGATTAGATAATTTCTAGTCATCAGACAACATTATGATCCTCAACAGAGGAGGATTCTATAAATGATAAATTAAGGTAAGCTCCACCTTTTTTTGGTTCCATGTACAGTAGGTTTAAAAGTAGTACAGGAAAGGCCTCTTTTTTTTGTATTCTGCAGTTACGTGGAATAGTTTATCAAGTCAATCGGCACTATGTCCACCCTAAATAGACTGCTGAATGTCAGTTGGTCCTGATCCTACTTGTATTTATTTGGTGTCTTTTAGAGTACAATGTTCTTAACATTGCTTTTGCTTTTCTTGTTACTCCCCCCGGGGTCGCACATTAACATCAGCCGTTAATGTATAAACAGTGGACATAAGCTCTATAGGGCTCCTTTGTGTCATTCTTTTTGGCTACGATTGTGCAATTTTTGGCTTCATACATTTGTTTATCTCGAAAGATAGTCAATTAATCAATCAAAAGTTTGTCCAGCAGTTCGTCATGAAGGGTTGGATCCTCTTCATGAAGTGCAGCGATCATCTTCGACGATGCCTTGTTCCCTTTATTTCTCACCATGTCTATGAATAGCCGTGCTTTCTCTTCTCTGTATTTCTCTGCTCTGATCATGTTCAGCTCTTCATCGTTGAGAACGTTCTCGTCCAACAGTGCGTCCAGCAGACGATTGATCCCAGGCTCTGACACTCGTTTGATGAACTCTCTCCTCACGGACCGCAACGTCTCCGCTTCTTTCCCCGTCATCATCGTTGTCGTCACGTTTGGCTGACCGCCGCCTGGAGGAAAAATAATTCATTGTTTTCAGTTATTATATACATTATTACATGTAGAGGTTCGGGCCGCTTTGCGGCCCTCACAGCTACGTTTGCACCAGTGAACTGATATGGCCATATATGGAGATCTCTCAGTCCATGTCCCTTTTATGGGCATAATGCTGATATGCTTAAGGCTTTCATGACTAGTGATTTTTACTAGTTGACAAATTTGACCCACTGGTAGTCGACTATAGTCGAGGTTTACCTAGTATGTAGGCTAATAATAAAGACGCTCTGGGGCATGACATTTCCCAGAAGCTAGGTTGCCATGACAACGGATATACACAAACAAACGCATGTGTTGAGAACATTACACTGCAACAAAGAACAACATTTCACAATTGCCACAATCCATATCCATTTTAGCTGCTACAATAAGGAATGGAACAACAAAATGACTGTATCTGCCGTGTCTCTCGTTAAACAAAGTACACAATAGATCCAGCTGTTGGTCAATAACAAGGCTAGGCTACCCGCTAGCCTCACTACACAAACACGCCACCGTCTTTCTGTCCACATCTTCAGTGAAATACTTCCATACAAACGAACATCGAGCGGCCTGTTGTTTAGCTGGGGCCGCCCCCACATGCTGCTGTGTTCGCTACAATGTTATATCTTTATACAATTAGATTCTGATTAGTCCCGGAAAAGACTCTAACGCAACACTGGCCCCTTCCCACCGTGGTGAAGTTGGTTTCAGGTTGGATATTCACCCAGCTGGATATTACCAACTGGGTGAATATCCAACCTGAAACCAACTTCACCACGGTCCACTATACACACCGTATCGCTGCTATGTGCGGTGGCCGAGAGTTAATAAAATTGTATTTAATGTATAACTCCCTGCATTACACGATTATGTTCTGTTTATAATGTTTGTAAATTTAAAAAGAAAACTGTACAGGTGTGTGTGTGTGTGTGTGTGTGTGTGTGTGTGTGTGTGTGTGTGTGTGTGTGTGTGTGTGTGTGTGTGTGTGTGTGTGTGTGTGTATTACTCGACTTGTGCGGGCCAAACAGACATTGTGATACCATTTTCAAGGTCCTCACAAGATAAATGGTTGTTTTATGTCTAGAAATTATTTTTAGAGAAGGCATACAATTAGGAAAATATTATAGGTTGGGTTTAAGGTTAGAATTAGACATTTAGAGCTTAAGTTTAGGGGTTAGGATTTAAACTTCATCGCACGCCGGTGTTGTGCACTCAAGATATCAGATCTACAAGCTAAAGACATGTCTGTAGATCTGATATTTTTTCGACTTTGTGGTTAAAAATGGCAATAAAGAAAATGGTTTTGTAAAATCACTGTCCTAAAACCTGTATTGTCCTCACAAGTATAGTAATACAAATGTGTGTGTGTGTGTGTGTGTGTGTGTGTGTGTGTGTGTGTGTGTGTGTGTGTGTGTGTGTGTGTGTGTGTGTGTGTGTGTGTGTGTGTGTGTGCGCGCGTGCGCGTGTGCGCGCGTGCGTGCGTGCGTGCGTGCGTGTGTGTGTGTGTGTGTGTTTATATAATAAAGTTTGTTTGTTATCCTACTTACCAAGCACATGAGCTGAATTCTTTCTTCTATTCTTCTGCCCTGCTGTCTCCTTGCTGAGATAAGCTTCAGCTTCAGCTTTAGCATCAGCTCCCCATCCAGCTACATAAAGAGAGTTAACTGTGTTTTAATAACAACTCTTCATCATGTTATACTGACTGGATAATGCATTTAACATTGAATCAACTTCAGTCTTGAATACATGTACATGCAGAAGAACAGGCATGCAGATTCAAATAATATGACTTAGACTGCAGCTCGTCCAAAACGCTGCTGCTAGACTTCTGACTGGCACCAGAGGGTGGGATCACATTACTCCCATCTTGGCATCCCTTCACTGGCTTCCAGTCAAACACAGAATCGATTTTAAAATGGTATTACTTGTCTATAAAGCCAACCATGGTTTGGCACCATCCTGTGAGTTGCTTCCTCCCCCCGATACCACTAGGCCACTAAGATCAGCAGATCAGGGGCTCCTCAAGGTTCCACGCACCCGCCTTAAGTTAAAAGGTGGCTGTGCCTTCTCGGTCGCTGCTCCAAAATTATGGAACAGCCTACCGCTACTTATCAGGTCTGGACTCTCTTTGGACATTTGTAAAAACAGACTAAAAACGCACCTGTTCTCCCAGGCCTTTTAAATAAACCTCCTGCCTTGGAGAAATGGTTGGACACTTGTTTATTTGCTCCCACATTTTTCGTTTCCTTAGCTATTTTGTCTTCCTGTTATGGTTTATATATTTGATGCTTTTTTGCATATTTGATGCTTTTTAGTTTTTTGCAGTTATGTATTTGATGCTTTTTGTTGTGTGTTTTTAACCATGATTTACAGCACTTTGGTCGGCCTGTGGTTGTTTTTAAATGTGCTTTATAAATAAAATTGACTTGACTGACTTGACGATGAATGTGTCGACTTTGTATCAGGTCACATACATTTCTTCATAACACTATTGCAACCCAGGTGTTTCAGACTATGAGAGACATCGTCTATTAGAGGACAAATGATATCATACTCTGGTTTGCATGAAATTAGCTGCTCTTATTACAAGGCTAGATAATGAATCCCAAATCCCCCTCTCCAGATTTATATCTCTAACTCTAAAGGTTCTATTTGATACACTGTTTGCATAGCAATCTGAATCTATGTCATTCAAATGCAAGCATACTCTATCTGAGTAAGTTAGTCAGCTCATGCAAATACACAGTACAGTATGTCTCACCTAAATTGCCTAAATTGCTATATCAACTGGTATATCATCTGGTATATCATCATACCCACAAACTGTCAGTTATTTTACAAATCTTTATCATTCATAATGAATCCAACTAAGCTGCATGTAATTTGTATCTCACCTGGCTCTTTTCTGCCAATTAATAAAAATGCCTTTTTCTGCAGAGCAAATATATATATTTTTAGAGAACCCAATTTCAGAGACAGAACTATAGACATTAGTACAATGCAGAGCGGGTCAGATGGCTTCCAGAGGTATTTTCATAAGCTGTCACCACTACCGTTAAATACGTTTAATCAGGTCTGATTCCTTCTACCCTTCATCAAGCCTCTATAGCTTTGATACTGAACTATTGGGCCGCTAATAATACTGGGTACATGCTGAAGTCTTTGGGACCTATTTTGGGGAAATAGATGAAACACAGTCAATGGCGTGGCAAGTGGTGCGTGGCAACAGATTTTTTTAATTGTCAGGACCAGCCAGGGAAGGTTGATATATCTGGTGCAGTGGCGAGATGGTTTGGAGGATTAGGCTGAATATTGTTTGTGGGTGTGTTGCAGGTGGATTCTATCATGGTCAATCAAATGATCACTTTTATTACAGTGCATCGTGCTATAGGCACAACGGCTTACTGGTCATTTACACAGTGTCATGGAAGAAGAGGCTTGGAAATTTCAATTTGGAAAACAAACACACAAAAACAGATAACAGATAAATGCAGTAATACATCTGGGATCTGGCACTGGTACAACGAGAAGCATTTTCCAGTGTAAGAAACAGTTTAGTGATGTCTGGCGACAATGATCCAAAGAGAAACTGGCAGTATGTGTAATAATCTATCTAGTTGACCAATCAGTACGACTTTTATGAAGGAGAAACCTATACGGATAATGCCTTCAATTATCTGTGTGAGTCACGATGACGCAGTTTTTCTGGACAAATTGTGGACCGTGTTGACACCAAAATTGCTGGGTGCTGCGGATTTGCAAACAACACACCCCCACAATGCAAACACAGGCAACATATTTTTTTTTTATTTGATGAATTATGATATAGCTTGTATGGTATATCATCCCTGTCGGGTGTAAACCTCATTATGTCCAAAACTGCTACCATCAAAAACAGATCAGTAGCAGATCTAAAAGCTCAAAACGAGGCGCGAATCGAGACATTTTGAGATTGTATATCTGCTACTTTTGATGCTTTTGTGTGACGCTGTGGTATGGCATTATTTTACGAGTAAACACAAAGTTAAAATATGGAGATAAGAGGTTTCTGCCCGACAGCAACGATATGTAGTGAGGTATTGGTAGGTAGCCATTGGACGGATCATCTATTATTTGGTGATTTATGATTGAAGATAGGGGCAGGTATTATCAAATCAAATCAAAGTTTATGTATATAGCACACTAACATGACCAGGTCAACCAAAGTGCTGTACAGGTAATAACAAAGAAAAACTAAACAAAAAAACTAAACAAAAAGCAAACAATTCAATGTAAGCAGACAATGGCCTACAATGATTCATTGTATGAATAATTATTTTGATGCTTTTCACTATTGTACGGACAGCAGTTGAAACGCAGAAAAACTTGAAGTAAAACTGAAAACACACTGGAGGCCATGAAGTAGAATTGATTTGATACTCACATTGGCTATGTTTAACAAAGAGATTTGGAGTAGAGGGAAAAAGTGGTCCAAGTACAGAGTTAGCTCAGGTCTGTTTCACTAAGTATAGAGGGTTTAATTGTTTAAAACTCATTGGAGGCCATGAAGTAGAATTGATGTGATACTCACCCTCTAGTTCACGTTCACATTCATCATTCATGAAAAGAGAAAACACATGGTTGGAATGGTTAGAAAACTGATAATTCTCAAACAGAAAGATTACTAATACTTTTCTAATTATTAATGGACCTGAAATATGGAATAATGCAATAATGGAATTTGTTAAATTAATCAACTATCACAATTCTTATATAAAATAATAGCTTGCTTCATTAATCATAAAGATTCAGCATTATAATTATAACATGAAGTGACTAAACATCAGCTTAGAGATAAAACTATTAGTATACATTAAGAGTGAAACATTTTCATCTGCTATGACAGATTGGTTTATAGTAAAATGATCAGTTTCAAGGTTTTCAGTACTTGAATCAATCTATTGTCTGATGTCAAGTTTATTTGCTTTTCTTGTCAACTGTTTCTGCAGTCCATGCCATTTATTATTAACCAGCCTTGTGGGCGGGACCTCCGGTCAGGATAGCGAATCAGAATCCAGCCAAATGGATTTTGTCTGGAAGTGCATCAAGAAAATGCTTCTGTGTTCGCGCCAGGGGCGCTCTCCATAGCGAGACCTCTCACTTCTTACTTCTTCGAACCGGGGTTACGGTAGTAACCTATAGTTATAACCACAATGGTGGTGGTTGTATTTGGTCTCCCTGCTCTTTTGTTGAAAAATGGTAATTCTGACCTACTGGTAGACAATACTGCATGAAGGTCAAAATTCAATTTCTCTCCGTGTAAGAAGGCATGCTCTATTAGCTCCGTGGTAAAAATGTCAGCACTTGCGCAGGGGACCTGGGTTCGAATCTCGGGTAAGACATGAAAGTCACAGAGTGCAGATTTAATGTATCCTCCTAATATGGTTGGATGGCTTTTACGATCAAAATGCCTCAAATCAAATCAGAAAGACCAAGAAGCTATCAGAAAGTGATTTTATGGAAAATAATGAAGACTCAGATTACAGTAAACACTTATAGCCATTATATGAAAGCACAGTGTAATTTATACATGAAGAGATAAACATGATCACATAATTATATACATATTAGGGGTGTGCCGATATATCGTCCCGCGATATATCGCGATATGAAAACGGGATGATATGTATCGTCGTGAAATTTGAGCTTACCATAATCACAGTAATCCTTAATCATATTCCATCATATTCAAGGGCTTTTGGAGAGAAATGAGACTCCAGTCACTTTCAGTTTAGAGCACCGCAGAGGGGAGGTGTGTGTGTGTGTCTGTGTCCAGCTGACACTCGTTGACGCTCGTTAATGTTACATACATCAAGGCAATTATGTTTCTGCACTGTCAAATAGGCCTGCATCTAATCTATTCTATAGCATCAATGTCATGGATTTTTTTTACAAGCAACCCTCTCTGGCTTATATATATTATGTTCAAGCTGTTAATAACTAGGCTTTACTTGGTTGGTAAAGTCCAGATAACAAGAATATGACTATGATTTTAGTGGAATTTATATTTATGCAGCATTTATATTATATTTGTTATTAGTGTCCACTGTCCATATGTCCTCTGAAACAAAGGGGTTTATAGTGAGAACTTACTTCACTTGTTCCTTAAGCTTGTATAATTGTATTTATTTGTGTGTAAAACACTTTTTTATGTGTTTTATAAATAAAGCAATTTTAAACTGAAGATGATGGCCAATGTTGATAATAATTGAAAAAAAAGAAATGATAATATCGTATCGTATCAATATCGTGAGCCCAATATCGTGTACCGTATCGTATCGTGAAATTATCGGCTCACCCCAATACATATCGTTGCTGTTTGGTAGAAACCTTGTATCTCCATAATTTAACTTTTATGTTTTTTTTTTGTAAATTAATGCCTTACTTCATTATACTACAATGTGACTCAAAATGTACTAAAATAGCCAATCTACAAGCTGACAACGCGTCATGGTGCGACGTGTTGTGAGGTTGTAGATTGGCTATCTTTAACAAAGAGATTTGGTATAGAAGGAAAAAGGGTCCAAGTACAGAGATAACTCAGGTCCATTTCACTAACCCAGTGAGCCATAGTCGTTTTTTAGACGTCTGGTTTTTGTTTAGACCTAATTTCACCGGTCTAGATTCGGTCGTATTATAGACCGAATCTAGACGATTGAATTTAATCCATTATTCCATAAACTTTGATTAAAAAAAACAACTGTAAGCTGCACAACTGATCTCCAGATATTGGACTAAAATAATTTGAATAGCCATTTATCAATATACAGTATAGTTTAAATGTAGCCTAGATTTAGACGTTTAAATCAAAACCATATATCAACGTCTACATTTAGACCAGTTTTAAACCATGACATTTACTTAATTTTTTAGTCATGTTGTTTGAAAACTTTGATTAAAAAAACAACTGTAAGCTGCACTTGATCTCCAAATATTGGACTACAATAATTTGAATAGCATTTATCAATATACAGTATAGTTTGAATTTAGCCTAGATTTAGACGTTTAAATCAAAACCATATATCAACGTCTACATTTAGACCAGTTTTAAACCATGACATTTACTTAATTTCATGTTGTTTGAAATCGTTTATTTTAGGATGCTAACAATAGAAATTATTAAATCTCACTATTATAGCGAAATAATGCAGTTTGCATTAATGGTGATATATGCAAATATATTTTTTTAAATGCATAAATATAAAAAATAACGGCAGTTTGCAGTATTGGTGATAGGCTAATATAAAATACTGAGGAACAAGTGAAAGCCAAGCAGTAAACCGCTAATCTCTAAAGAACAGATTCTGCACTGCGTTGGAATCTGTCGGGGAGGTTCGTCATAACAAGTGCGCATGGGCGTGCCTTCAGATCAGGAAGCGGGCCGCGCTTTACCCAATCAAATGTAGTGGGCGGGATTCACGTGTCCGTCGATCTTTCCCCCTCGAAACAAACCGAAACTAATTTAACAATAACGTCCGCGGAGCAGACAAAACCACGGAAAGGTATTCACATTTTAACTTACTCTTTCATCATAGAAACAAGTGGGCTTATAACCAAAACGATCGATGTTCTCTGGGAGAAGTGGTGTTAGTGTTCCGTGTAGAAATATTGTTAGTGGGAATGAAAACATAGTCGCACCAACCGGAAGTGACGCGTTGAAGGCATACAAAACACCGGTTTCCTTTGCGCTCTGGCTCTACGTTTTCTTCTGCCCAGAGCCAACAGACATAGAACAAACAGCAGAGGGCGCTGTTTTTCATTTTCAGTTGGCGATGGGTTCCCAGATTGGTAAACCGCTAACCTCTCGTCACCAGACTTTCCACAGTAAACCGCAGATTGTCTTTGTAGTTCGGTTTGCTTATTTCTCTCACGAGACTTGGCAACACTGGGCTTCACAGCAACAGTGAAACGCAGATTGGTTTCGGAGGTTGGTTTTCTGATTTTCTCACGAGACATGGCAACATTAGTGGTTCCGGTTGCGGACGACAAACAGTAAACACTCACAAATAGATACATTTCATGCGAGTTATCACGATGTTCATCACCATGAAGTTTAATTATTTAAATGGCAATACGACTATAGAGGTGAGTGTTCTTTGCTTATTGATTTTAAAACTTTTCTTAAGCCGCTTGCAAGCTTATAACTTCTAAAGGAAGCTGCTAGCTGCTGCAGCTAGCTAGCTAAGCTGCTAGATGCAGCTAACAAATGCCAGCAGCTAACTTTAGCAGTCCGTGAAGAACGTCGATTTACAAGCTCAACGCTTTGCATCTGCATCACGGTGTGAGCTTGTAGATCCACTACTTTACTGTAAGGAGTAAAACCACTGAACATAAATTGTGTATAATCTTTTATTTTGTTCCAATTGGAGTGAACCTTGTTGAATATGGTACAGTGTAATAAATTATTGTTCTTTAACAATGTGCAGGCTAACATGTACCAACATGTTGAAGATGTTGTGAAATGTAGGCCTAATATTTAGTTTATTTACTCTTTTTAACTCTATTAACTACTATTTTAATTGGAACAAAGTGACTGTCCGTGTATTTATAGATCTCTTCTGTTTAAAGTGACACCAAAACGACAAATTAATTTCAGAGAATGTGTAGACTACTTCTGTCACTACTGGTGATATCCAATGTTAATGCTATCACCTCTTGTGAGGACTACATGTGATATATTAGGCCATAAAACTGTCTTTTTTTGTCAATCTTGTTTCAGGAACACAAATGGCAAAGGGTAATGGAAACATGTGAGTTTGGCTATATTATGTAACCACGCTGTCATGTCCTCTGGTGGATGTTGTGCCAATGTTTAGATAGTTATACAACTAAACTCTACAGATTGTTTTTAAACTATACACACTGCCCACAGAATACCACGTTGACAGCCCCTATCCACACCTCAACACCAGGTCTTACTAGCAATAGGCTGTAAACACCACAAAGGTGTTTAAAACAAACATGTTATGTCTCCTTGGTAGTTCAGCAAAATTGTACATTTGAATTGAACTGCTATTAAGTTACCAGGAGCCTCTCGTATCACATGTTGAGATGTAGCAAATTCCTACAAAGTTGGCTCATGCTAATCAGCAAGCTAATGTGCTCACAGTAACAATCAGAATGGAGCTCTAACAGCTCTTATGCTTTGTATTGGCCACTTGTACATTCAATTGAATGACATGACTTACAAACTAAAATGTCTTATATCCTGTAGAAATGTCATTCCAGTGAGTCATTCCAGTGTTGTTGGACTCTTTACTCACCTATGACACACTTTAATTTGAATGGAGGATGTCAACAAGGGAAAGGAAGTTCAAAAAGACATCACCATTACGTCAACAACTGTATTTAAAACGGGTGATGTTACAATAATTTTCAGGGCTAAAAATGTATTTCATTTTCAAGCTGTACAGTGTACACTCTAGATTACATAACCTCTGCTATTAATACTCCCAATCTTAGAATTCATTAATTTGTTTATATGTTCATTGCAGAAGCCACCTAGATTTTGTTTTGGCCAGGCTACGGAGGAACAGTGCTGTTGTGGATCCATTTACAGTGGAGTCAGTACTGCTATATGGGGCTGAGACAAGCTGTGAAATTAATAATGTCATTGTTTTCAAACAGATCACAGCAATACACTGCTTGCTCAAGCTGCCCTGAATGGACTGAGGTCACAGAGATCTATGTGTAGATATGTACATATATGTAGGTATGTGTAGATGGCTAAGTGGAGATATTTGGAGATGACATTGAAAACATTATGTTGGATATGTAATTTCATTGTCTTCCACCCCTAACAGTGAATTGTGGCTTCAGTCCAGTCCAAGCAAGAGTCAGGACTACACAATGTAGAATTTGATTTGCTATAGCTGTGAGCACAATAGTGATGGTGTAATTATGACATGTAATTTACTTTGTTTTCTCCCCAACAGTGTATCATAGGCGTATGCCAAAGCAGTGCCAGGACTCCACAACCACAAGGTACAATTTTATTTGAGTTTTGCAGTGATATAAATGGTGAGTTTGTAAGTGAGATGAGTAAGTACCCCCACCAAACAGAGAATCTTAGCCTTACTCCAAGATGAAATGGAGCAAGGACTACCTACACAAGGTAGATTTTGAGTCTAGGAGTGATCATAACGGTGACTATGTCTAATTTATTTCCTTTACCCCCAACAGTGAATAGAAGCCTTACTCTAGCCCCAATGAAGAAATAACACCACAAGGTAAATTTAAATTGACTGTAGCAGTGAGCAAAATAGGTTGCAATGGTGCAAGTAAGATGTTTAATTTTCTTTTCTCCCCCCAACAGTAAGTAGCAAGTATGACATGTAATTGCCTTGTCTTTCACCAACAGGAAATCTTATCAGAACTCAGAGGAGAAACATTCACAGGATTCCAAAAGGTACCTTTTTATAAAGTTTGGAAGTCATCTTACTTTGGCAAAGATGTAATTGGGTAGGGATGATGATGTTGAACTTGTAAAACAAGTAATGTTGTTTATTAAGATCTGCACCAGCCAAAGTATAGCCTCACATCCTAAATCACAGGCAGACTGTCGCAAGGTTTCTTTATTTCAGTTTCCAATGTCGGAGAAAAGTAAGAAAAGTAAGTAATGGAAGTATTATTTATCATTTCCCACTGTGTTAGTGTATTATTTATTATTTCTGTTTCATATCAACATTATTGTTGGCAGAGTATGCCATTGACGATTTAGCTTCTCATTTTCTTTTTGTTTCAGACTTTTCACCAATGGCCTGATGACTAATTTCTACTAGCATGGTGCCGGACAGCAGGAGAGAGCTTTCAAAAGCACTACCTTCTATCTTTCTGTCATCAATGGTAAAAATAACTTTGTCAGTGCTAGTTATTTGTTGATTGCTTATTCAAGTTGTACACGTGTGTGTATGAGAGTTATATGTCATTGTTTTGACTGCAGAAGCCGTTCAGAAGACATTCAGAGAGACAATGGAGAACCTGGTGAGCGCTGCCATCTCTGACCACTTCAAGCAGGCGCCTGGTAGAAGTGGTGGAGGGGGATACAAGAAGAGGGCAACGCCTTGAAGCAAATCAATGTTATTATTTGGTCAAAACATTTTGTTAAAACTTGTCTTTTATGGTTGTTTATCCCATTAAGATAGGGAACGCATCTGTGTCACTTAAGATTTCTTTGGCTATTCAGAAAATAGCAGATATACAAGCTCATAGCGCGGAACTCGGTGCCGCGCTAAGAGCTTGTAGATCTTCTATTTTTTGGAGAGTAAAAAATAAATTGTGCAAATCTTTGAATATATATATATACACACACATTTATAACTCAAGTCTAGGCAAAGCAAAGATTTGAGGTAAAACATACAATCAAAGATTTGCAAAAATGTTCAATATTGTTAAAACAAAAATATAGCAGATCGACTAGCGCCGAGTGCCGTGCTATGAGCTTGTAGATCTGCTATTTTTGAATAGCTCAAGTATAAGATGTGTTAAAGTGTTTAAAATCTAACATGACAGGTGTTAATGGCTTAAAGCATTAAGAGGTGCAGAAATTAAAGACCGATTGTACAAGCTTTGGTATTGTTTTTGTTGAAATATGTATTGTGATTGAAATTGAAATTACAGTTGAAGGATAGTTATGTTCAGAGTAGATCAATGTTAACATTAAGAAAAAAGTTTGTATCCAGTGGTACAATAAAGAGTAGCATGACATTAGTGTCACACTGCAACATATTTAAAAGATCCAGAAAGATAACAACATAATGTAAACAAATTATCAGAACATCATGGGACTACACTTCTACAAAGGTAAGCAAAACGGGTTAAATTTGGTCCATCAGGTATTTTTTTTGTAGAGAACCTGGATCTGCATTAAAATTGAGGCATTTAAATGCATTAATATAGGTTTCGTGTGAATAATTTGATATATCTTAAAGGTATATAATGCCTACAAGTTGTTTAGATGTTATTTAAACATGATTTAATTATAAGTATATTAATATCCTTATTAAATAGACGTTTACATGACGTCTAAACAACGTATATAGTCTATAATAGGGTTTAACCCACTGTGCATTTTTCGGGCTATTAGACGTCTAAATAACGTCTAGGCTAAATCCGGTTTATGAGTGGTCTAAAAATGAAAGTTTTTTCAACGTCTAGGCTAAGCCTAGACGTTCTTTCAACGTCATTTGAACGGTTATATATTTATATCTAGCCGTCCAAACGACGTTGAAACAACGTCTAGGCTAGGTTTAGACGTTGAAAAAACTTTCAATTCTAGACCACTCATAAACCGGATTTAGCCTAGACGGCTAGGTGACGTTTAGACGTCATTTAAACGGCTAATAGACCGAAAAATGCTCAGTGGGAAGTATAGAGAGTTTCATTGGTTAAGACTCCTTCAGTTTGTATTTTGCTATGGTGAAAACTGTATTTAAAACTAAAAACACATTGCAGGCCATGAAGTAGAATTGATTTGATACTCACTCATCCCTAGTTCACGTTCAAATTCATCATTCATGAAAAGAGAAAACACAGTTAGAAAACTGATACTAACATAACATAACACAAACATAAATATTACTAATAATTTACAAATTGTTAAGGAACCAGAAATACGGTATGCAATAATTAGAATGGGTTAAATTAATCGTATATCTCAACTATTATACAAAATAATAGCTTGCTTCATTCTAATTTAATTTTTGAAGTAACTAAACGTCAGCTTAGAGAAACATTTTCACCGGCTATGACAGATTGGCTTCTAGTAAAATTATCATTGATAGTAAAACTAGAAAAAGTGCTCCTCGGAGCACAGGTCTCCGCCAGGTCAGGTAGGTTAGTGTGGGCCAGCAATGTTCGGAATTCGCCAATCAGGCTGGAATGTCAAAAATCGGACGTATCGGATGGATCCGTGTTGATGACTTGACTAAAGAGATAATGTGTACCGATTTGCGTGATATTTGGATATTTGTAGGAGTAATATAAAACAAATTGTTTTGCAAAACTCTGCCTACTGGTGGCTCTATAATAGGGCAATGTTGAAAGGGTGGAATGTGTTACTCAACGCAGTGTGAATGTGCCTGCAAAGTTTTACTGCAATTGGACGCTGCGTTCATGGTTTGTGGCATATTGTTCAAAACGGGCCACTCCTGCAAACCTTAGATGTCATTCTTAGCCAATCAGGATGGAATATGAAAAATCTAACAGATTCGTCTTGGTCATATGCCTATAGAGATCATGTGTACCGATTAGGCCTGTAACGATTTATTGTAATCGATTTAAATCGATTTAATAAAAAATGAATCGCGATGTGAAAAATTGCCGGAAGAAACATTTGGCCAGGTGGAAAACCTAAGTTAAACTTGACGCATTACTTTACCTGGTTTACATCTTCTGATAGTTGTACTTGAATGTTGACATGAAATAATAATCCCATTTAGTGTTTCATTAGGGAGAGCATGAAAAAATCAAAACACAGCGTATAGTGACGCAGCTGGTAAACACCGACACGTTGAAAGGCTAGGATCATAATACCAAGAATTCAACAGTGATGTCACTATGCAACCCGGAAGTAGCACAGACGTACGCCATTATGTTCAAAGCTGGTTATAAATATACCAAGGATTCGTCAGTGATGTCACTGACATGTGCAAAAGAAAAAAATCTTTGTAAGAGAATTGATAAAGAGTTTTCAGTCATTTGCTACTGTATTGAAAAGAGGATAAGAAAAAACACAGTATTGTAAAAAAAATATATAATAATAAATCATTTGTCTGGAAAATATTTTTAGTTAAAAAAATCGTGAAAAATCGTATCGTGAACCTCAAATCGTGATTCGAATCGTATTGTGAGTTGAGTGAATCGTTACATGCCTAGTTTTACATGCCTACATTTTGATAAAATCTGAAAGAGTGATATCCAAAAATGTGTTTTACAAGTCGACCTCCTGGTGGCACTATTAAAAGGCTCATGGGAAAACATTGGGGCAGAGGTTCTGAATTGGCATCCAGGGAGTGTGTGTGCAGTTTTGTTGCGATCAAGCCAACGGTGCCAGACATTAGCTGTACACAGATAGAATGACGGACGGACAGACACACGGACGGACGGACAGGGTGCAAAACATACTCTCGCCTTTTGGCCTGGCGGAGACAAAAAAAAAAGTGTTCAGTACTTGAATAAATCTAATGTCACTCTGATGTCAAGATTATTTGCTTTTCAGGTCAACTTTTTCTGCAGTCCATGCCATTTATTATTAACCAGGCTTGTGGGCACCAACTTGTCATATTTTGACTGTCATCAATGAAGTTATCATCAGGTGTCAACTGGAGCCAAGGAGTCAAGTAAAATTGATTTGATACTCACATTGTTCTAGTTCATGTTCACATTCATCATTCATGAAAAGAGAAAACACAGTTAGAAAACTATACTATATACTTCACAAACAGAAATGTATTAAATAGTTAAGGAACCAGAAATTATTATTAATTAAATACAGTAAATATTGTTGCTGTCGAGCATCTCTGTGTTTTAACTTTTTATGTTTTGTTTAGTTTTTTTGTAAATGAATGTCTTACTTCAATACTACAATGTCACACAAAATGTGCAAAAATAGCCGATCTACAAGTTCACAACGGTGTGACGCGGAGTGAGCTTGTAGATCAGATATTTTTAACAGAGAGATTTGGTGTAGAGGGAAAAAGTGGTCAAGTACAGAGTTAACTCAGGTCTGTTTCACTAAGTATAGAAGGTTTGATTAGTTAAGACTCCTTCAGTTTTTATTCTGCAAAACACACAGAAAACTAAAGGTGCCAACTGGAACCGTAAATGGTTCTTCAGAGTGATTCCAGAAATAGCCTTTTACCCCAAGGTTTTTTAAAGAACCATTTAAGAACCATTATTTTTCTATGTCTTGAAGTAAAACTGATTACACACTGGAGGCCATTAGGAATAATTTATTTGATACTTACTTCCAACTAGTTCACGTTCACATTCATCATTCATGAAAAGAGAAAACACATGGTTGGAATGGTTAGAAAACTAATAATTTGCTAATTATTAAGGAACCTGAAATATGGAATAAGCAATATTATAATGGGTTAAATTAATCAACTATCTCAATTATTATATAAAAGAATAGCTTGCTTCATTAATCATAAAGATTCAGCATTCTAAATACAACATTATAATTTAATTTGTGAAGTGACTAAACGTCAGCTTAGAGATAAAACTACACTATAGTATACAATAAGAGTTAAACATTTTCATCTGCTATGACGGATTGGTTTATAGTAAAATGATCCGTTTCAAGATTTTCAGTACTTGAATCAATCTATTGTCTGATGTCAAGATTATTTGCTTTTCATGTCAACCGTTTCTGCAGTCCAATGCATTTATATCAACCAGCCTTGTGGGCACCAACTTGTCATATTTGTAATGTTTACACAGAACGTTCACCTCCACACTACTCAGGAATCAGGGTTATCCTCCATAATAATCCTCAGTATGCCATCATTTATATCTGGTATTAACATGCATTCTGTTTCTGTATAAGGTATGCTATGGTAGAGCGCATGTTAATGCAATATGTAAACACATAGGATGGATTGTGATACTCACAGACGTCTAGTTCACGTGCACATTCATCATTCATGAAAAGAGAAAACAAAGTTAGAAAACTGATAGTAAGAAACTACTAATAATTTACAAATTGTTAAGGAACCAGAAATATGGTATGCAATAATAGAATGGGTTTAATTATCTCAACTATTATACAAAATAATAGCTTGCTTCATTCTAATTTCATTTTTGAAGTAACTAAACATCAGCTTAGAGGTACAATTCCACACTTGCCTATTAAATAATATGTTCCTGAGGTTTTGTGTATGCATGTATTTTACAGTTTATTTATAGTTTGTGGCTACAATAATTATTTAGATTCATTTTTATTTATTGATCAGTGTAACTACAATTTAACCCATTAAGACCTGAGGCCTATTCTACAAATCATCTCTGTCGGGTGGAAACCTCCTATGTCCAAAACTGTTACTTTTAAGGATTCAAATTCGAAAAGAGCAAAAGCAGATCTAAAAGCTCAAAACGTGTCGCTTCATGCCGAGTTTAGAGCTTGCAGATCTGCTACTTTTGTTACTTTTGTGTGACGCTGTAGTATGATTAAGTAACAAGAAGTTAGAATATGGAGATAAGAGGTTTCTGCCCGACAGGTTTCTGCCATGTAGACCTGTAAGCTACACTATGTAACTTTCTTAGTGAATAAAATGTTATTTTGACCAATCTCTATGGTAGAGTATGTTAATACAATATAACTGTTGGTTATAACCACAATGGTGGTGGTTGTATTTGGTCTCCCTGCTCTTCTGTTGAGAAATGGTAAGGTCTGACCTACTGGTAGACAAGTGGTACTGCCTTAGGGGTCAAAATTCTATTTCTCTCCTGTGTAAGAAGGCATGCTCTATTAGCTCTGTGGTAAAAAAAAAAAAATGTCAGCACTTGCCCAGGGTACTTGGGTTCGAATCTCGGGTAAGTTACAGAGTGCAGCTTTAATGTATCCTCCTAATATGATTGGATGACTTGTCATCAATGAAGTTATCATTAGGTGTTAACTGGAGTGAAGGAGTCAAGTAGAATTGATTTGATACTCACCACAGACTAGTTCACGTTCACATTCATCATTCATTAAAAGAGAAAACACAGTTAGAAGATGTGTACTTCACAAACAGAAAGATTACTAACTAGAAAAAGTGCTCCTCAGAGCACAGGTCTCCGCCAGGTCAGGTAGGTTATTGTGGCCTCCGTGTGGCGCTATAATGTTAAAAGGGTGGCATTTGTTCCTCAACATAGTGTGAATGTGCGTGCAAAGTTTGACCGGAATTGGACGCTGCGTTCATGATTTGCGGCATTTAGTTCAAAACAAGCCACTACTGCAAACTTTAGATGTGAATCTTAGCCAATCAGGATCTAATATGAAAAATACAGATCCGTCTTGATCACATGACTATAGAGATCATGTGTACCGATTTGCGTGAAATTTCGAAAGAATGGGAAGGAGTAATATAAAAATAATTGTTTTACATAAGTCGTCCTCCTGGTGGCACCACCATGAGACTGATTTGAAAAATGTCAGGTGGCATTTCTTCCTCTGCATAGTGGGAATGTGCATGCATGCTGTGTTCATGATTTGAGGCATTTTGTTCAAAATGGAGCCCTCCTGCAAACTTTGGAAACCATTTTAGCCAATCAGGATGGAATATGAAAAATCTGAAAGACCCGTTTTGTTGTTTCGTTTCGTGACTATAGGCCATTGGCCTGTTATAGAGCCACCAGGAGGCATATTTTTGCAAAACACTTTGCAAAAAAACATTTTTATATCACTCCTACATATTTTGTCCAAACCTCACGCAAATCGGTACACAGTATCTCTATAGTCATGTGATCAACACGGATCTGTCTGATTTTCCATATTCCATCCTGATTGGCTAAGATTGGCTTCCAAAGTTTGCAGGATTGGTTTGTTTTGAACAAAATGCCTCAAATTATGAATGCAGCATGCGATTTACGTGAAATTTTGCACGCACATTCCCACTAGGCAGAGGAAGAAATGCCACTTGAACATTTTCAAATCAGCCTCATGGTGGCGCTATAACAGGCCGATTCGCATTTTTACCTACAACTGCACCGATCTGTGTGAAACTTTGCAGGCACACTCCCTAGAGGCCAAGGAAAAGCTTTTGCCCTGCATTTTTCACATCTGCCTTTTAGTAAAACATTTTTTTTTATATTACTCCTTCGGATTCTGTCCAAAAATCAAGCAAATCGGTACACAGTATCTCTATAGTCAAGTGGTCAAGACGGATGTGTCCGATATTTCACTAAGAAGAAATGGCACCCTTTTCACATTGGCCTATTATAGTGCCACCAGGAGGCCACAATAACCCACCTGACCTGGCGGAGACCTGTGCTCCGAGGAGCACTTTTTCTAGTTTATGTCTGGTTATAATGGCTTATCCAATATTATAGCCACATTTACTTATCCAATATTATAGCCATATTTAGGATCTTGATGCAGAACTGTAGTATTGACTCGTATCATTAAATAATTCTCCACTTCTCATTTGTTATATTTGCAATTGCAACTTACAACATCCAAGGAATGGCAAAGATCGTCGTGTATTTTAGGGGGTTTATTGAAAAGCCCAATCTTTTATTTCCATCCTCCTGAGCTTCTCTCAAAAAAAAAAAAAAAATAGCTTTCCAACAGCAACAAAAATTATCTTTTTGTGAATTAATGCCTTACTTCATCATACTACAATGTAACAAAACAAATGCTAAAATAGCCATTCTACAAGCTGACAGTGAGTTGCGGTGCAACGTGTTGTGAGGTTGTAGATTGCTTTTTTTTTTTTTTACAGAGAGATTTGCTGTAGGGGGGGAAAGGGGTCCAAGTACAGAGTTAACTCAGGTCCGTTTCACTAAGTATAGAGGGTTTAATTGGTTAAGACGCCTTCAGTTTGTATTCTGCTATGGTGAAAACTTGATTTAAAACTGAAAGCACACACATACTCACCCATTTCTA
The DNA here is from genome assembly GCF_963280865.1 of Gymnoscopelus braueri. NCBI lineage: Eukaryota > Metazoa > Chordata > Actinopteri > Myctophiformes > Myctophidae > Gymnoscopelus > Gymnoscopelus braueri. Next base: position 9,859,511 of record NC_137616.1, on the reverse strand, counting down.
GTTCACGTTCACATTCATCATTCATGAAAAGAGAAAACACAGTTACAAAACTGATACTTCACAAACGGAAACTACTAATAATTTACAAATTGTTAAGGAACCAGAAATATGGTATGCAATAATAGAATGGGTTAAATTAATCAACTATCTCAACTATTGTACAAAATAATAATATTAAGTGACTAAACGTCAGCTTAGAGATAAGATTCAACACTATAGTATAAATTATGTGTGAAACATTTTCACTGCTTTGACAGATTGGCTTATAGTAAAATGATCAGTTTCATAGTAAAAAGAAAAACAAGTGTTCTAATCTAGAATCTAAATAAGATTATTAGCTTTTCAGGTCAACTGTTTCTACAGTGGATGCCATTTATTATTAACCAGCCTTGTGGGCACCAACTTCTCATATTTTGAATGTTTGCACAAATCGTTCACCTCCACACTACTCAGGAATGAGGTTTATCCTCCATAATAATCTTCTGATTCATTCATTTAATCTTCCTCAGTGTGGAATCGTTTATATCTGGTATTGACATGCATTCTGTTTCTATAAACAGAATGTTAAGGTAGAGCGCATGTTAGAGCAATATGTAAACACATGTCAGACCACATCAGAAACTGCTCTGACACACAGAGTGATGTGAGTGGGACGTAGTGAGTCCATGAACTATTTGTTCTAGTTCCTGAGGTTGTGTGTATGCATGTCTTTTACAGTTTATCTATAGTTTGTGGCTACAATAATTATTTAGAATTATGTTTTATTTGATGATCAATTGTGAGCCAAACTACCATTTAACCCATTAAGACCTGAGGCCGATTGTGTTTGCACAAAACGTTAACCTCCACACTACTCACTACTCAATTGGTTAAGACTTCAGTTTGTATTCTGCTATGGTGAAAACTGGATTTTAAACTGAAAACACATTGCAGGCCATGAAGTAGAATTGATTTGATACTCACTCATGTCTAGTTCACGTTCACATTCATCATTCATGAAAAGAGAAAACACAGTTAGAAAACTGATACTTCACAAACAGAAACTAATAATAATTTACAAATGGTTAAGGAAGCAGAAATATGGTATATTCAATAATAGAATGGGTTAAATTAATCGACTATCTCAACAATTATACAAAATAATAGCTTGCTTCATTCTAATTTCATTTTTTACGTGACTAAAGTCAGCTTAGAGAAAGAAATCTGACACTATAGTATACATTAAGAGTGAAACATTTTCACCTGCTATGACAGATTGGCTTTGTTCAGTACTTGAATGTCTTTTACAGTTTATTTATAGTTAATAATTATTTAGAAGAATATTTTATTTGATGATCATTTGTGAGCCAAACTACCATTTAACTCATTAAGACCTGAGGCCGATTCTACAAATCATCTCTGTCGGGTGGAAACAAAAGAGCTTGTGGATATACTACTTTTGATGCTTTTGTGACGCTGTAGTATGATCAAGTAGGGCCGTTAATTTATGAAAAAAAACACAAAGAAGTTAGAATATGGAGTTACAAGGTTTCTGCCCGACAGCAATGATATATCGCAACATAGGTTCTATTTCAATACTTTGCTTCGAAGTCTCGCTATGGGAGAGTGCCTCCTAGCGCGAACACAGAAGCATCCTTCCTGGCTGGATTCTGGTTCGCTACCCTGACCCGGAGGTCCCGCCCTCCGCCTATATAGTCAGGGGGCGGATGCTCACTCATTCCTTCAATCCTCTTCTCGTCTGAATACAGGACCCATTTTCCTCAGTTTCGCAGAAGATTTGTTAGCTTAACGTGTCCCCAGGAATTACATTTAAGGCAGGCAATATTCTTTTTTTGGGGGGGTAGGCCAGGGGGTGCAAAAAAAATCTCTGAAAATAACCATCTCTGAAAATATCTATAACTGTAGTTCTGACCTTCAGTTAAATCTCTCTCAAACGCTAGGAGACATAGACTTTAGGCGAGAGGTTGTCATTGTACTTCAGAGTGTACTTTTGACTCTTTGTAGACTGGAAAATAGGCGTTCATTGCAGTCCTGACCGCCATCAGCTACGCCATGGCTTTCTTGGTGGCCACGGAGAGGTCGAGATGGCTGGACCTCTCTCGTCTCTCAGAGAAACGGAACGGCGAAACGGAACGGCGTCCTGGACCAACCAGTTAACCAAGACTGGCTGTTTGGAGACGCCATTGCCACCTTGACAGCCACCTGGAGACTGGGGCAGGAACAGAGAGAGGCCTTGAGGGCCTCCATCCCCAGGCAGCCCAGCCCGCCGTACCTGCACCCAGACGGGCTGGGACGCCAGTTTTCAGTTAACACTAATTCTTTCAATATGACTGCTATACTGTGCTTATGGTAATACCCAGAACATAAGGGCAATGAGCCTGCTTGCCCCCTGACTCCCAGAGACTTCTTAGGGCAGCAGGACAGATTTTTTCCAATAATGAGAAATGTGTATTTTCTCCCATGGTAAGAAGGAGTGAGAGTATTCGCTAAATGTACAATGGCGGCGGTTGCGCCCCTACGTCGGGAGGTCACGTGCATATCCATGTACATTGATGACTGGCTGCTTCAAGCGGACTCGCGCAGCGAGGCGCAGCAGCACACGCTACGTGTAGTTAATCACCTACTAAAGCTGGGCTTCAGGATTCATTTCGAGAAAAGCGTGTTGGTGCCAGCACAGACTGCGGTTCTCATAGGCATAGCTCTGAATTCCTCATCATTTGTTGCTAGCCTCTCACAAGAAAGAATCTAGTCTTCGTTAATACGAATGGGAATAGTTATTTGACGTGAACGTGAACGAACACGTTCAGTTTTTGAAACTGTTACGTTCACGATTTAGTTCATGCCCCCCCTCCCCCGCACACTGCACACACGACGGGTGGGCTGTTATTCGTCCCGCGACAGACAGACCATCAGACCGACAGGAAGCTGTGCAGTTTTTCCAGTATAGACATGCATGCGTATTGCTATTTGAATTGAAATAAAGGTAGCCTACAGTTGTTCCTGGACAAAAGACAGATAGTGTTAGCACCACATTTAAGTATCAAAAGAAATAAATATGCATAGTCCTAGACAGATAGGTAAATAGTATGCTAAAGCTACTATTCATGAAGTTAAAGACATGGTTGGAAATCGATAGTCATGTGAGTGTACTGATTTGGGCTGCTTTGTATACAATTATTATTATTATTATAAATAATCATCGACAAATAAAAATAACTTTACATTATATATTGTAGTAATGTATTACTTCTACACATTATATTACAAAGAAGATGGTGCAATTAGTTATGATGGCGCCGATGATGATGATGATGATGGCGCCGTGGAGAAGTGGAGGGCTGGCCGTCGCGCTACCTTTGCACTCCTTGTACACCCATGACTGTATGTCCACGCACGGCTGCAATACCATCATTAAGTATGACGACACTACAATCATGGGGCTGATCACTGACGCCAGTGAGACGGCCTATAGAGATGAGGTCAATACACTGGCGCTGTGGTGTCGGGAGAACAACCTAGCTCTCAACGCGGGAAAGACCAAGGAGCTAATTGTTGACTTCAGGAGGCCAAGGCGGGAGCACACGCCAATCCACATCGATGGAGTTGCAGTGGAGAGAGTCAGTGGGTTTAAATTCCTTGGCATACACATTGACGACGACCTTAAGTGGAACACTCACACCACTCATGTGGTGAAAAAGGCACAACAACGCCTGTACTGCTTACGGCGCCTGAAGAAGTTCAGGGTCAGCCCCCGTATCCTGAGGTCCTTCTACAACTGCACCATCGAGAGCATCCTGGCGGGTGGTTTCATCGTATGGTACGGGAGCTGCACTGTCCTTCAACAGAAGGCACTACAGAGAGTAGTGCGGTCAGCCCAGCGTATAGTCGGAGGTGAGCTTTCCTCCCTCCAGGGAATATACGAGAGGCGATGCGTGGCCACGGCTGAACGGATTGTTGGGGACCAGGGCCGCGCCAAGGGTAGTGCGAACGGTGTGTTTTTTTTTTTTTTTTTTTTTTTTTAATGAACATAATCACATTTATTAAGAGTTATAAATAGAAATAACCCCAAATAACCACCAAAAACTCGGAAATATCCGCCCAAAACCGCCCAAAACCGCCAAAAAAGAAGCGCGCGGGGACGGGGGCGCGCACGCACGCTGCGCTCGCGCACGCGAGTTCGCACAGGGCCCCGCATTTCTCCCGCACGGCTCTGTTGGGGACGTCCACCATCCCAGCCACAGCCTGTTCAGGGCAGCACTCCGGCCGCGGCCAGGCAAGCGGTATCTCAGCCTTGCTAGCCACACACAAAGACTATGGAGTACTTTCTTCTTGGCCACCATAAGACTTTTGAACACACACTGAACACTACATGGCCCGGACTATATGGCCATATGTCTGTGGCTAATGTATTAGATCTATGACAATGCAGTTTGCACATGAGCTTTTTGTTGACAATAAAGTTGAACCTTGAACCTTGAGATCGAGAATGACAGTGCTGTGTTTCTGTGCAAACTGTGTAGTCATGTCAGTGGGATCAGATGCACACAGTTGCATGCATAGAGTAGCCCTTACGCTCCACCGGGACCGGAAGCGCTACTGAACGAGAACGTGAACGAATCATTTTGAACGAATCATTGCCGTGAACGTGAACAAAATCGTTCGTTCACTGAAATGAACTGTTTTTCCCACCACCACTGTCATGTGCTAGTTAGGACTGACAATATCGACACTATGCTACATTAACAGGAAGGGAGGGACGAGGTCTCGTGTGCTGCATGGCTTGGCACACAGACTGCTTAGGAGTGAGCCACGGCTGATGTGTCTCAGAGCATCGCATGTGGCTGGGATCCAGAACACAGGGGCCGATCTGCTGTCCAGGGGACGGTGCCATTATGGAGAACATAGCAGAACGTATCTGGGCTCGTTTTGGACGACCTCTGATAGATCTTTTCGCCTCACAGGACAACGCAAAATGTTGTCTGGCTTTTTCAGTGAGGGGGACAGTCTCCCTGGGATTGGACGCACTGGCGCAACAGTGGCCCAGGGGGATGTTGTATGCCTTCCCCCCTCTGTCCCTCATTGCTCTCGCTAGAGTAAGGGAGGAAGGGCTGAATGTGATATTGGTAGCCCCCATGTGGGGTCACTGGCTCTCTGAGATCACACCACTTTTTTACGGTGTGGAAGCTGCCATTACGCACAGATATGCTAATGCAGGCAAGGGGTGAGATATTTTGCCTGCACCCAGAGAGCCTGGCTCTCTGGTTCTGGCCTGTGAGGGGATGATTCTGGGCAGACATCACAATTTGCCTGGGTATATCATCTCCAGTTGTGCTGGTGGAGTGTGGGACGACCCACACTTGGTTCACAGACCGCCTGACACAGTCTTTCTGTCTTTCACCAGATGAGCGTGCCACATCTGGTGCTCAGAATTCTGTTCCTGATGACTCAGTACCTGTTCAGCATCATGAATGGACAGGGGACTACACTGTCTCTACCCGGTAAGGGTTTTGAGTAAGTGTAGGGGCCGATGCTGGACTTGAATAGGTAAAAAGTACCCTTTGCATTTCTTTATTGGAACGAGGCTTCATGATATCCTCAGAAATAGCCATTTTAACGCAACAAAATTATTTATAATTTTAATTAATTCTGATGGTCTAAAACAAAAAGAGTGACACCTGTGGTGTTAGGGTCCGAAATGACCCGGCAAAGAAGTGTGGCTCAATTCCCCCCCAAATTGTCAATATTCAATGTTTACATGTTTGAGAGTGAGAGAGACTTGTCCTCAATTAGCATTTGCTATCAGGAGTAAAATAAAGTTTGAGTTTATGAAAAATAAATGACTTTTTACCTTCTATGGTATACGGGTCATTTCGGACCCTAACACCACTAGTGTCACTATTTTTTATAATTTTAATATTTTTTTAAAGTTAAAAAACGAAAACAAATATATATATATAAATATATTTTTGGAGGTGTGTTCTAATTATTATTCTTAATTATTCTATTATAGCTAGATAACATCATTATCCATTGCCTTCATTATAGGAATTTTATCATTTTTATAATAGAAAATGAGACATATTAAAAGATGAAACCCTAACATAATATTTTAAAAAGTGTTTACATGGATATGAATGCATTACAAGTCAGCTATGAGGTGGGAGAAAAATAATAATGAAAATACTTATTTAGTATTTTGGGCTGATTTAAATCACGGGTCAAATTTGACCCGCTAACACCACAAGTTTTCTAACACAATGCAAGGGTTAAGGTCACATCGGCTGGGGGACATGGCACACATGGCACACATGCGTGTCCTCTCTTACATGGTGCAACGACATCTTGGGCCCTGTCTAGAAGGTTTTCTATTCAGGGTGTCTGTGATGTGGTTGCTTGGGCTTTGCCCCTCTGTGGGAACTTGTCAAGTTCCTATGCGCCAAGGACGTGGTCGCGCCTTAGGAGGCGACCACGATCCTGGGTGTCACTTCCAGGCATTGTCGTGACTCAAGCTGGTAAACTCAAAACTTCGGAACTACAATCAAGGAGAAATCTCTCCCATAGCGAGACCTCGAAGCGAAGTATCGAAATAGAACTATAGGTTACTAACGTAACCCTGGTTCTATGATATACGGAGCGAGAGGTCTCGCAAAGACCCCCTTCTTGTTTAAGGCAGACGAGAAGAGGAAGTCTTGTTCTGAAGGAATGAATGAGCATCCGCCCCCTGACTATATAGGCAGAGGGCGGGATCTCCGGGTCAGGGTAGCGAATCAGAATCCAGACAGGAAGGACCTTGTCTGGAGGTGTATCAAGAAAATGCTTCTGCGTTCGCGCTAGGAGGTGCTCTCCCATAGCGAGACCTCTCGCTCCGTATTTCATTTTCAGAAAACTGTTAGGATTTCAAAGGCATTTGTAGAATTGGCCTCAGGTCTTAATGGGTTAACTGGGTCTGGAAGATCCTATAGCACAGTGTCATATAAACATACATGAAAGATTAACATGATCTCATTATTGTAGGATACATGGTTACATTCTGAGCTGAATCCATGTAGACCTGCAAGCTACACTATGTAACTTTCTTAGTGAATGTTAGTTAGTTAGTTATTGCATGTTAATACAATATAACTGGTGGTTATAACCACAATGGTGGTGGTTGTATTTGGTCTCCCTGCTCTTCTGTTGAGAAATGGTAAGGTCTGACCTACTGGTAGACAAGTGGTACTGCATGAAGGTCAAAATTCAATTTCTCTCCTGTGCAGAGAAATTGAATTTATTAGCTCTGTGCAAAAATGTCAGCACTTGCCCAAGGGACCTGGGTTTGAATCTCGGCAAAGTTACAGAGTGCAGCTTCAATGCATCCTCATAATATAATTGGATCAGGTGTCAACTGGAGCCAAATCTCACTGTGATTATTATGTTTATGATCAAAATGCCTCAAATCAAATAAGAAAGACCAATAAGGTATCAGAAACTGATTATATGAAACATAATGAAGACTCAGATTACAGTAAACACGTATAGCCATTATATGAAAGCAGAGACAGTGTAATTTATACATGAAGAGATAAACATGATCACATAATTATATATAGGCCTATACATATCGTTTCTGTCGGGCAGAAACCTTGGATCTCTGTATGTTTACTTACTTATGCCTTACTACAATGTCACACAAACAAGTACAAAAATAGCCTTAACAAGAGCTTGTGACTAAATAATAACTACATTAGATCCATTAGAACACATTCTCTTTTTCAATTTCCTGAAAAGTAACCATTTTGGACATAAGGTTTCCAGGCAACAGCGATAATATCACGGTTAATGATAATGCACAGTGACAGTAAGTCACTTACTTGATAATCCCACAGCAATCTCCTCCTCCTGTTCTCCATGTTTGACCTGACAGATGTAAACTCCATTATCTGTCAGTCTGTGTTGTCTCAGTGTCAGAGACACATTGCCTTTCTGCAGCTCCTGGATGTCCAGGGTCAGTCTGCCCTCGTAGCCCCTCCCCTCTATCACCTGACCATTCTTATACAGGTAAATACACTCTGACTTCTTAAACCAGCTGATTGTCATGGAAGACACGCTGGTCTCAGGAGAGAGGTGACAGGGGAGGGTGACTTCCTGACCTATAAAGTACCCAGCATAGCCTTCAGTGACGAGTTTAAAGTCACCTGGTGTGAAGAAAAGACACAGTTAGTGACATACTGTACGAAATAATTACTGTTCATTTAAACGTAATCATAATTAAAGCTGCAAGCAGCGATGAACGGACCCTCGCAGCTCTGTCCACAATACAAGTCTGTAGCTGAAAAGTTAGGCTTTGTTAAAGTACAACCCATGAGAATGTCGTTAAATGCACAAAAATGCAACTATAAAGTTTAGCATGCTGGGAACTGGAGTTATGGCGGGTTAAAGCCCAGCCAATAGGAACACAGAGGGGCAGGGCTTAAGCAATTACAGCCTTTGGCCGTCTAAGTGCACTTAGCGAGTTTCGGAAGTTTAGCATGCTGGGAACTGGAGTTATGGCTGTTTATTGCCCAGCCAATAGGAAAACAGAGGAGGCCAATTAGGAGACATTAGGCCACGTCCCTTTTTGAGACGATTAAAATACATAATTTTTCACCACTTGTGATGTGTGTGCAAAGTTGTGTAACTTTTTGAGTACGTTTAGGCCCTCATTTTCCCGATTCGTTATCGGGGAGCAGAATAATAATAATCATTGCAGTTTCAATAGGGCTTCGCACTGTGCAGTGCTCGGGCCCTAACTAATGACGTCATGACATAACCCTATATCACATGTTACACCCTCGCTTTCCTGTCTATCTCTTAAGAATCTGTGGTTTCGCTTCTGCCATAAAAGGACAGGGGGTAGGCTAGTGTACTACGTATATAATAATACATTTTTAATACATTTCATTTGTAACACACTTCATATTTGAAACAAATCATAAACAAATATTACCATGACTAGCAGCAGTAGTAGTGTAATATATTATATCAGTCTGGGCTTCTTGTGGTTCTGGAACATCCTGGACCAGGGCCTGTGGTGCTGGGCCATCCTGACCTAGGTCCTGTGGTTCTTGGGCCTCCTGGCCAGAGTCCTGTGGTTCTGGAGTCTCCTGACAAATGGCCTGGTCCTCTGTAATCTCCAGCACAGGGGCCTGGTCCTCTGTAACATCCCGGACAGTGGTCTGGTCTTGTGGAACTTCGGCTGTGCTGCTGGAAGATACAGCAGCTTCTGTTTGTAGCTCGGCATCCTGAAACAGTTCAACAATTAAGTTCCAATTCAATGGCTTACCATGCATGCGTTTTCTTTCGGATCCAAATTTGATTGGACTTTTTTTAATAGTTTTATTGTACCTGGTCATTCATGTCACTTACTGTGTGCAGCACTTTGTTACAGTTTTGAAAAGTGCTAAATAAAATAAAGTTATTATTTCTTACTAAAATGTGATAAATAGATGCTGCGTACCAGGGTCTCCTGGGCCTTGCAGGCCTCTGTCTCAAAGTCGTTTGGTTTGTCTCTGTCACTGTCGCTATCACTGGTGCCCAGGCCACAGAAGAATGTGGGGGGCAGCTGCAAGCTCTTGGCCTTCTCCTCCTCCTCTGGGGTGGCCTTCTTCTCCCACACCACCTGGCAATCTGGGGTACTGGGACCACCGGCCACCTCCGCCTGGGCGCCTGAAGGTGGATGAGATTAGGACCTGCTTTGAATTCAACTGATTGCTCTTGTATTGAACTTGCACAGAGATATGGAAACTCAGCCATTTCACCCCTTTTTTTAAATGCATAGATATGTGTATATTGTGTCTACTTATGTATACTGTACGTATACACACATTCTTTGAATATGAGGCATCTGACGATTTATCATAAATCAATTAAAATTGATTCAAACTCGTGACATTTTAAAACAATTTGATACAAAAATTATCGAGATGCAAACAGCAGAGGGCGCAATTGAAATAAGACGAAATAAGAAGAAAATACAGGATCTTTGTAAGAGAATTGATGAAAAAACTGAGTTTTCAGTCATTTGGTACTTGACTGAAACATGCTGGGAACTGGAGTTATGGCTGTTTAAAGCCCAGCCAATAGGAAAACAGAGGGGGGGGGGCTTAAGCTATTAAAGCTCGTCCCTATTGGCCGTCTAAGAGCACCTAGCAAGTTTGGGAAGTTTGTCATGCTGGGAACTGGAGTTATGGCTATTTAAAACCCAGCCAATAGAAACACAGAGTGGGCGGGGCTTAAGCGATTACAACCTGTCCCTATTGGCCGTCTAAGAGCAACTACTTAGTTTGGGAAGTTTAGCATGCTGGGAACTGGAGTTATGGCTGTTTAAAGCCCAGCCAATAGGAACACAGAGGGGCGGGGCTTAAGCAATTAAAGCCTGTCCCTATTGTCCGTCTAAGTGCACTTAACAAGTTTTGGAAGTTTACCATGCTGGAAACTGGAGTTATGGCTGTTTAAAGCCCAGCCAATAGGAATTGTAGATTGGCTATTTTCACTTCCTGTTTGGCGTTGAAGTTTGGCGCTTCGCCACGGTCACGTAGTTTTATGAAAACTCAAGCTTTTGATGACTTTTCATCGTTAAGGTTTTTTTTGTACGCTGAGCGAATTTGAGGCGGATCTGACAATCCGCCTAGGAAGAGTTTGTTAAAGTACAATCCGTGAAAATGGCGTGAAATGCACAAAAACGCCACTATAAATAAAAAATGGCCGACGTCCTGTTGGGCTTAGGTCATGGCTCCAAGAGATTTTTTGTAAGGCTGGACATGATACAGGTGTTTACCAATTTGCATACATGTAGGTGAAACCGTATTAGGGGGCGCTATTGAGCCATAAGGCCACACCCCTTTTTTAGACGATTAAAATACGTAATTTTTTGCCACTTGTGATGTGTGTGCAAAGTTGTGTAACTTTTTGAGTATGTTTAGGCCCACATTTTCCCGATTCATTATCTTGAAGCGGAATGATAATAATCATTGCAGTTTCAATAGTGCTTCGCACTACTGTGCAGTGCTCGGACCCTAAATATTACTTTTTATGCAATAAGTCAGAGTGTTATAATTGCCCCTGTGACGGGGGAAATTGTAACAGTGGTGGGGGGCAATTGTAACACTGTAAAAATAAGTCATATTAACACACTATATCTCAAATGAAAGCACATCGCTAAGTAATATGTATTTTTAGGGCCCGAGCACTGCACAGTAGTGCGAAGCCCTATTGAAACTGCAATGATTATTATTAGTGTGGTTGCCCCAATAGGGCAAACAGACTATAGTAATAGATGAACTTTATTCTAGATAAACTTTATTTTGGCACGCTATTTTTCCCACAGTTTTTTTCCCCACACTCGAGCCATACAGTATGTCAAATTGACGGCTTCATCTGGAATCAACGGCTTGTACTTTGCTAAGAGATACGTTGTATAGTTTAATTGATATTAATTTATTAGTGAATACATTTTCCCATTGACTTATAATGGGACTCACATTAAAGTATTTCAAAGTCCCATTCCCTAATTATAGTCCCATGGGGAAGTTTGTCATGCCGGGAGTTATGGCTTAAACAGCCATAACTCCAGTTCCGAGCATGCTAAACTTCCCAAACCATTCCTTAATACACACATCATTGTTCTTTGTATGCTGGCTGTAGCCTAGGTGTGAAATAAAATCAGATTACTGCAAGTGCGAGCTGAGAGAGCACGCAAAAACTATAGGCTACCTCCTTGGAATCAAAGTGCATGCACCATGGCATGTATGATGTGTCTTTATTGTCTCCGCCAGGCCAAAAGGCATGGCGAGAGAGTATGTTTTACCCCCTGTCCGTCAGTCCATGTGTGTGTCCGTCCGTCCGTCATTCTGTCATTTTGTGTACAGCTAATTTCTGGCACCGTTGGCTTGATCGCAGCAAAACTGTGCACACACACTCCCTGGACGCCAGAGCAGAACCTCTGCTCCAAATTTTTCTCATGGGCCTTTTATAGCGCCACCAGGAGGCCGATTTGTGCAAAACACATTTTTGGACAGTACTCCTACAGATTTTGGCCAAAAATCCCCAAATCGTTACACAGTATATGCATAGTCATTAAAAGAAACGGCTTATTTCAGATTTTCCATATTCCATCCTGATTGGCAAAAATTGTCTTTCAAAGTTTGCAGGAGTACTCTGTTTCGAACAAAATGCCTCAAATCATGAACACAGCATGCAATTTCCGTGAAATTTTGCACACACATTTCCATTAGGCAGAGGAAGAAATGCCATTAGAAAATGTTCAAATCAGCCTCATGGTGGCGCTGTAACAGGCCAATTCGTGTTTTTACCTATAACTGCACCGATCAGTGTAAAACTTTGTATGCACACTCTCTAGAGGCCAAGGAAAAACCTTTGCCCTGCATTTTTCACATTTGCCTTTTATAGCGCCACCAGGAGGCAGACTTATGTAAAACACATTTTGTGATATTAAGCCTTCAGATTTGATCCAAATTTCACGCAAATCGGTAGACATGATCTCTATAGTCATGTGATCAAGACGAATCTGTTTGACATTTCTGTAATGTTTGCAGGAGTGGCCCGTTTTGAAGAAAATGCCGCAAATCATGAACGCAGCGTCCGATTGCGGTGAAACTTTGAATGCACATTTGCACTACGTTGAGGAACAAATGCCACCCTTTTAACATTGGCCTGTTATAGCGCCACCAGCAGGTCAAATTTAGCAAAACACATGTTTAGAACAAAATGCCTCAAATCATGCATGCAGTGTCCGATTGCCGTGCACAGCCTAGGAATAAATGGCACCCTTTTCATATTGGCCTATTATAGCGCCACCAGGAGGCCATAATAACCTACCTGACCTGGCGGAGACTTGTGAGACTTTTTCGAGTTTTATTTTATTTTTAATGTCGTCTCCACTCGGATCTCGGAACCAATTTCAGGGGTCCATTAGGGTTTGGGTCATTTTGAACCTGTGAAGAGCTCTCTATGTGTATATAATATATAATCTAATATGTTCACTATTTATTCTGACTTCCTTATTACTAAGGGATGTTTATGGAATCCACAATATTGGTCCACAATATTACTTTTCTTTAAGTGAACTTCCAACACTGTTATGACCACTGTGACCACACCGCCCACTTCACACTGGGTGTGATTTTTTCCTTCTTTTTCTTCTTTACTGTCAGTGGTGAAAGCGGTAAAGATTTATTGGGGTACATTTAAGCAAAGCTCCGGCTGCATGGTCTGTCTGTGAATGATAATGTTTAGGTATTATTGCTTGAAATGTGAACCACATATCTCCCTCCTCCTCATATCAGTTGATGATGGTTCATCTATCAGGAAATAAAAAACTGTGTTGTTACCTACCATGACCTCTGTCCTCTGCCATGTCTCCTGTATAAAGAAAAATATCCAAATTACCACACCAAACATTCATAACATTATAGCTTGTGATTTGTGAGCTGCAATATTCTTCATGAGAATGGAGATTACTTTCGTTGCACTTGGTCACAAGTAACCAACAGTTTGTACCGACCGCTGTTTCCTGCTCACAAACCGCTGAAACCTACAGTGGTTCTGCAGCCAGATTTATTCATTATTAAAGGTTGAAAAATGATAATCTCTTACCTTTCACTGCTTGGCACATGCCAAAAACAAATTCATGCAAAGCCTCACACATTACTGACTCCTGTACAACTAACCAGCATGAACACAAGTGAAAGTATTACTGTTAGATTCTTATCCGTAGTTAATCATTAACTTCTAGTCAAGTCATAAAGTAACTGATAATCCACTGCTCCACTCGGAGTCAGCATTTTTATTTTATTTTATTGTTTATAGCTTTTGCCATGACAAAAGCTAGTCTTCCTGGGGTCCGAAACAGACAAACATTTTAACAGAAACATTCATTACATCAACTTTATAATCAATATAATCTAAATGAAAATAAGGTTATCTTTTAATTGAATTTTGTGTTTGTATTAATTATCCACTTATACCTATTACAGCTCTATAGATCTGGTCAAATAAATACTGTGTTTTTTGGTAAGTTTAAACATTTCTGAAAAAAAAGTGAGAGTATGTGAATGTAATATATTCTCAACAGTAAGATTTCTGTGAATGTCTACAACCTGTGTCGCTGAGGGCGAGGTCTGCATCAGTCGAGACCCTCCTCTGAGAGGACCCACTGCCACCAGTGGAACCAAGCATTTTGCCTAAACAAAACAGCACATGTAGTGCCTAGCAAGAGGAAGCTCCCAGATGATGCAATGCCCCACCATAGCCAGCTTCAGCGTACAGAAAGCAGAAGTTCAGTATTGCCTCCCATTGACACACTCTACAGCAGGCCCCAGAGCTCAAGTGCACTGTTGCCCAATATTGACAGGCCAAGGCCAAGTTCAGCAGACATTATGCCCAGAGCTATGATGCTAACAGATGAAGCCATCAGCACGCTGATGCTAACAGATGAAGAGATAATAGAAAATGTGGTGGCTACCATACAGGCTGGAAATGCAGTCGCCGCCCTTAATGCAGAAAGAGCAAATGTAGAAAGACATATTGAGGAACTAGGAGAAACAATTGCTACTCTCAATGCAGAAAGGGAAAATGTGGAGAGAAATATTGAGGAGTTAGGAGGAACAATGAGAGAAAGAGAGCGTCAGAGGGCAGTGATAGAAATAAGTGATGATGAAGGAGAGGAGGTAGAGGAGTTGCAGCAGGAGAGAAACGAGCACAATGAGGGGGAATTAGAGGAGCAGGGTTCAGATTTGGATGAGATGGACCTGGACGACCTGACCCTTCGACAGCGACAGATAATACGAATAATGAGGCAGATTGGATCACCAGATAGAGCCCATCATTCCCCTGTCGGCATAAGAGAAGAGTATGAGGTGACCACCCCAGAACTGGGAAGTACCTCCCCCTCCCCCCTCTATGACCCCACAACAACCCCAGAAGAATGGGATGAGAGCAGAGACCCATCTTGCAGCACACCTTATTCCCCCTCTAGCCCATACTATTCACCTTATTCATCCTCTTTTGGACATAGACTGACTGGGACCATTGGGGTGGGGGAGTTTGGAGAAGGAGCTATGGGGAATTTTTGTATATAGGCTTTTTATGAAATAATTGATCAAGTGTTTCTTATTTTCCATATCAATGATAGATGAAGATCTGTTAAGGCATGTAAACTTGAAACTGGTTCAGTAAACAGTATTTCAAAGTAAACTCAAGCTGGAGACTGGAGGGTTAATATTATGACTTACAGTAGGAGAGTTGGAGAGTGAAAGTTGCGCTAGTATTGAAAAAGTACCCAGCAGTACAGTATGAGGAACTAGTAGAGCGAACAACAGGAAATTACAAGACAGGGGGTTGTGCCGAGCAGAGAGTAAGCCCAAGCAGAGAGCAAGGCTGTGAGAACCAGGAGTAGAAATACTTAAGCTGAAGTAGAAATACTTTTGAACATAATATTATTAGGTTGAACATAAGTGGAGGAACATTCATTATGATTAATTATAGTGCTAATAATTGTCTAAGAGATGAGATAATCATTGAAACAGAAAGGAAAGGAGTGTTAGGGAGGAAAATATAAAGATAGAAGGTAACGTAGTATTACAGGGGGGGAGAAAAGGCCTTACTAGACAAGACTGGGTGTAGCACAGGAATACGCTGACTAGTAATAATAATTAACTAGAAAATGTGCTCCTCGGAGCACAAGTCTCCGCCAGCAGACCCGTGCTATTTTAATAGCACGGGTCGTCTTGGTAGAACGGGTCGTCTTGGTAGAATGCGCGTGTTTTTTGGTGGGACTTTTGGGGCGACTGAATATGAATATGTATGTCTGCATCTAAAATAAATTATTCTTGAAGCAATGTGTCATATGGGAGTCCTCGTAATTGATTGGTTTGTTCAAATGCTTGTCTGTCTTCTTCATCTTCATTGTCTTGAACAGTTTCAGCAGTTGATTGGTGTGTTTGATCTATGTCAGTTTTCTCTAGTGCTACATAATGTATTTGATCAAGGTGGACAATTGTTACAGTATTAAGACATAAGTAAATGTTAGAGTAATCTCACCATATCACCCGAGTTGGGGAATTAGCCTCTGACTTGTGCGAATATGGAATTTAGATGCTTAATAATAGATGGGGTAGAAAAAATCAGCCAAAAACATGCGTGTATTATTTAGACTAAAAGATCTCCCAATTTGATGATGGGCTATAAAGGCCTCACCCTTTATAGCCTATTATTAGGTTGTAGTCAGGCGAGGGAAAGATTGTACGCCTTATACCTCGCTCTGCTTTAAAATAGACAGCAGGTAGAAGGAAGGAATCTGGATGATTGGAAGGAACTACCAGAAGGTGATATTTTAGTTATGACGTTTTATCACAGCATGGGAGGGTAAGTGTCATGCACTAGGGTAACACATGGCAAAAAGAGGGAGTCCACACAAGGTCAACGTTTAAATTATATTTATTATTCAGAATTAATTAAAGAATGTAATCAATGTAATCATATCAAAAGCAAAACAAGTATGAGATGTGAGTAAGTCAGTAATCAGTAATGTAATGCAGTGTATGGATGTGTGGAATGTGCTGTGCGAGTGTTGTATAAAGTGTGTAAAGTAACTGAAAACAAAAGGGTTAGGCCCCACAGGCCAGGTAGCAGAGATCCTGCTTTCAGGGAGGAGAGAGAGAGAATGAGAGGTTGTGGGAGAGCTCCCTATATACTCTCCCAAACCACCTCACCCAGCTGCACCCATTTGGTCTAACGGCCTGCCTCACTCCGCCCTACTCACTCAGGCTGCCGGCTAGCCATCAGTGAAGGCAGAGGGGGCAGGGCCGTCACACCCCCCTCCATAAGAATGTGGTTCCACCACATTAACTAAAGAAATACAAAAAAACAATTAGCAACCAACAAAATCAAAGTGACAACATTTTACACTATACTTTTCTATTAAAGCAAAATAGCCACCTCACTATCTTTCAATTATCGTAACAAAGCCCCTACAGCCTAAAATATCAATTTTCAAACTCACCATAACTAAGGTTTTACCAAAACAAATTTTCAACTGTATGCTATCTATCCATAATGACCTGTTACTCCGCTATTGCCACACCATCCTGCCTCCAGCGTCAGCAACCTTGTATACAGGAGCGAATTAAGAGCGCCGAAGACAGGATAGTCTCTAGTGGAGAAAAAACAAGACATTTAGGATACATAAGCATGACAGTTCAACACATAAACCTAATGTACACGTGACAGTGCATCAGCCATCACGTTTTGTGAACCTTTAATATGGCGAATATCCATGTTGTAGGGCTGCAAAAATAATGCGGACGAGCCCCCATTTTGTCATGCACTAGGGTAACACATGGCAAAAAGAGGGAGTCCACACAAGGTCAACGTTTAAATTATATTTATTATTCAGAATTAATTAAAGAATGTAATCAATGTAATCATATCAAAAGCAAAACAAGTATGAGATGTGAGTAAGTCAGTAATCAGTAATGTAATGCAGTGTATGGATGTGTGGAATGTGCTGTGCGAGTGTTGTATAAAGTGTGTAAAGTAACTGAAAACAAAAGGGTTAGGCCCCACAGGCCAGGTAGCAGAGATCCTGCTTTCAGGGAGGAGAGAGAGAGAATGAGTACCTATGTATTTGAGATCTATTTGGATAGAACTTTAATATTCTCATATGTGATATGGATTAATTTGTAACAGCTTAATTGAACATTGTATTCAATTCTACTTACTTTTACCTGCATTTTCTGCTTAAAGCTGTAAGTAATACTATAATACATTTTACATTTCCTGCATTTAAAAGAGAAGTTTCATAGAGTTATTTTACACACTTTGGGGATAATTCCCCTTATTTGGTTTATCTCCTTCAAAGAGTAAAAATAGATTTGTGTATATATATATATATATATATTTATATATATATATATATATATATATATATATATATATATATATATATATATATATATATATATATATATATATATATATATATATATATGTGTGTGGATTTAGACATAATAAATTCAGAATAATCAAACCAGTAATCACAATAACTTGCACACGATTAGTAGGATAGCCAATAGTAATTAAGGTGATTATAGGCATCGAGGGATTAATGGGTTGTTCCTGGTCGATGCCTATAGCTGAAAAAGGGTGTGGCCTTAAGATGGAGATTGGTTAACGAACTGGAGTGAATATCTCACACCATAGGCTTAAGTGCTTTCTATGAGTGAATTGAAGGGTTAGTTCACTAGAATAGAAAATGACCTGTTAGTCAGAGAAGTCTATACGGGACGGACGTACCTCCGTAAACCGCCCGGCAACACCTGTGTCCGAATCTGGCAGCTTTGTTATGAGATGTTTGCAATTTTTGTATGTCTTTCTTCGTAGCGGATGACCAAACGACTGGGCAGTACTTAAGGTGTGACAAGACTAAAGCTTGAGTTACTGCTTTCAGAGTATTAATGTAATATACTTGGAACATTTCCTGGTTATACCAATGCTCCTTCCCACTTTAGTTACTATCTTACATATAATTTGAGTAAGCTCTGTCGGTCTGTCTGTCTTGGTGTCTTGGTGTCTTGGGTCGTCCGATCAAACTGCGCATGCGTTGCATCCAATCCAGCCGGCTCTGTGTGTGCGTGTGCGCGCACTACACGACTCGCGCTAAACTGTGTGTGTGCTAAACTGTGTGTGTGTGCTAAACCACTGTGTGTGTGTGCGTGTGCGTGTGCGTGTGCGCGCACTACACGACTCGCGCTAAACTGTGTGTGTGCTAAACTGTGTGTGTGTGTGTGTGCGTGTGTGTGTGTGTGTGTGTGTGTGTGTGTGTATGTGTGTGTGTGTGTGTGTGTGTGTGTGTGTGGCGACACGATGTGTGTGCGTGTGCGCGCACTACACGACTCGCGCTAAGAGACCAAGCTCTGAGACCAAACCTCTGAGCCCAAAATGTTTCTGCCCGGTTCTCCTCAGTGCCTGGAGCTATTCATCTCAAATTGCGCACAGCCATTGACCATTACCATGTGCATGGAACTGTGCAGCCCGTTTTTCGATTACATCAAATCTCAGCTTATTATTACCGTTTATGTGTCATTATGTGTCAAACAATGGGATATCACGCTGCGCAGGGTTGCCAGGTTTCGCGAGACAAACAAGCAGGAAGGTCTATGAAAACAAGGCCAAACGAAGCGAGCCCTACAAGCAACAAGGTCTATGAAAAGAAGGCCAAACGAAGCACCGTCACACATATACATTGCCTCTTGGAAAACAGCCAATCTACAAGCTCACAACGCGTCCCCACACCCACCTCCACTTTCACAACCAACGCCAAAAACACACTTCCACCAATATTGCCCCTAAACCGCTTACAATAGGCGAACATGGCAACACCAAAGTCTGTCACACCATAGACTCCGCCCACTCTGGCCCGGGGCGGGCGAGTAACATGCCTACGCCAGGGAGTCACATTTCATTCTACATCGTGGCTCCGTGGTGGTGTGTGTGAGATGATCGCACCACAACTTGGGTACGCGCCCGTGTATGCGTGGACACGCACGTGCGCATGCACGTTGGGGAGGCACGTGTGACATGTCACAATGTACATTATTTGTGTTTGCGCGACGCCCGTGTGTGTGTTCGCGACGGGCCACGGGCCGCATGAAGATGTACCGTGTGTGTGTGTGTAGTGTGTGTGTGTGTGTGTGTAGTGTGTGTGTGTGTGTGTGTGTGTGTGTGTGTGTGTGTGTGTGAGCGCTCGCAACGGGTCGCACGCGTGTGTGTGTGTTGAACGTGCTTCGCCCAATTTACAATCTCAGCTGTTTATTCGCATTTTTATGTCAAACACAGTCTCTCAATCAGACAATCTCGCCATGCTTATGATGGCTGGAGAGAGAGAGGGGGGGAGAGACATAGAGAAAGAGAGGGGGAGAGAGCTGTGTGTGAGAGTGAGAGAGAGAGAGAGAGTGAGAGAGAGTGTGTGTGTGCATGAAATGCACTGCAATCTTTTTGTGCAAAGGTGGTAGCACGTCGCGTTTACGTAAATCTCTCCACCAGAGACACAAAAGTTAATCTCATCTAGCCATTACACCATGTCGAGTCTCCGAAAAATCTGTACAAGCTAACGATACGACCGTTCCACAATTTCGCCCCTAAACACGGTCGCCCCGGCTCGCACCGAACGGTCTGGGGTGAGCAATCTGCGCCTAATTGTCTCGCCCCTAAACACGGTCGCCCCGTATCGCAACGAATGGTGGAGAGCGTTTATTTGTTAAGGACGCCCATACATTCTCCACTGTTGAATGTGCACCCTTTAAGTGCATATCTGCATGCACATATTATATTGTTGTTGTTAAGTTGAAATAATAGTTGTACAAGTTGTAATAACAGTGTTGTATAATTATTTTTGCTGTAGTATGACAGAATATATATGTATGTATGTATGTATGTATGTATGTATGTATGTATGTATGTATGTATGTATGTATGTATGTGTGTGTGTGTGTGTGTGTGTGTGTGTGTGTGTGTGTGTGTGTGTGTGTGTGTGTGTGTGTGTGTGTGTGTGTGTGTGTGTGTGTGTGTGTGTGTATATGTATATATGTATGTATGTACAGTAGGACGTGCAATAACCCCACGTTTGCAACTACTTTTGCCTGCGCACTTCACCGGGTATGGTCTAGTATTATCAATTTGCTTAGTCCAATTTAGTTTAGGATCTAATACAATTCCAATTAGTTTAGCCTCCTTCACCTGTTCCACTGGCTTCCCCGCAAGTGATAGGGTCAATTGAGGATCACTGTACAATATATGCCTAGATCCAAACACCATGCATTTAGTTTCAGCGATGTTCAGTGCTAATTTGTTCTCGCCGACCCAATCCGCTACTGCTTTAATTTCAGCATTGAGTATATCATTTAACTCACTGTAGATGCTGTACTGTACCTTGTTGAGTCATCCGCGTACATAACCACACTAGGTTTATTTAATGACAGCTTTAGGTCATTAGTGAATATCAAAACATAAAAGAGGACCTAAGGAACTTCCTTGAGGAACCCCGCACTGCAGCTCTTTACTGTCAGAAAAACTGCCATTAAAATACACCTTCTGCTTTCTCTTTGACATGTAACTCTCCATCCAGGCCAGAGCAACAGATCTAAAACCATAGCATTTAAGTTTTCCCAACAGCAAACCATGATAAATAACATCGTAGAGCAGTAAAAGGTGATAATGATTAAAACATCTTTATTGATACAAAATAATGTTTGGATCTGTGTTGGATCTTCCACAGTATTAATGTCAGCAGGGTGTTTCTATGAGGCCTGGTATTTTCAACAGGGCCTAGAATAACTGCCAATGACCCTGACTTCCCTATTCTTTTTTCATTCATTGCTTAATGGAAATGCAATCTGGACTACAGGAACTGACATGATGACCTGTCCATTATTGTCTCCGCCAGGCCAAAGGCATGGCGAGAGAGTAACACATTTATGTTTTTTTTTTAAGTTAGGGGTGTACAATGGTTGGTCCACAATATTACTTTTCTTTAAGTGAACTTCCATCACTGTGATGACCACTGTGACGACACCGCCCACTTCACACTGGGTGTGATTTTTGGGCGGTGAAACCGCCCCTATATGTGAGGTTTGGATATTTGCACACCAAATCCTGCGATGTGATTGGCCACAAATGTACCCCCCTAATCCTGCACCGTGATTGGCCAATCACAGTCTATTCAGGACTGTGATTGGCTAGGAAAACATGACACATGTGCATAGCCCTATACAAGAAACCATAACTTTAAAGAAAACATAAATGTGTTTTTTTTAAAGTTATGGTTTCTTCCATCACTTCTTCCATCACTTCTTCCATCACTTCTTCCATCACTTCTTCCATCACTGTGATGACCACTGTGACCACACCGCCCACTTCACACTGGGTGTGATTTTTTATTCTACTCCTACAAATTGTATCCAAACGTCATGCAAATCGGTACACAGTATTACTATAGTCATGTGATCAACACGGATCTGTCCGATTTCCCATCCTCATTGCCTAAGGTTGGCTTCCAAAGTTTGCAGGATTGGTCCGTTTTGAACAAAAAGCCTCAAAGTATACACACAGCTTGGGATTTCCGTGAAATTTCACACGCACATTCCCACTAGGCCGAGGAAGAAATGCCACCCTTCTCACATTGGCTTGTTATAGCGCCACCAGCAGGTCTAATTTAGCAAAACACATTTTTGGAACAAAATGCCTCAAATCATAAATGCAAGTCAATGCAAGAATAAATGGCACGGTTGGCACCCTTTTCACATTGGCCTATTATAGCGCCACCAGGAGGCCAGAATAACGTACCTGACCTGGCGGAGGCCTGTGCTCCGAGGAGCACTTTTTCTAGTTATCAACATGTTGTTACTTTGCTGTGTCCGGTAGTAAAAAAAAAATCACACCCAGTGTGAAGTGGGCAGTGTGGTCATAGTGGTCATCACAGTGATGGAAGAAGTGATGGAAGAAGTGATGGAAGAAGTGATGGAAGAAACCATAACTTAAAAAAAACAAAAGTATGTTTTTTTTTAAGTTATGGTCCTATTTATAGGGCTATGCATGTGTCATGTTTCCCTAGCCAATCACAGTCCTGAATAGACTGTGATTGGCCAATCACAGTGCAGGGTTAGGGGGGTACATTTGTGGCCAATCACAGCGCAGGATTTGGTGTGCAAATATCCAAACCTCACATATAGGGGCGGTTTCACCGCCCAAAAAAAAAGCATTATATAGTAGCAGAGATTTAGCTTATTAGAGACATTTCACTAGTAAGAGACCACACCTTCTGCTTAAAGTTAAACAGATTTTATTGAACAAAAGTGGGTGGATGTGTGTGGATGGGGAACCCGGGTAGGGCGAGACTCAGGGTGGGGGTTGTATGTCTCGTGAGCGGACGGCCACCGGGGCTCGATCGGGTAGCGTCGCCTTCGCTCGGGATACTGCCCCCCCGGGTTCCTGGAAGAGAAGAAAGGAAGCGAGGTTAGTATTGAGGCGGCGGAGGTAGTTGGGGTGGACGGGGGGAGCGTTCGAGACCACGTAAGTAGTAGGAACACGGAGTGACGGCTCGCGGCTGAATTTAAACTCATCTACCGTGGTGATTGTGACGATTGGCTGGCTGATAAGGGAAGGCAGGTGTAGGTGATAAGGTGATGGCAAGCGGGGAGTTGCCGTGTTAAGCAGGGGGAGGTCTCCACTCCTGAACTTACGTTGGATACAACTGCATTTCACTAGTAAGAGACCACACCTTCTGCTTAAAGTTAAACTGATTTTATTGAACGAAAGTGGGTGGATGTGTGTGGATGGGGAACCCGGGTAGGGCGAGACTCAGGGTGGGGGTTGTATGTCTCGGGAGTGGACGGCCACCGGGGTAGCGTCGCCTTCGCTCGGGATACTGCCCCCAAAGAGCAAGGAGGTGGAAAGCGGATAGTCTAGGGACGGAGGAGGAGCAAGTGAGGGGACCCCCTTCGGCGGGGAACGGAGCGACAGGTTACGTTCGACCCAGGTGGAGATGGGCATTTCGAACGTCCTGGATGTTACTCCTGATGTTAGAGTGGTAGGCCTGGGAGGACCAGCGGCCGAGGATACGGATCAGGTGGTCCGAGAGACCCTGTTTGGAGGCGGTGGAAGCGGCACCGATGCGGAGTGGCGGAGTGGGTGAGGGTGGCGAATTCGGGGGGCCAGGCGGAGGCGAACGAGCGGCCTTGATAGTACCCGTAGCCCTGAGGGAGTCGTAGAAGAACGTGATGCCGTTCCAGTTGGAAAGGAGATGTAACCAGAGGCGGAGGTCGGTGCGGCATGAGTCGTCGATGAGGACGTGCTCGTGCAGGGAGTGTGCGGATTGGGCGGTGGTGAGGAGGTGGGAAATGAAGGGGTGGCCTTGGGGGATGATACGCAGGGCGAAATTAATGTGGCCGAGGAGGGAGAGGAGCTGGCGTTTGGTGCAACGGGGGGTGGGGCACTGGGCACCCGCCGTGCTTGAGAGGTAGAAGGGAGAGAAGGGAGGGGGGAGGTGGGGGCGTGGAGCGAGGCGAGGCGGGGAAAGCCTGCCGGGGGGGGGGGGGGGGAGAGCGTATGCGGGTGGCAAGGTGGGACGGGCCTGCCGGGGGGGTAGGGCGGGGAGGGGGGAGTAGAGGTGACGGGGCACTAGGCAACCGCGGTGCTTGAGAGGGAGGGGAAAGGCAGAGAGGGGGGGGACGAAGGCACCCGCCCACGTGCTCGTGAGGGAGGAAGGGAGGGGTTGGAGGCAGGCGAAGCGCACACCGGTCCACGTGCAAGTGAGGGGCGGGGGGGGATGGAAATGGACCGTGCACGTGTCTGCTGGAGAGGTGTTGTTGAGGACTCCAGCTGGGCGGCGGCGTCCAAGCGTGTGGCCCGGGTGGGCGGGGCCGCTCGAGGTGCGTCTGGATCTACGGTACGGCAGTGCGCCAGATAGGCACGAAACAGCGCGGCCTTGCGATCCGTGCGCTGAAACGGGATGCCGCTCGCCGCTAGCACCCGGTGCAAGCCGGCGACCGTCCACAGGTGAGCTGGTGAGCTGGGGCAGCACGAGCTCTGGGCCGCCGGCGTCGGTTGCGTAGCGGCGAGAGGCAGTGGAGCGAGTCGAGCGCTCCGAGCCGCTGTTTCGAGCGGGAGGAGGCGGCGGAGGCTGATCCTGCCTCGGCTGGGCTGGTGGAACTTGAAGGACTCCGACGGCTCCAGGAGTCCGAGCCGGACGGGCCGGTGTCGGGACGTAGCCCTGGCTGCCCGGCGAGGAGAATAGGTCCTCGTCGGAAGCGTGGAGGACCAGCTGGACTGCTGGTCCATGGCTGCGGAGCGCCGGTGGAAAAAAGCTGGAGAGAGACGGCGCCGCGGGCAGCGAGTTGTTTTGGCCGTCTATCTGTGACTGTGGATGGAAAAGCCAATGCTTTACTATGCTAAAAGATTAAGCAGGAATGAAACGAATCGGGATAGAGTACAAGCTTGACGGACTTTGCGCGGACTGTTTGTTCGAGACCACGTAAGTAGTAGGAACACGGAGTGACGGCTCGCGGCTGAATTTAAGCTCATCTACCGTGGTGATTGTGACGTGGGATTGGCTGGCTGATAAGGGAAGGCAGGTGTAGGTGATAAGGTGATGGCAATTGGGGAGTTGCCGTGTTAAGCAGGGGGAGGTCTCCACTCCTGAACTTACGTTGTATACAACTGCATTAAGTCTCATTCTACAGCAGCATTGGCTAATTGTACATTTTTGTCCTGACATCTAATAAACATTTTACTGTGGAAAATGTGTTAATTTCTCTTTGTATCTTCTAACTCAATAGCTACAATTATTTGTTTTTAATGAGGAATATATTTTTAAATAGGTTTGGGCCTGGATTACACAAACAATATAATGCATAACAGCTTGTAGAGAATCTTGTTCAGATTATTATTTCCAATAATAACCTAATTTATCGTGTCCAGTGTACTATTAGCCATTTTTGCCCTGAAATAGATTCAAGATGTGCTAGAATCTTAATAATAACAATTTTAATTAATTCCTTTGGTCCCAGTCTGGAAAATGTGTTCATTTGTCCCTGTAGGTTGTTTATTTCAATAGTTATGCTGTTTTCTTTTTTTTTTTCCATTTACGGGTTTGGGTAGGATATGTGTAACAAAGGATAAAAAATTAACCCCAATCCCGTGGGACATTTTTCAGCCTGTTACCTGCAGAATCTTAAAATACACCCTTCAAGGATTACGAAAAAACAGGTGGCGCCAAGAAATCCACCGTATGCGCGTGGACCCCCCTTTCCATCTAAACTATTTAGGATCTTGTTAATTAGTCTTATCCCCCCAGCAGCAGCTCATACAACGGATGTTTCTCCCACAGGCCTTCCCCAGTGTATAACATTGTATTATTGTCCATCGTAACTGGAGGCCACACTGTGCTCAGCTCACGTGAGCCCCCACCCCATGTCCTGAATTTCACCTGTTCTCACCTGATTACCCAGTAGTTCTCAAACCTTTTCATTTCAAGGCTGCTGACCCCCATCTCAAAAATATTTTGTGCCAGGGACCTCCATGAAGCAAAAAAATATATATTCAAATGATGTGCACAAAATGTTCAAGATTTTTCAAAAATAGCAGATCTACAAGCGCTATGAGCTTTGTAATGGATATTTTAGAATGCCAACCTGTTCTAAATCATTTGTGTATCTATCTGTGGTGGGCCTTCGAATGGTAGCCACACAGCAGGATTATTTTCGAAGCTTCTGTTCCTGTCATTCAAGAACTGATATCTGTCTATTTCCACATATTATGCTCTGTGTCAGCATTATAATTTGTCCTGTGATACTATACATGGTCATTGCTATTTGTATTTGTGTACCTATGTTTGTGTCGCTCTTATCTTTAGTACATACCTTATATGACCATTTAGAATAGCATCTTTGGTGCAATGTGAACTATAAGAACTGTGTTAGATGGGTGCTCGAGAGGCTTCTGCCCCACGGGGCCCAAAGTCTGGCCATGGAGGCCAGAGCTCTGTCTGCTGTGAATGCTGTCTCTCTGCTTGAATCTTCCTAATAAATGATGAAAACTTCACCCGACTGGATATAATATTTTCCATAATAGTATTTCATTATATCCAGAATTACTACGTTTTTATTATGTTTTTGTATTGTGTTGTATTAGCAGTCTCTGCAAAACATATGGCATGAACATTTCAATAATGTCAGTATAAGTGACAAAATAAATCCCTCTTGATTCTCTGAAACTATGATAATATTTTCTCACAATTGAAAGCTGACAAATGACAATTAGCATGAAAAGAAAATTGTAAAGCGCTGAGTAAATATCTGGTTCATGTTTTTTTTTTAATAAATAGTTTCAGTGATTCTCAACCTTTTTACTTTCAAGGACCCTTACTTTGATAGGCATTAGACCACGGATGAAAAAGGTAGTGCACACACATCTGTGGCCAAGGTGCAAGACAAACAAAAGTATTATAAAACATGAATAAAGTCTGCACTGCACACTGGTAATGCTGGAAAAAAAACGTTTGTCAACGTTTTGGCCTGTTCAGACCTTCATCGGGACATATACTGTATATGTCGTGATGAAGGTCTGAACAGGCCGAAACGTTGACAAACGCAATAGATACAAAGCAGAGCTTTTTTCAGCATTACCAGTGTGCAGACTCTATTCCTATTTTATCAGACCACGACCCCCATACATTTTAAATCTCTGGAATCACTTATATATATTGCAATACTATGGACATGCTAAAGCATACTGAAATCACATTGGCTGGCATTCACCACCATGATCGACAGGGATGCCCATGCCGCCGCCACACCCAGAGGAGGCCGTCTCGTCACGGGGCAGGAGCTGATAGTAACGGTTTACTAGAAAAGCTTTATTGATCTGTTATTACAGTGCAGTGCTGCCACCATCTGGTGGCCAAGTATACTGTTTTGATGTGTGCTGGCCTCAAAGTGGCCCTACCGCGGTGTGTTGCCTCCTGTTGACTGGACATTGATACTACAGGGCCTTTGCGTTTGGAAAACCTGATGCGATTCTATTGGCTGTCAGTGAGTGACGACTATACACGTCTCGCCCGGGCGAGAGAGAAGCCATTTGACCAACAGACCAAAACCAGTGAAAAAGGAGCTCACACAGATGATACAGTTTCACGCAAATTGCTGAAAAATCCTGGGTTTAAGTGTTTTTCAAACTGCTCAAAATTGCGGACAATCTAAGGGCGGAGATTACAGGTCAAAGTGATAGATATGTTCCTCATGAGTCAAGGCACATGTGTAAGCAAGTTTCATGGCTGTCGGCCAAACGAGGCATGACTCATGCCTGTTTAAAGTTTGTATGTTCAAAACATTGCTATAGGCCCCCCTTTGGCCAATTGATGTAAGATTCAGTGATATTTGGAATGACCCTCTACATTACTGCAAAGTTTCAAAGCAATGTGAGTCTGCATGTATGTGTTAGGGGCAGATGAATAATAATCATATAACTGCAATATTCATTGGCATTCTTGATAGTATTAGGATGCTATTTAGATAGCATTTTGCTTTAGACAGACGCTACAGTAGTAGTAGTACTGATTGATTGCTGGTGATTGTTGATCTTTTAGTTGTCAGTGGATTTCTTCTCTCAGTGCTGTTTTGGTTTCTCCTTCTATGAATCTTTAAAATGTTGAATGTTCACTGCCTGACTGCCTGAAGCAATGTCCATTAGCAGAACTATGAAATACAAGTGTTGTTGTTTTTTTTAAATAAATGTACGATGTGTTGAGCAGGCATTATTTAAAAGTCCAGTCCTCCATTCTAGCAGATGCTCTAGTATGATCCTCGATATTTTTTAGACACCACCATTAAAATGTGAGCCAATTATTCTGTTCTCACATAAACGTGCATAAAGAGTCAGGTAATCACTGTTGACAGATAATAATGCATAATAACAACAATGAGAGAGAGAGAGAGAGAGAGAGAGAGAGAGAGAGAGAGAGAGAGAGAGAGAGAGAGAGAGAGAGAGAGATAGGCATCATGTGGAGGACGACAGACAACACTAGTCAGTGGAATTCATTGTCTGGTTAATGGCTGTCCAAAGGACTTTACCTTTAAAATGGACATTCCGGATATAAACTCTAGTACTGTGATTGGCTGGTTTCAGGTGTTCAGCCAGTTGTGTATTGAGATGAGGTGTGTTGTGACCTGCTGTGTCTCACTTAGTTCTTAGTATTATTCTTCAATGAGAATAAGCTGTGCCTCTTTTGAACAATAATATAACACCATTAGTAAACGGTATAAATACACAAAAAAGAATAACTCCGTTGCTTTCATGTTGATCTCTGCCGTCATGGTGATAATGTCATATTGATTACATAAGTTTCCAAATATCCAATATTCCAAATATGGAAATGTGGCGGCTTGCACACATGAGTGTTGTTAAGGCATGCATGGCAACCGTTTGTGTCGTGAGTGAGGTAAGAGCAGAGCTCTGCTCAGTCTCTATATAGTGTTAAGCTACTGCAGACTTCCTCTTCATCCCAGACTTACACTTCATCCTACTGAGACAAATATACGTCTTGACGAAGAGTGCTGAGAGAAAGAGATAGACGACATACGAAGATAGAGAGAGTATAAAGACAGAGATTTGCAAGCCCCTGCAGAACCAACAACTTCAGTCTTCATCCAGTCCATAGAAGCAGCTTTGACGATACACCGCCACTCCTGTAAGGAAATACTCCCTTACTCAGTTCTCTTGTTCTAAGTCTTCCTTGACAACTCCCTTTAAACACATGAAGAGGAGACACAACCTCTACTGCAAAATGATGACTGGACAGATCCCCTCATCAGCAGATAAGCAAATCACCACCAGCTGTGTAACCAGCCATGAACATGGAAACACTGACAAACCAACGTCTTACACTCATCGACAGTTTACCAGGACGTTAACTCAACCAGGCGTAAAGACCCGTAAGAGGACTTACACAAGAAAGATATCTTACACCTGTAAACTGTGTGACAAGAGTTTCTGTCAGTTAGCTCACCTGAATAAACATCAGCTTGTCCACACTGGAGAAGAACCTTTTCACTGTCAACACTGCAACAAGAGTTTCAGTCGGTTAAGTGGTCTGAAGTCACACCAGCATGTCCACACTGGAGAAAAACCATACCACTGTCAACGGTGTGACAAGAGTTTCAGTCATTTAGGTAATCTGAAGTCACACCAGCTTGTCCACACTGGAGAAAAAACATACCACTGTCAACGGTGTGACAAGAGTTTCAGTCATTTAGGTAATCTGAAGTCACACCAGCTTGTCCACACTGGAGAAAAACCTTTCCCTTGTAAACAGTGCAACAAGACTTTCAGTAGATTAGGTAGCCTAGAGTCACACCTGCATATTCACACTGGAGAAAAACCATACCACTGTAAACAGTGTGACAGGAGTTTCAGTCAGTTAGGTACCCTGAGGGGACACCAGCGTATCCACACTGGCGAAAAACCTTTCCTCTGTAAACAGTGTCACAAGAGTTTCCGTCACTTAGGTACTCTGAAGTCACACCAGCATGTCCACACTGGAGAAAGACCATACCTGTCAGCAGTGCAACAAGAGTTCCAGTCAGTTAACTCAACTGAAGACACCTGCATATCCACACTAAATCATCACTCAAATGATTTACTTAAGTAAAAGTTGGATATCCACACTGGAGAAAAAACCTTTCCACTTTAAACAGTGTGACAAGAGTTTCAATGAGTTTGGTCACCTGTAATCTCTCAAGAACAGATTCTGCTCTGCGTTGGAATCTGTCGGGGAGGTTTGTCATAACGTGTATGCACTGCCTACAAGTGGGTGTGCCTTCAGATCAGGAAGCAGGCCGCGCTTTACCCAATCAAATGTAGTGGGCGGGATTCACGTGTCCGTCGATCCTTCCCCACTCGAAACAAACCGAAGCTAATCTAACAATAGCGTCCGCGGAGCAGACAAAACCACAGAAAGATATTCACATTTTAACTTACTCTTTCATCATAGAAACAAGTGGGCTTATAACCAAAACGATCCATGTTCTCTGGGAGAAGTGGTGTTAGTGTTCCGTGTAGAAATATTGTTAGTGGGAATGAAAACATAGTCGCACCGCCGGAAGTGATGCGCTGAATGCAGACCAAAACCCCGGTTTCCTTGCGCACGGGTGCTACGTTTTCTTCCTCCCAGAGCCAACTGAGATAGTAACAAACAGCAGAGGTCGCTGTTTTTCCTTTTCAGTTGGCTCTGGGTTCCCAGATTGGGTCACCTGAAGACAAGACACACCAGTATCTCCACACTGGAGAAAAACCTTTCCGCTGTAAACTGTTTCAATTGGTTAGACCAGGAGACCAGCTGAGAGAGTGAGACGAAGCAGGGACCCCCACTACTTGTATAAATGTTTTCTTTTAGAAAGCCTTCCATGTAACTTGATAAGAGCTTTCAAAGCTATAGCTCATGTAGCTGATTGTCTTATCAATGTCCCTTGACCGTTGAGAGATTTGAGACTAGCTTGGAAGTATTCCACAGGTTTTTATTTTAAGTGACCATGGGTTGTCTCCAAGTGATGCTGCAGTTTGATGGCTTCATTGTTTGACAGTGCTATGAGTGTTGAGTTTTTAAATGTTTTTTGTTTGTTTGATTGTTCATACATTATCTTTGATAATATGTTGGATTGTTTTTTATGTGTATTTTATGTGTATTTTCCGACATATTTGTTGGTAAACATGTTTTTTTAATTAAAAATGAAACAAAACAGGCAATGGCAGAAAAAAAGGCTATGGTTTGGAAGCTTTTACCTCTGCGTTGTTGAGAGGCCCTTCAATGTGTCATGCAAATTCGGGCAGTGGTGGAAAAAGTACTCAAATGATTTTAAGTAAAAGTATCAATACTGCATTGTAGAAATACTCTGTTAAAGTAAAAGCGCGGAATTCAAAATTTACTTGAGTAAAGGTACAAAAGTATTGGTATCTAAATGTACTCAAAATCTTTTGAAAATAGCAGATCTACAAGCTCTCAGTGCCCCGGATCGCGACGCATTGTGAGCTTGAAGATCGGCTATTTTCAAATGGCCAAAATGTATATCGGGCTGAAGTGGTAAATGTTTTGTAATGATAATCAAAAGTAACTAGTAACTAAAGTTTTCAAATAATTGTAGTGGAGTAAAAGTACAATCTTTGCCTCTGAGATGTAGTGGAGTAGAAGTAAGAGTACTGAAAATTGGAAATACTCCAGTGAAGTAAAAAAAATACCTCAAAATTGTACCTAAGTAGTACAGTACTTACACTATACAGTTACACCACTGAATTTGGGGCAGATCAGACGTTGCTTTTTGTTATGGCCCCCTCCTGCAAACCTTGGAATCTGGTCATAGCCATTTGGAATGGAATCTGAAAAATATGTGTGAGATATCTGCTGTGAGTTTATGAGGTATATTGATCAGCAAGCCGCTGTTTTACACCTACTATATCAGCCTCTACAGAGTGTAACAGTGGCCGCCATGTTTTTCACCTGCGCAGGTTCCACAGAGAAATTGCATTCAAAAGTTTCCGGTGTAAAAAAAAGGTGTAAGAAGCACCAAAACATATATATATATATATATATATATATATATATATATATATATATAAGGATTTTCTGAAATGTCTATGGAGCAATGAATGCAATGTATCTTAAGAGTTTAAGCGTGCAATCAAGCCACTCAGGCTCCTGGTAAATCATGACCATAAAACATTTGATTCCGTTCACAAAAAAAGATTTGGAAAACACTTGGGGGGTCCCCAGATAAAATATGATTATTTTTGGGGGGGTCGCGGCCTGAAAAGGTTGAGAACCACTATATTGGACTCCTAATATGCCATAGTGCCTGTGCAATGTGCTACACATTTTAAAATTAAATCAGTTTACTACCTATTCTGAAGTATACCAAAAGACTTCTGACGGCTGTATACAGGCATAAAAGCATCATGGTCCAACAATATTGTTTCTGAAAACATACATAAATAAAAGGTTTTGTCCTTTTTTCCTTTTTTTGTAGTTGAAAGATTGGACATGGGCATTGACAAGTCTGTGTAAAGACATATATTGATGAACCTGATGTATCATTTTCTTTTACTGTACTGTATGTTTCTGCTACGCCCCCTAACACATGGCTCTTGTGCACCCATATTTGCACCACAATGGAAATAAGCTATCAATCTTTGTTTTATCCTTTTGACAAATGTTCATGTATAGGCATGTTTGTCAATAATAACATTAATCAATCAATCAATCAATCAATCAATCAAAGCTTTGAGTGTAAGAAAATAGGGTCCAAATAAAAGGTTGTACCTACCCCATTACAGATATTGACTCTTCTTCTTTGACACAGCACGCAACCAAATGGGTATACTTTTGGTTAATTAGCATGATACTTTGGGGTATTTATGGCTACTTTAGGGAACACTGTTGGGGGCTTTTGGGTACTTTTGGGTACGCTTTTGGGTACACGTTTGGGTATTTTAAGGTACTTTTGGGTATTTGTGGGTACCTTTAGGTATTTTTAGGTACTTTTTGGTACGCTTTTGGGTACATTTATGTACTTTTGGGTACTATTGGGTACGCTTTTGGTTACTTTTGGGTACTTTCGGTATTTTTTTGTACGCTTTTGGGTACTGTTGGGTACTTTTGGGGTACTTTTGGGTAATTAGTGTGACCCGAAAATATAAACTGGAAGTTAAATGTGTCCCCCCAAAAAAAATGTTGTTAAATGGGAGCAGAATGCTGTTGTCTGGTGTCAATGCAGCACATAGATTACATGCCTAGATTAGAGCTCCATCTGATCTAATATTTAATCCCACCTCATTTCCATATAACCCCATGTTTCTTAATGGGAGAGAGAGAGAGAGAGAGAGAGAGAGAGAGAGAGAGAGAGAGAGAGAGGGGGGGGGGGGGGGGGAATGAGAGACATTGATAGAGAATGAGACAGAGAGGTAGCCATCAGGTTTTTATAATTAGCTGTGTGTGTGAGTCAGAGTGTGTCTCCGCACACACACACGCACGCATCTACGCACGCACGCACGCACGCACGCACGCACGCACACACACACGCACACACGCACGCACACACACATACACACACACAGAATGTAGGCCAGTCTGTAAATAGTAGTGTGTCTACAGGGTGGGTCAGTCTGTCAGGGTGGAGTCAGGCTGTGTGGTCACAGTTTGTTCTGACCTCTTTAAATCTCTCTCTCTCTCTCTCTCTCTCTCTCTCTCTCTCTCTCTCTCTCTCTCTCTCTCTCTCTCTCTCTCTCTCTCTCTCTGCAGCCTGCAATCCAAACCACAGGCAATTTTTCGGTAATCTCTGAAACATGAAGTTCTGTATCATATAGGCCAAATTATACTTGCCATGTCCCTGTAGCCTCGCCTGTGTAGAAGCGTCATGACACACATTTTTTCACCAGGTCATGTTCAAGGGGGCGGCATACTTGATTTGGGGACAAGTAGCCAAACTAACTAACTGCGCGTGCGTTGGCAGGTTTGTTAGGGAATACAGGCAGAACGGAGTAAAACCTTGCATAAAAAAGATTTTCAAAGCATTGCTGAAGGAATTGATTAGAATTTGAGGCCTTCAGAGAATAACATGGATGCACAGAAATAATTGACACAAGTTGGAGTTAACTAGGGCTGTAGATTCTCAAAATGGCCTTCAGTTGTCTGGAAGAAGGTCATTAGATTATGCCTTGTATTGACTGTTGCTAGTTTCTCTTGAACGTGTGTGTGTGCATGGAACGTGGCATGTCCGCACCCACGTGTGCCTAAGCGGATGAGGCAAGTATAATCAGGCCTTGACACTTTCCTTTTCGTTAGTTGTTAAGCCTTTCACGCTTTCACTTCAGTCAGAGCAACTCACAAATGTACTTAAAATCAGCAATACGTTTAATTGGTTTGGCGATAAATGGATCTGCTTTAGGCTGTGGGAGCACACTGCAACTCCTCTACAAAATAAGAGGCATCCCTAATCCCCCCCCCCCCCCCCCATTGTACATCAAATTATACAATAATGCTATAGAAGGATAACACAAAAAGTCCAAAGGCCTTGTTTCCATCGTGGTCCTGTGTAGCAATTCCTTGAAGCAATTCCTTGAAGGACAGCAGCACAACGCAGCAAACAAGCAAATGAACAATCCATTTCTCCCCATTTAAATTTGGCACTCTATTAGTGAAGTGTGCACGTGATTCTCGCAGCTCGCAGTCCACTGGACCAAGAAAAGTTTTCTCTTTGAACTTGCTCTGCGACGCTCGTTTCTCAAATTCAGCGTGCTTTGCTGTAAGAAGCCAAGAACGCCCCAAGAAATACAGAGCTTTTATGCTGATAGCAGATCAGGCTATTATACATTGTTCTCTGTATCAAACTCTACATTGTAGCAGAGTCGTATCATATCGCCAGTGTAGACAATCAGCTCCAGTATAGAGGGTTTAATGGTCCACTCCTGCTTCTATAATTTCAGCTACTGTAGGGGGAGTTGTTCTTCTTGCACCAAGCATGATAGAAGGAAACATTTTCCCTTATCTTGATGTTGGCCTTTGGGTCTCTCTCTCTCTCTCTCTCTCTCTCTCTCTCTCTCTCTAGCTTGGAAAACGTTATTTATTTATTTTTCTCAGAAGAGATATTTGACAGGAAGATATAAAACGGTGCAGCAGAGGCTTTTTGGTGTATTGATTTGTGGACACAGAACACCCATGCCTCTGCTTTTAATATACCCCCCCCCCCCCCACCACCACCAATGTATCGACCTAGCAAGGTCTTCTTCAATTCCCTGACAAAGACCTTGCTAGGTTGTGTTGTTGCATGGAGTTATGTGCCCTTTTAACCCATTAAAACCGTGAAAGCATCTGTGTCGTTTTAGATTTTAGCTATACAGTATAGCGCATTGGTTGGTTATTCAAAAATAGCAGATATACAAGGTTGTAGATCTGCTATTTTGGTCAAATCGTGAAAATCTGTGCAAATCTTTGAATATATATTTTTAAGCCATTTTTTTACTCAAATCTTTGCTTCTTGGGGTCCCTGGAAAAGCATATTTTGAGATGGGGGTCGGTGGCCAA
Organism: Gymnoscopelus braueri; assembly: GCF_963280865.1. Classification (NCBI taxonomy): domain Eukaryota; kingdom Metazoa; phylum Chordata; class Actinopteri; order Myctophiformes; family Myctophidae; genus Gymnoscopelus; species Gymnoscopelus braueri. The sequence continues at coordinate 9,823,855 of NC_137616.1, read as the reverse complement.
ATACATATAATTTTGAGGGTCCTTGACATGAAAACGTTTGAGAAACACTGATAGAGCACCATAACTTTTTCAGAAAACTGTTTAGCAGACATTTGTAGAATTGGCCTCAGGTCTTAATGGGTTAGTTTTAACTGTCCAGTGATGTTGTTGTCCCTGTTGTTGCTGCCTTAAGAGATGAAGTTTGTGAAAGTTTGGTGTTCTGCTCCTCTAACATTCACAGTTGCTCTCGTGGAGATACTGGGGTCAGATACATCTAGCCTCCTCAGAGACATCCACCGCCTTAGAGTCTCTTGGATTTGACTTAAGTTCTAACAGGATCTTGCGCCTCTGTAGGACCAAGAGAACAGAGAAGGGCATGTTTTCTGACACAGTTATTATAACTTTTAAGCATACTGAATTTGCCAAACGCCTATGTATGTATGTATGTAGCGATGCGACGCAATGTGAGCTCGTAGATCTGCTATTTTCAAAAGATTTTTATACATTTGAAAACGTGTGAAATGATTCTGCATAATGAGTACTTTTTACTTTTGGTACATTAAGTACAAGTAGATTTTGAATACCGAACTTGTACTTGTAACAGACTATTTCTACAATAGGGTATTGATACTTTTACTTTAAGTAAAAAAAAATAGTACTTCTTCCATCACATGAGGTCACATGTAGTGTGCGTATTTAAGGCAGTCTATTGTCATACCATAATGTACAACGTACAGTTTTATCACTCAGATTCATGAAATATGTACATTGGGGAAAAAAGAGTGCTGTAGTTTGGCCAGTGCTACTTGTCTGTAGCACACACACCCACACCCGCACACGCACACGCACACGCACACGCACACGCACACGCACACGCACACACACACGCACACGCACAGACATCCCCCCCACCTACACAGTGAGAAATAATAGCTTCCTGTCCCGAGGAGGAGGAGATATTGATTGAGGCCGGCTGCGTACAGAATATCGATTTACACATTTAGAGTTTGACTGGACCCGTGTCGGCCATTTGGCTGTCATTAGCAGCAAAATGGGCATAATATATGACATAACCGCGTCCCGGCAGACATCAAACAGACGCTTATGTCAATGGAGGAGACGGGAGGTCGAGTGTTTGATGATGCTATTCAGGTTTGTTCAATTAAAAATAGAAAAACTAATGCAGGACACTGTACAATGGGGGAGCACCGCCATTCTACAGTGGCCAACACTGTAGAATGGCGGTGCTCCCCCATTGTACAGTGTACTGCATTCGTTTTTCTATTTGTATTCTTTTTTAGTAGGAAGTCGGCAGGGGTGGTCGATCTCTGTGGCTGCACTAGCGACTCCTAGCTTGTCGAGACAGTTTTCGCTATATTTGTCATAATACTCTTGTACGACGAAGTTTAAAATAGATCTTACGTTGTTAATCATACCAATCCACTTCGTCAAAAAAAAAAATTAAATGCGTTTTCGTGTCAGTTCGTTGACACACAAAAGTAAAAAATATAAATATATATATCTTTTAAACTCTGCTTCTCGATTATACAATTAATCCAAAAAGAAGTCAATAGAATAATCGCTAAGAAAATATTCGATAATTGCAACGCTAGCATGTTCCTCCGCATGTGTTAAGTCCTCCCAGTGAAACTCCTTACTGCCGGGTGAAAAGAAGTGCCTGGTGACCCCATTTGTATCAGAGGAGGTGGATGTAAACACCAGTGATTCTCAAAGTGGGGTCCTTTAGAGGGTTCCAAATAGACCCTAACAGGTCTGTAACTCTGAGAGTTATGGGGGTCCTGGGAAATAAAAAGTTAGAGAGCCACTGGTATACATCCCCCCACATGACCAACTGTAGGGGGCAGCAGTGACAAGGATTATACCAACATGGTGGGCAACGAGTAAATTGGGGAGCGGAAAAAAGAATAAGTCGTTCAAGACACTGAACAATGATGGACATGGGAGAGAAAAGGGACGGGGGACAGAGAGATGAGGCTGTATGACAGTATTTGAGATTTACGCACTCAGTTAAAAGAGTTTTATGCAAAACATTAGAATTGATATGCTACCCCTCTCTCTCTCTCTCTCTCTCTCTCTCTCTCTCTCTCTCTCTCTCTCTCTCTCTCTAACTTTCGATTCACTCACTCATGCTCTTTGGGAGTGACAATTAAGTAATGAGATGTCTACTAATTATTTATCAGGTGATTAACAGATTGCCAAACAATGTACAACTAGATGGCATCTTTTATTACAGACATGCTCTAATAGACTTAATAAACTGTCCACACACACACACACACACACACACACACACACACACACACACACACACTCACACACACACACACACACACACACACACACACACACACACACACACACACACACACGCACGCACACGCACACACACGCACACACGCACAGACACACGTGCACGCAAGGTCAGTTAGTAATGAAAAGACATTAGAAAGGAGATGAGACATCCATAGGCCTTTCATTATTTGTAAATCATTGATAAACCTTTATATTGAGAGAGTGGGTGATATGAGAGAGAGAGAGAGAGAGAGAGAGAGAGAGAGAGAGAGAGAGAAAAATGAGGATGAGGGAGCGATGCATAGAGGGCTGAATGGAGGGTGAGATGGTGAGACGGTCAAATCAGTACAGAGGGAGGGAAAGAAAGGAAGTAAAAAGGGATGAAGGGTTGGAGGGAATTACATGTAGGGGTGGAAGGTGTGAAGGCTGAAGGGATGGGAAAGAAGTAGAGAAAGAAAAAATTGGTTTTCAAGATTCAAGATTTAGATAAATGGTGCATTTATATAGCGCTTTTATCCTAAGGGCTTTACATACAGTAGATTGTGCATTACACTCACCCATTCACACACACATTCATACACCGATGGCGGAGGAAACCATGAAAGGCACCAACCTGCTCATTGGGAGCAATTAGGGGTTCAGCGTCGTGCTCAAGGACACTTCAACACTAACTCTGGCGGAGCCCGGGATCGAACTGGGAACCTTGCGGTTGCCCTCCAGCCGCTCTACCGGCCACTCTACCCCTGAGCCACTGCCGCCACGTTCAACACTGGTTCAACACTGTGCAAAACAACAATAACAAAGAGACATAGAAAAATGTGTATGTACATAAGACATAGTAGACAGAAGTGCACGCACACGCACACACACGCACACGCACACGCACACGCACACGCACACGCACACGCACACGCACACGCACACACACACACACACACCATGGAAATAGCTATGAAGGAACCCTGCATTAATCTGTGGGCTGAGGCATGGAGAAGCCGGTGGAGTCAGTCTATTAAATCCAATGTTATTCGGCTCCCCATTTGGATTAAGGAGCACAGGGATGGAGATTAAAGAATGCCGCGGACACATTACAATACACACACTAACCCGCTCTGTAGCTCTTAAGTCACCTCTGTTCCTGTACAAAGCAGCCAACATATTATGTGTTGTGGAGTCATACCTCATAGGAGTAATATTATGTGTTGTGGTGTCATACCTCATAGGAGTAATATTATGTGTTGTGGTGTCATATACCTCATAGGAGTAATATTATGTGTTGTGGTGTTATATACCTCATAGGAGTAATATTATGTGTTGTGGAGTCATATAACTCATAGGAGTAATACCACAACATATTATGTGTTGTGCAGTCATATACCTCATAGGAGTAATACCATATTATGTGTAAATACTGTTACACATGTTAGATGACATGTTAGCCTACATGTTACGTAGTATGTCAAATGTGTTTTAAAAGGGTAACATGGTAAAGGAAATATATTGTTGTATTGTTTGTTTTGTCTATCTATCTCCGTCCGTCCGCCCGTCCGTCCGTCCGTCCATCCGTCCGTCCGTCCATAAATCCTAGGGTTGATAACAATGGCTGACAAGCAACCTAGCTGCAGAAGGAACTCACACTGTCACCATTTCATGGACAAAACTCATCCGCCAAACACAACTGCATTGGTACAATTCATGGCTGAGCAGACACTGGAGTTAATCCGCCCGCAGAGGAACCAAAACACAGAGCGGAGAACAAGGATGAGGCGTGCCAGCAACACCTGCTGTGTTCACAGCCAACTCCCTCCTCACACTGTCAGGAAATCCTAGCAGGAAGCAAAGCAGGTGCTAATTGACAGAAATGTTAATCGATTTGTAAAATGTCAGTTTTGTCTGAATGAATAAATCTATTCATGAGTGATAAACAAATCAGCACTCTGCGTTCATTGTTGAAGGCAACAAATGCTCGGCAACAATATACTGTATATACGTACAGTATATTACAAAATGTTATATTATGTAAGGCTAAATATACGCTGAGGTATACTGTATGACAAACAGATGTTGTTTTCCTTACTTGGTTTGATTGTACTGCAGGGAAAGCTTTGAAAGCCGAATTTGGTGAACATTCAACGGAACAATCGGAGATTGTAATCTGCTGTGAAAATGACAATGTCTTTTTGCTGAGAGGTGGAAAGGCTTGTTTAACAGCAGGTTGCTGTGTCGGCGAGGTACAGCCGCGACAATCACATTACAGGAGGGAAGCCCGGAAAACAGAGTTTACAAATGGAAAGAGCAAACAACAAATCAATCCAAATCTAGAACGCAGGGCTGACATCCAAATTCATTGTTGAAAACAATAGCATGCTAGAGCGTGAGCTGGAAAACAAGTTAATTTTACCATGGGGGTTGTCAAAGTGAAATAGCTTGAGAACCAGCCTCGTTCAATTCCAATTCTAGAGTTGAGGTCACGAAAGGCAATTTCCATGACTTAACTCTGGTTGCAAATTAAAGTAATATAGTGAAAAACTAAACCCATAATGCAGAGGGTAATTCATTACGGCGTCTGCAAGCAGCGATTTCACTCAGAAAGAGAGAGTAGAAATATAAAGAGGCAGAGAAAAAGAGGAGCAAATATGAACAGAGAGAGAGAGAGAGTGAAAGAATGGGGAAATGTATGTATTTAATCTATAATTCTTGCCCTCAAGCTCTCTCTCTTTTAACTGAGCCTCACCAATCATTTTCACTATCACGGTATCACACCATCACTCTGCTCTTCCTGCAGTCAACACCAACCATGATCAATTTACATACTTCTAGGTACTCAGAAAGACTGTGAGATGATGAAGAGAGAGCGAGAGAGAGAGAGAGAGAGAGAGAGAGGGGGAGAGGGAGAGGGAAATAGAAATGGAGGCACGGAATGAAAGGGAAGGATGGAGGGGAAGTGGGAATAAAAATGATAAGAGAATGGGGGAACAGGATAAGGGTTGAAAGAAAAATAGGACGGCGAAAAGCCAAGGAGATTTCATCGAGGAAATCAAAGTGAACAATCAGAGCCCTGGGCTTCCCTCAGCGCTTCAGAGGAACATGTATGAATAAATAGAAAGACGTGACATCACATCACAGAGTGGCAAGATTAAAAAGACCCCCCTCCCTCTCCTCCACACTGCTGACAAGATATCTGGGAGAACCAACTCATTAACGTCATGCTGCCGGCCTTCTCTCTGCAACGCCAGTCTGCCAGCTCTCTGCCAGTCTGCCAGTTCACTGCCAGTGTGCCAGCTCACTGCCAGTCTGCCAGCTCACTGCCAGTCTGCCAGCTCTCTGCCAGTCTGCCAGCTCTCTGCCAGTCTGCCAGCTCACTGCCAGCTCTCTGCCAGTCTGCCAGAGCACTGCCAGTCTGCCAGCTCTCTGCCAGTCTGCAGAGCACTGCCAAGCTGCCAGAGCACTGCCAGTCTGCCAGCTCTCTGCCAGTCTGCCAGAGCACTGCCAGTCTGCCAGCTCACTGCCAGCTCTCTGCCAGTCTGCCAGCTCTCTGCCAGTCTGCCAGCTCTCTGCCAAGCTGCCAGAGCACTGCCAGTCTACCAGCTCTCTGCCAGTCTGCCAGCTCTCTAACAGTCTGCCAGAGCACTGCCAGTCTGCCAGCTCTCTGCCAGTCTGCCAGAGCACTGCCGGGCCACCGAATTGGCGGGTGACACGTCATCAGTGCGTGCCAGTAAACATCTCTGTGTGCCAGCAGTTTTTAGATGAGCTAACAGGTGGTT
>NC_137616.1:9813578-9817599 GCF_963280865.1 Gymnoscopelus braueri | reverse complement strand
GCCTATGTGAAAAATTTGAGGCAGAGGTTCTGAATTGGCATCCAGGGAGTGTGTGTGCACAGTTTCGCAGTGACCGGGCCAACGGTGCCTGAGATTTGGTGGTAACACACAGACAGGACACACGGACGGACGGACACACGGACGGACGGACGGACAGGGGCGAAAACATACTCTCTCGCCATGCCTTTCGGCCTGGCGGAGACAATGAAGGGCGAAGAGGGTGGGTAGAGTAATCGTAAACCTGAATTGCCCTTTTGGTTATGGAGCGCTTGTGCAGTATGTCCTGAAGTTGCAATTGTTTATCTCCAAAGATCTTATACTAGCCTGTTGACTACCTGGGTGAGCTTGCTCCTATCTCTACCTGAGCTGTTTCCATACCAGGAGACGATGTTAAGTGGTTAAGGAATAGCTCAGTGTTGTGTATGTTGAGAGTGGGCGGGCGAGGGAGAGAGAGAGAGAGAGAGAGAGAGAGAGAGAGAGAGAGAGAGAGAGAGAGAGAGACACTGAGAGATTGTGTGACAGTGGCTCTCAACAGGAGCAGAGAGTTATGCTAACTGTGAAAGTATATGAGTGCAGTGGGGATTTTCTGTTTGTCCCAAATACATATTTTATCATCCCCCAAATGCCTAGTCGTGCATGCTTCAGACACCTCTTCCGTAGCAGTATACCATTCTATTCGTCTATCGTGGGAACAGACAACATAGAACTTTAACCACTTAAACCCCATATGCTGGAGCGGAGTCCCATCAGGGCTCTATGCCAGTGTCTTTTCAGCTTTCCCCACAAAATGGATGCAGGGGTTTAAGTGGTGGTTAAAGGTCTATTTTTTATCCAGGAATGTTATGGATTCCATGTGGGTAGAGGATCTAGTTTATTAACGTCGCTGTCGGATGGAAATTCAAAAAAGTCAAAAGAACTACAAGTTCAAAGCGCGTCGCATCTTTTGAGCTTGTAGATCGACACTTTTTTGCTACTTTTGTGTGATTCTGTATGACGAAGTAGCATTTATTTACAAATAAAACATTAAAGAAAAGTTAAAATATGGAGATACAGTAAGAGGTTTCTGCCCGACAGCAATGTTATAAAGCTTTAAACTTCATCACCCTTCATCACCACTTCATCACCTGTAACTGCAAACTGTTCCTGTTCGCTGATGACTCGGCACTCCTGATCTCGGGTGAGGACAAGTTGCAAGTTGAGGAAGCTCTCAGCTCTGAACTCTCAAAAATCCGTACCTGGCTTACCGATAACAAACTGTCACTACACCTTGGGAAACTGAATCCATTCTCTTTGGGACCAAACATTCCCTCAGTAAGATGAAGGTAAATGACTTCAAGGTCAAAGTCGATGACAATCATCTCCAGCAAAGAAGAGATTACCTATTTGGGATGTATTCTTGACAAATACCTGACAGGTGAAAGCATGGCAACAAAGGTGGTCAAAAGAGTAAACCAGAGAACCAGATTTATGGGCAGAGTTTCCTCTTTTGTCAACCCTCAGGCACTCAGGACCCTCTCAGGGGCCCTGATTCAGCCCCTTTTTGACTATGCTTGCACCTCAGTGTCACTGAAGACTAAGCTTCAAACCTCCCAAAACAAACTGATTCGACTACTTCTCGGACTGGGGCCCATGGCCCACCTCTCTCCCACTCACTTTGCCAGCCTAGGCTGGCTCAGGGTGGAAGACAGGGTTAAACAACAAAAAATGGGACTGGTCTTCAAAATCGTAAATGCAGATTTGCCCGAAATGACCCCTATACCCGCAAATACCTTCACCTTCAAAAGGTTAGTGACACCCACAGTCACAAAATTAGGGGAGCGTAAAAAACAATCTGGTACCACCTACCCATAAAACAAACATGGGCAAATTCTCCTTCTACAGCACGGCCACCAAGGTATGGAATAGTCTAACCCCATCCCTCAAAAAATGCAGTTCGCTGGGCTCATTTAAAACAACCCTAAAAACTCATCTTTCTGGAGGCCATAAGAGGAGGTAGTACCAGTTTCCCGGTAGACAGACGTCCCCCCTCCCCCCTTTTTTTTGGTATATTTATTTTTTTTCATGCTTTTTTTTGTACATAGTGGTATTTTTTCTCTGTATTTTTATGTTGATATTTGAACTGTTTGGTTGCTACTATACATATGTCTATGAAATTAATTCAAGGACCCCAACGGAAACAAGTCCGCAAGGACTTTTTTGGTCGGACCTTTTAGACAAAAGTATTAAAATGTAACTGTGTTGTTTTACATTATTTTGCCTTATAAACATTTCAATCAATCAATCAAACCCCACATATTGACCTACCCAAAATAAAACTGGAGATGCAACCTCCTCCAATTACGCAACAACAACATTGTGGAACACTTTACCTAAAGAGAGAGGGAGGCGCTTAAATACATATTTTTAACCTTTCCTTTGCACTATTTATCACAATCTGTAAGGCATTTAATTGCATTTTATTTTCCATTAAACTTCCTTATTGATTGATTATGTGCTTTACTGTTTTCTCAATATTTTTGCTGTGTGTCCATGGAAGCACCCCGGTCTTTCTTCATGCACTATGACTACTATCACCAATCTGGGAACCCATTCGGTAAAAAGAAGGAAAAAAATCCTTTGTTTTTGACTCTGGGGGCACCTCCAGGAACTTGGTTTCAAATCAAATCAAACTTTATTTAAATAGCACATTTCTAACGACCAAGGTCGAACCAAAGTGCTGCACAGACCATATTAAAATGCAAACAGGCAAGAACAGCCTTTCTTAGTCCACTTCCTCCCGGGTGCTTCTGAGTTTATTCTTACTGACGACAACAACAACAACACTACATGTTTAGGGCAGTGGTGCTGACATATTCTAGCCTGACACTCAGCCTGAATTTAGTTTCACTTCAATATTCAGTCTGAAAGCCCTCTGAGTGCAGCCGTTTTCTGAGATGGGGGCGTGGCCAAAGGTGGGACTCTTGGCGATTGGTTTACACTGGGTTACCCCAATCCCGATTGGCTGGTTAGATTTTCAACCAAAACTGAATACGATTCGGGGGCTGGAGCCAGGCTAGACAGAATGTGCTGTTAGCGGAATCTATCTTGAGAGATACAATGGTCACAGTCGGGGACCATATTCTAACCATAGAAGAGCTGTCCACACAATGGTTCTTGGGGGTGCCTTCAATGGAGGCCATTTCATTTAACCATGATGTAACACACCAACATTCAGATGTATCTGCTCTACTGCTGCCAAAACACTAGGCTACTACAAACTTTGAAGCAATAAGGGTTGAGAATGTTGAGTGTGTGCGTGTGTGTACATTTGTATCTAGCCTATATGACTTGAGAGCAAGTGTGTCACACAAAAGTAGTGAAAATAGTTGATGTTCAAGTTCACAAGTTTGTAGATCTGCTATTTTCACAAGTTGTTTAAATTTTGATAAAAAAAGGAACGGTTATGGACATAGAAGGTTTCCACCCAACAGCATGTGTATTTCGACTGTGAATTTCGAGGTTAAGAAACAAGTGTGTGTGTGCGTGCGTGTGCATACGTGCGCGTGCATGTCTTGTGCGTGCGTGTGGGGGTAGAATAAAGCTCAGCAGTTCTTCATTGCATGCTGGAGTTTCCCTCATAAACACGAGAGTGGAGCTTTCAGCAGTATTTCCATACAATGACATCCCTTCACTGCATAACGACCACACGACAGCACACTAGATGAATGGGAAACCAATGTGCACGCCACACACACGCACGCACGCACGCACGCACGCACGCACGCACGCACGCACGCACGCACGCACGCACGCACGCACACACACACACACACACACACCACACACCCACACCCACACCCACACCCACACCCACACCCACACACACACCCACACCCACACCCACACCCACACCCACACCCACACACACACACAAACATACAGTATACTAACGCATCCACGTACGCATAGAAACGTGCAATACACTCCTAACTCACAGCCTCAACGATATATACCCGCAAGCATACAATATAGCGAAAAATTG
>NC_137616.1:9776078-9808578 GCF_963280865.1 Gymnoscopelus braueri | reverse complement strand
CACGAACGCAGCCAGCATCACATCACGCAGGTCAGTGCACATGGTTGCCAGGGTTACAGCACCCATGGAGGATAGTATAGCATTGTGTCTGAGTGCCTTGCTCAAAGCCATCCTCGACGGTCACTTGCAAGCGCAGAGGATTGACCCGTCAACCTCTGTAAATAGACGACCTTGCTGCCTTCAGAGCAACCAGCCATTCTTAAGATTAGTAGTGTGTGTATGACAAACACTGGGATCATGTTGGGGTGACATTCTTCCCTTCAATTCATCTGGAGCAGAACAATGGAACTGAATGCTGAGAGTATTTAGCATTTCTAGAAAGACATGCCCATGTATAATATACACAATATACAGACAGACTGTATTTGGCTCTCAATTCACAATTGATGTATAAACACAGCCAGCTATCAAGACCAACAACAAAGAATTCACTTAACCCATTAAGACCTGACCCCTAGAAGCACATATTTGAGTAAAACATGTTCGCTTTTAAAATATATATACAAAGATTTGCACAAATATATATTATATATGTATATGTATATATATGTATATATATGTATATAGCCTATAGCTAAAATATATATATATAGAATCTAACATGGCGCTTTACCGGATTGATTGGGTTAATGACTGGGGTAATGCGGAAACTTGACTCTTTTCATGTCTATGATACCATTTCAAGTCATTGTCATCAAAAGAACGTTCTCATTTATTTGCAGCTTTAACGGGTTGTCTGTGAAAGACAAGAATAGTCTAAAACGGCACTGTGTGAAAGTGTGCTCTACAATAATGGAAGCCCAGCAAACAGACTTGTGCTCCCTTTGGGAGGGTCCAGGCTGCCAGGCTAATGGCTCTCATGACTCTTCCCGGGACAAGCCAGGGCCCTGTGTGTGTCGGTGCGGTCCTCAATTCCAGTATTGATAGGTAATAGAGAAAGAACGGTAAATCTGCTGAGAAACAGGACGCACCCAACCATTTCTGCAAGTGTATCAAACATAACATCCATTCCTCACTGCCACAGAAGCCTAACCATTTTAGTGACCTCATGACCTGATCCTCTTGCACCATCGTCAGGACAACATGTTGTGCTTTCTGTGTTCAAGGTCCTTTGTAGCTTTTTAATTAGGGTACTTCAATGTATTTCCTTTTAAAGTTTTTATTGTTTAAGAAATGTTAATCCTTCAGTGAAATTACATTATAAAGTATACCCCTCAATTATTGCACTAATAATTTTTGTACATTTATTTATTTAAATTTTAGTCCCACTAGTGAGAGTAAATGTTGCCACTTTTGGTCCACTTTCGGTTTAAAGGGATAGTTCACCCCCAAAATGACTTTTTTCTATCGATTAAGTCACCCTATGGAGACTTGAATGAATGCATATTTTTTTGCTTTCGTCGCATTCCTAAGCCAAGAATTTGATGACCGGCAGCGGTTCCGGTAGGAGACACAACAAAGAGTCTCCTTTGTGTCTCCTACTGGAACCGCTGCCTACCGGTCCGCTGCATGGTCTTTGGTGGCTTAAAGGTATGATGACGATACAATCCCAGTAAGGTAGACCTTAGGGATGGGGACACACTGGCTTTAGACTTTTGGACATGTGACCTTTCACTTTGACGGAAACATTTCACTATTGTACTGCCTGTCCAACCTACAGTATACACCGCCCACACAAACACAGACACACAAAGTGTTTTTCTAAAAAGGTAGTCAGAATGACAGGTGGGTGCATGGCTTGGGGGACAGTGGGGGGCCGGTGAGGCATGTCTGTGCAGGGAGGGGGACAGGCTCTCAGAGAAAAGCCTCTCCAGGGATGACACTCTCACTACAAATGGCTTCAGACAGCCAAAACAGCTTGTTCCCTGTCTCTGTTAAACGATTTGATTTGCCCCCTGTTTGTCGTCTCTGCTGTTGGAAAGAAGGTGTCTTCCTCTGTCCTCTCGCCTTTTGTTTTCACCTTTCCCCTCCTCTCTTTTCCTCTCTTTTCTCTTGTCTGTCTTTTTGTCCTGTTTAAATGCTCTCTCTCTCACTTTTTCTCTCTCATTTCCTGGGCACCCCCACTCCCTTCTTATCTCCTTCTCCCCCTGTCTTCTTGTCTCTCTCTCCCCATCCCTCTCTCTTATCTCTCTCCTCCACTCTCTTTATCCTCATTTTACCTCCCACTTTCTATAAACTAGATTGATGGCTCAATCCAACACAGATCAAGGTGAGTATTACAATTTTCGAACACACACACACACACACACACACACACACACACACACACACACACACACACACACACACACACACACACACACACACACACACACACACACACACACACACACACACTGAAACACGCGCCACACGCAGCACAGTGGGAGAGGCATGCATCTTGTAGCGTGACGGGGAATGGCGAAGCTTGTCTCTGCCAGTCCATTTACAAAGAAATTATGCAATTTACACAGTGTCTAGACAGCAGGGTACAACAACAACAACACAACCTGAATAGCAAAAGCCCTAACAGACTATGTGAGATTTTAAACACATGCCAAGGGAACTGCAGGTGTATATCTGGACATAAAGCGTTATATATATACCGGTATATATTATTTAACACATAACCAACCCCTGGGTGAGGGGAGTGATACAAAAGCAGAGACAACGTAGCTGACTGATCACGATCAGCACAAGTGAAAGTGCCTCCAAACCAGTGGTGTAAAGTAACTAAGTACATTTATTTAAGTAGGCTGAGATATTTGTACTTTACTTGAGTATTTCCAATTTTCAATACTTTAACTTTTTACTTTAACTTTTACTTATGGCACTACAAATATTTGAAACTTTTAGTTACTAGTTACTTTTCAGATATAAATTATGATATTATGAAACATACATTAACCACTTTAGCCCTATTTTATACATAGGCTATTTTCAAACGTTCTAGTACTTTTACTTTTTACTTTAAGTATATTTTGATGCCAATACTTTTGTACTTTTACTCAAGTAACATTTTGAACAGAGGCCTTTTACTTGTAACGCAGTATTTTTATATTGTGTTATTGCTACTTTTACTTAAGTAAAAGATCATGTGAGTACCACCACTGCTCCATACACTGAACAACCTCGCTGCGGAAGGAAACTTGACATGTCAACAAACATGTCAGAAAATCTGCCACCAAAAACTATTGCTGCTGCTGTGGCAGTATGAAATTGTTCTTACCGCGGTGAAAGGCAATATATTCCTGACCGTGTTTTACCGCACTGCACCCCTTCCCAAAGTCATTGTGATAAAAACAATAAAGATGTTGTGTGTTCATAATTATGTGTCAATTCTTCAGTGAATGATGATTGTTAGTGTAGGGCTCTAAGGATTGCACACTAAAGGCTCCACTATATGTATTTTACACATCACCACTTTGGTAAAGGACGTGCATGCACAACATGCAAACACACACGCACACATCCCCTCTCTCTCTCTCTCTCTCTCTCTCTCTCTCTCTCTCTCTCTGTCTCTCTCTCTCTCTCTCTCTCTCTCTCTCTCTCTCTCTCGCTCTCTCTCTCTCTCTCTCTCTCTCTCTCTCTCTCTCTCTCTCTCTCTCTCTCTCTCTCTCTCACACACACTCAAACACACACCTATTACACTGAGATTGTAGGTAATGGTGATTATTCTGCCTGGAGTGACACTATCATGAAGCCTTATTAGAGCAGCATCAATAAATCATAATACTGTGTGTGTGTGTGTGTGTGTGTGTGTGTGTGTGTGTGTGTGTGTGTGTGAGTGTGTGTGTGTGTTTGTGTGTGTGTGTGTGTGTGTGTGTGTGTGTGTGTGTGTGTGTGTGTGTGTGTGTGTGTGTGTGTGTGTGTGTGTGTGTGTGTGTGTGTGTGTGTGTGTGTGTGTGTGTGTGTGCGCGCGCGTGCGTGTTTGTGTCCGTATTCTCCGTACTTGTGAACCTTTCTCATGAAAGATGCTTGATTATCCTTTGAAAAATAAAACTTGCCATTAGTGCAGAATTTCAAAGCAACTGAATTTATAAAGGAGGAAGAAAGCTGTGTTAAAGGGGGGAAAAAACCTGCAACCCCAGTTTCTGGTGCTTTTGGGAGAAATGTTTTCAATGCAGCACCGGCGAAGTGATTGCAAATTGCCATCTTGTGTACAGTATGTGAGCAAGTGTTGATTTAGCTCAAAGCCATGTAACTGCCGTGTACAAGCAAATGCTGCTGAGGTTGAAATCATTTCTACCTCGCTCCTCGGCTCTTATTTAGTTTCCCAGCATTTCCCTCTGTTCGACAAATCACAACAGGGTGCATTTCTCCTTTCCGACATGTCGCCTTTCCGACGTTGACGAACCCTATACCTAACCCCAACCCTAACCATAACCGCACGCGGAAGCCACTAGTCGGAGTGGTGAGATGTCGGAATGGAAGGAGCACCCCATCACAACAATATATACGTCTGCTTTCTGGGCGCCGTGACTCTCCCTTGCTATTGCTTAAAACATAAGCGTCAGCTCAAATAGTGAACGTTGCTGGTACAGTTTGTAAGGAATCTATATAGCAACTGTCTCTAGCAACTGCTGTGTGTATGCTACAGCATTAAGCGTCTGGCATCAATCTACAGGTCACTGATTCCAATTTAATGAGACTTCTTCCTTCTTCATAAAACCACTTCATTTGGAAACTAAATGCAAACAGATTGCTGAAAGATTCTGTATGTTGTCATATACGGTATCTAACATTGTTTACTTTTTTATATCGATTTTTTTTGTTTTAATTAATTTGTTTTTTTCAAATTTATTCTATTATTTTTGCTGGTGAAATATGCTTGGGGATCCTTTAAATGTTCATAATGCGATTCGTGGCCACAAAAATGTACGAGTGTTATACGGTAATCAGAAGTACGGAAGGCATTGCAGTACGTTTTGGTTTTGAGGCAGAGAGTTGGACCTGTGGCTTGCATGGAGAGACGGAGAGCTTTATTTGAGATTAGTTGGCCTGCTACTGAGAGATGGAGTAAATAACTATTAATGGAGTAAATAAGCCTAAAGTTTGTCTTTTACAGGCGGACTGTAACGAAGAGGCACTATACTTTACCCATTTACACTTATTTTTGTACAGTAACCAGTATGGATTGAATTATTAACTCATTCACTGCCAAGTGGCAAGAACTTTTTTTCCAAAGGCCCAGACTGCCAAGGACGACTTTTTGTGTTTTTTGGTGTTTCTACTAGATGGCGCTCTTCGCTACCACATGAGTGACCATTTCATCCCCAGATGCACACGGAACCAGGAGATCACGTGATCCCAAAATGTACTGCTCCATTCACTTCCTGGTTAACGTATTTGGGAAATCGCCTGTATCTCGCCTCCTGTGTTTTACTATGTATTTTTGAGGAGACGTGCTATTTTCAACGGCCTATAACAAGCGAACGGGGGGTCGCGATGACATTTTTTTCTTTCACGGAAGCACAGTGAAACCCCCCCCCCGTGATTAGCAACGATCAGGGGATCGATCATACTGGACATAAATATTCTGTGACTACTTGAAAAGGTAAGAAAATCAAAAAATTGCTGGCAGTGGATGATTTATTTATGTATTTATTCTGGCAGTGAATGAGTTAATATTTGCACAGCATATAATCTCACTTTGGTCATTTGCACAGTTATTTGCACAGTAAAGAAAAGGCTGCCACATTCAAACAGACTCAGTTGTTGATAGGACATGGTGGAGCTGCACGCCGCCATGCCACCATTTGATGTCTTTTTTTTTTTTTTTAACCTTTTGGTGGGTGAATAAAGCACTTTTGATTGCACTACTAATGACTCTGTGCTGACTCTGTTCCAGCCCTGAACAGGGAGTTACATCACGGAACTCAGTGAATTCAATGCCAGAATGAATGACTGGCTTTGGTGTCAAAGAAAAACGTAACCTCTTGTATCATGGGCTTACCCAAATGCCGATGGTGAAACATCAACGATTAATATCAATGACTCCTCTGTTACATTCAAACAACAGCTCCCTTTTACAAGTCTGTGACTGTGATTGGTGCGACAATATCACAACGAGTTTGAGCACCGTTTATATGCGCAGTGAGCTCAAAAATATCTGCGTCCCAGGGCAGATTCATTTTTGTCCCAAATACATATTTATATATGTATTTATATGTCCCCTGGACGACAGAATGTCATTAGTCTAAAGGTGGCTCTCCACCAAACTGACTACTTTAGACTACAACATCGAAACTAAAATAATTCAGCCAACGGCACAGCAATAGCTTGCCAGTGTTGCCAGGTCTGCTTATTATAAGCAACTTTGGGCTTGTTTTCCTGTAAAGTCGCTTGTAAATAGTTGCGGGTTGCTTTCGTTTGGGCTTGTTACTGAAGTGTAGTTGCTTTTGGCTTGCTTTCAAGATACTTTTTGAAAATAGCTGATGTAATGTAGCCTGGCTTTGGCCAGACTGATAATGTGGATTCACTCTCACGTTCCTCCCCAGTATCAGTCTGGACTTCGGCCCATAGGGAGTGAGTATGAGAAATCAGAAAATGATCGGGCCAATCAGTGACTGCGTTTCAACTGCTGTCCGTACAACAGTGAAAAGCATCAAAATCATTTTATGATTTCTCATACTCGCTCCCTATGGGCCGAAGTCCAGACTGATACCGGGGAGGAATGTGAGAGTGAATCCACGTTATCAGTCTGGCCAATGCCAGGCTAGATGTAATGGGCCTCAAGTGGTAAAACTGGTCGCTTCTTTTGGGCTCATTTTCATAGACCTAGTCGCTTGTTTCACTCACAGAATCTGGCAACACTAGAGCCCTCAGTTTGGACCAAAACAAAACACGTACAAAACCCTCTCTTCCCCCTCTTGACAACCCGTGGCTATCGACGGGCTCTAGCACTCCATCTACAACAGGTTGTCGGCAAAAGACATTTACCAACGCCTTCCGCCCCCGACGTCGGTGTGGTGGAGAGTTAGCTTAACCTGCACCAGCTACTTACCACATAGTAGATACCTCATAGTTATTAGTGGCAGTGTGTGTGAGTGCGTGTGCACGACACATGCATGCTCTCATTTCTAAATGACGGGCCTTTGGTACAGTAAGGCCAAGTTTCATGGAGGCACGACTCATATAAAACATCATTACAGTTTTTTTCTCAATTGTTTAAATGTTTCTAAATATAGCTCAATTGCAAGTGTGGATGAGTTACACCAATTGGTCATTAAGGTGTGGCGCTTTGGAGAGTATTTTCCATGTGAAGAAAAAGGAAGAGTTTGAAAATTGTACTAAATGATACGACTTATGTGTGTAGACTACTGCAAACATGGTATTTAGAATTCCTATTCGAGTGAAAACCAAGCAATTGTGCAACAATAAAGACAACGTCATTATTGTTGATGCATTAGCTTCAGGTTTTCACCATTGTGTGCACTGTTCCAGTTTTTGTGTGTTAACAATTGTATTGTTCCCTCGGTGGGAGCTGAGAATTCATTTCCCTCTCCTCTTGTTCATGTGAGAAACCTCCTGATAGATGGAGGAGAAGGAAAGAGGCACAATAACTGCCTTTCACATGACGGAAAAATGAATTATTCCTGTGCTGTGGATGGGAGAGCGTGTGGGTGCCCCCATGTGTGTGTGTGTGTGTGTGTGTGTGTGTGTGTGTGTGTGTGTGTGTGTGTGTGTGTGTGTGTGTGTGTGTGTGTGTGTGTGGTGGCACTGTAGAGTGATTGGGCGTTGTGATACACAAGGCGGGCACAGTGATTGGAGCATCGATCTTGTTTCCTCGAGAGACGAGAGAGAGAGATGGAGAGAGAGAACGAGAGAGAGAGAGAACGAGAGAGAGAGAGAGAGAGAACGAGAGAGAGAGAGAGAGAGAGAGAACGAGAGAGAACAAGATGGTAAAGAGAGATGATAGGAGAGAAAGAGCGAATGAGAGAGACAGAAACAAAGAGAGAAATGAATTAAGCACTAGAGAGCGAGCAGAGAAGGAGCAAATGAGAGAGAGGAGGAGCAAGAGGGGATATGAGTTCTACTGAGAAAGTTGTTCTGCAGACAAACATGATTTATGAATAATAAAACTGTGATGTTGAGAACAGAAGAAGCCATGTTGGAGAGGAGAGGAGTAAACACACATGCACATAATTGGACATACACACACTTTCAGTCAGACAGACAGACAGACAGACAGACAGACAGACAGACAGACAGACAGACAGACAGACAGACAGACAGACAGACAGACACACAGACACACAGACAGACAGACAGACACACAGACACACAGACAGACACACAGACAGCATCTGTACTAAGTGGACCAGCAGAATGTTTCCTCTCTAGACTTCTGAAACCACAGACACCACAAAGACCTCCTGCTAGTGACCCCGAGGGTGGAACACACACACACACACACACACACACACACACACACACACACACACACACACACACACACACACACACACACACACACACACACACACACACACACACACACACACACACACACACACACACACACACACACACACACACACACACACACACAGGGGAACACAAGCACACCAAAACCATCCCACTTCAAAAGCGCCTGCTGGAAATATCCTCCATGTTCATTTAATACTGAGAGAGTAATAATTGACCCATAAGGGGGTTAAATGAAGATACACGACTTTTGAAGTGGTCCCTGTGTCCCTGTGTTTGGGTTACTGTGTGTGCGCGTGTGTGTGTGTGTGTGTGTGTGTGTGTGTGTGTGTGTGTGTGTGTGTGTGCGTGCGTGCGTGCGTGCGTGCGTGCGTGCGTGCGTGCGTGCGTGCGTGCGTGCGTGCGTGCGTGCGTGCGTGCGTGCGTGCGTGCGTGCGTGTGGGTGGGTTAGGGAATGGGAATGTTTTCCATTGTACATGAAGTAGTGGTTCTAGGTAAACGGGAACACTGACTAATCCTTGATGGAATGGAAATTCAGCATTAGCATGTCAATAGACAGTTTAATAGTGTAGTAACCCACTAACACATCCTGTATGCTGGAAACACTGTTCTTGACAACTACAGTTCATATTCACACAGGCCTGGTTGAAGAGGACACTCCTGAAAACAAACACCTTTTTTAGCATAACCTTGATATAGTAAAATAAATGGTCTGCATTTCTATAGTCCCTCCATCCAAAGTGATTTAACCCATTAAAACCAGGAAAGCATCTGTGCCATTTTAGATTGTGTATATAGCATCATCATTTTTCAGAAAGCTCTTAGGATTTAGAACATCGGTTTAGAACAGTGGTTCTCAAAAATAGAAGAAACAAGCAGATATACAAGCTCACAGTGCGTCACTTCGTGCAGGGTCCTTGGCACAAAACATTTTCAGATTGGAGGTCCGCGGCCATATATATATACTTTGTGAGCTTGTAGATTTTAGCTATTTTTAAAAAGTTTTGAAAAAATGTATTCAAAAAGATATTATAGTCACAATAACAATATTGAGGGTATTTGGTTAAAATATTTACGGGGCCAGAGCTCAGCTCTGGACCTGTTTTATTATTCGCTTTATTACGGGGCCAGAGCTCAGCTCTGGACCTGTTTTATTATTCCCTTTATTCTGTTTCTGCCACTTTTCACAGTTCTGGCTGAACCGTGCTAGCCTGGTAAACCCTCCCTCCGGAAATCTCAATTCCATTTCATTTCAGGAGTGAGTCTGGCCTGATCCGCCTGTCTGCAATATTGGCTGTGCTGGAGTTTGGGCGGGAGTAATACCGTTGACTGACAACCCCTTCAGCCAATGATAATTTTTCCCCTTCAGCCAATCAGCAGTTCACCAGTCTTAATGTGACGCGACGGGACTTTTGAGACAGCCATACCCAAAATGGGTTGCCTTTTTCGGGTACAATGGTGTCACTGCCCGCCCCTACCGGTTCTCTAATTATTATTTTTTAAATAGGCTTTGTCATGATTAATTGACCACATATATGAAGTTAAACAACTAAATTCTATCCAAACGATATCTTATAAGTAAATTCCGTGCCTCAAAATAGAAGTTAGAGAGCTTTTTGAAGTAAAAAAATAGCGGAGAATTGGCCGCACATGAAAAAGATGGCTGCCGTTCGTGTTTTGGGCTCACTCGAACTCGCCACCTGATTGGCCAACGTAAGCTGTCAATCACAGAACAATGAGCGACGACGCTGATAGGCGCGTCCGTTTGGCATACACAGCCAATATTGCAGAGAGGCGGTTCATGCCAGACTCACTCCAGGAATCAAATAGAAATTAGATTTCCCGGAGGGAGGGTTTACCAGGCTAGAACCGTGCATACGCTTTTTACGAAACTCAGCCATATGGTAGATGGTCATGAAAAACTATCAAGAAATAATTCTCACATTCTTTCGTCAAAAGGTGGCGCTATAGCACTCAATTGAAAAATGCCAACTTTGAACAGGTACAACTCATGCCCTGTTTGACCTAGAGCCATAAAACTTGGATACACACTCCTCATGCAGAACAACTTTCACCCTCTGACTTTTGACCTCTGACCTTTAGATCTCCCACCATTTTGAATTATATGAAAAACAGTCATTGGCTCCTAACTTCTGCATTTTTTTCACTTATGGAAAATCCGCTACTAACGTTTTGTCGGCAGAGGTCCAAAGTTCATGTGTAAAGAATTTCGTGCAAATTACTCAAAGATCCCAGGAGGAGATAGATTTTAACTATTGCAGTTTTATGAAAATTATTCATCTGCCCCTAACACATACATGCAGACTCACATTTCTTTGAAACTTTGCAGAAAGGTTGAGGGTCATTCCAAATATCACTGAACCATCTTACTCCAATTGGCCAAAGGGGGGCGCTATAGCAATTTTTTTTAAATGCAAACTTTAAACAAGCATAAGTCATGCCTCGTTTGGCCGAAAGTCGTGAAACTTGCTTACACTTGTGCCTTGACTCATGAGAACACATCTATCGCTTTGACCAGTAAGCTCCGCCCTTAGATTGTCCGCAATTTTGAGCAGTTTGAAAAACTCTCTCTCTCTCTCTCTCTCTCTCTCTCTCTCTCTCTCTCCAGTTTCCATGTCTCTCTCTCTCTCTCTCTCTCTCTCTCTCTCCAGTTTCCATCTCTCTCCTCTCTCTCTCTCTCTCTCTCTCTCTCTCTCTCTCACTCTCTCTCTCTCTCTCTCTCTCTCTCTCTCTCTCTCTCTCTCTCTCTCTCTCTCTCTCTCCAGTTTCCATGTCTCTCTCTCTCTCTCTCCAGTTTTCCATGTCTCTCTCTCTCTCTCTCTCTCTCTCTCTCTCTCTCTCTCTCTCTCTCTCTCTCTCCAGTTTCCATGTCTGTCTCTCTCCCTCTCCCTCTCTCTCTCTCTCTCTCTCTCTCTCTCTCTCTCTCTCTCGCTACTCTCTCTCTCTCTCTCTCTCTCTCTCTCTCTCTCTCTCTCTCTCTCTCTCTCTCTCTAGTTTCCATGTCTGTCTGTCTCTCTCTCTCTCTCTCTCTCTCTCTCTCTCTCTCTCTCTCTCTCTCTCTCTCTCTCTCTCTCTCTGGCCCCGTATTATTGCTGCTTGCAGCTATATTGTGATATTATATCTTGTCCATATCGCCCAACCCCTAATACTAAGCCAGGAGGAAGCGGGGAATCAAACCGCTCTACCTCCCACTGCAGGCGCCCATGCACTGAAACAAGATAGAATTTTAGATTTTTAGAATATTTACTTGTGTCGTATATGATGAGGCATTAGACCGCGTAATAGCAGGCTTGTTGGTCAGTTGGTGGTAATAAAGAAGAGGAGAAGAAGCAGAGAGCAGACGGACGTCCGGGTTTCCAGGTTCTAGAACCTCCAGTGTGTTTATTCAGCATCAAACAACAAACAGACAGCATTCAGAGAAACAGCCAGGAGCAGAGCCCCTGTTCCTCAGCCCTTCGGCCAAGGACTGCACTAGTCCTGAGTTAGATTTTAGTCTCCCTCTTATAACACAATGGATCCACATTTGAATAGCCTACAGCCTGTTCATGTGGGTGGCTGTTGACCAAACAAATGGTAGACTTGCTGTCTCTCTACCTGATTTAGCAGCTCAATGGAGATGTATATCACACTTTGAATAGCAGATGCTAGCCAGGATCTGAGACTGTCTCCAGGTTAAACAAAGGAAATGTACAGCTATGCAGTGTCCCTAATTACCTATGCAAACACTATTTATTCTTTAACTGTAGTATCCAGTATTATTTCTATATGTTTTAAATTGCACACTGTTCAGATACCACACAACTATTCCCCCCACGGAAGAATTTAACTTCTTCCGCAACCAGGTATATTAAATAGAACAGTTTGCAAGAGAAAACATCAAAAAACA
The DNA here is from genome assembly GCF_963280865.1 of Gymnoscopelus braueri. Taxonomy (NCBI): domain Eukaryota; kingdom Metazoa; phylum Chordata; class Actinopteri; order Myctophiformes; family Myctophidae; genus Gymnoscopelus; species Gymnoscopelus braueri. The sequence goes on along the minus strand of NC_137616.1, from coordinate 9,796,262 downwards.
ACATCCTGCTACACCCCCCAAGACCAATCAATGGCTGAAACCTAAACAAAGGACATTTAGGAAGAATTAACATCAAACATCACATCAGACAAAACAACTTAGATACAAGCATCAAAATTACATAATGGTCATACAGTGATTTACCTTAAATTTCAAAATAAAAATAGACAAACTGTTTCACGAAATCAAGCAAAAATATCAATATTTAGTAACGGATCGGCTAACATTGGACGCGTGCGCCATGGATCACATGACTTTCGACTGACACCAAAGGCAAAGACTGGAACTATTTAAAAATAAAACAAGCTTAAAAATAAAACAACTCAGAAAACCTTATTCACAGAAAATACATCAATACGGTGCTGAACTTCCTCCTTATACCACTTCTTCAATTCATCATACCCATGTCTCGAAAATAAAAACACCAGTCAAAATGCATTCTCATTCAATAGTGCGCAGGTCTCTCTGTTTTCTTTAAACTCTCACACTAAAGATAACCCTTCCCCCTACCAATGTCCCCCCACGCCGAGTCACCAAACTTGTAACCAAAGATAGAACTTTTCGAGTACTCCTATTAACTACACATGCTAACTACCAACGGAGGTGCCTACATTGAACAGAAGAAAGTGTTTCTTCAATGAAATAGACCAGAGAGTGTAACAACTAAAATCCTCACATCACACTTTTACGCACGGCAACAAAAATAATGCTCCGTAGTTTAAATCACTTTATCACTAAAATACAACCTCTTGTCCCGAATGTTCAGTGTTCCATCCAAAAATGCTGCTTTCGTCGCCTCTAGCTTAATGTCCACGCACGCCAACAGAATAGCTGAGCGCAGTTCCAGGTGATATCATTGTTCCAGCCAAAAAGATAGCCTCTCTCCATGCTCACCTCTTCTCCCCCCACGGACAACTTCGACAGAAAGTTTTCCGCACCGCCGTCTCCATGAGAAGAGTAGAGTAGTCAGTTGTGTAGCCATCCGAGCGGCCGCGCAGTCATCACAACGTCGCCGTCGCAAGGCATTCATCGTAGGTCGCCCTGAAGTCTCCATGGTCTGCACCGCGGTGGGCCTCCTCGCCGTAGGAAGACATCCACGGACCCGATCCTCCGCACAGGCCCGCTGCTGCGGCTACCTCAAAATACACAGGTTCTTCTCTAAAGCGCCTCCGGAATGGAAAGCAACAATAGCCGCTGGTTCGCCAAATGTCGTATATGATGAGGCATTAGACCGCGTAATAGCAGGCTTGTTGGTCAGTTGGTGGTAATAAAGAAGAGGAGAAGAAGCAGAGAGCAGACGGACGTCCGGGTTTCCAGGTTCTAGAACCTCCAGTGTGTTTATTCAGCATCAAACAACAAACAGACAGCATTCAGAGAAACAGCCAGGAGCAGAGCCCCTGTTCCTCAGCCCTTCGGCCAAGGACTGCACTAGTCCTGAGTTAGATTTTAGTCTCCCTCTTATAACACAATGGATCCACATTTGAATAGCCTACAGCCTGTTCATGTGGGTGGCTGTTGACCAAACAAATGGTAGACTTGCTGTCTCTCTACCTGATTTAGCAGCTCAATGGAGATGTATATCACACTTTGAATAGCAGATGCTAGCCAGGATCTGAGACTGTCTCCAGGTTAAACAAAGGAAATGTACAGCTATGCAGTGTCCCTAATTACCTATGCAAACACTATTTATTCTTTAACTGTAGTATCCAGTATTATTTCTATATGTTTTAAATTGCACACTGTTCAGATACCACACTTGCTCTCTATTCTGTGGTGAGAGTTAGAATGAATGCAGGAGCAGAATACATTTCAGTTCATAAATCACCATTTACAAGCAGGCAGCAGTAAGAGTGCAAGGATATGGGGTAGAGCCATATATATATATAATATGATTCCACAATAGAATAGGATATATAGACAAAATATGCTGTGTGATGCCTCACAACAACACCATTTACTTTGTAAACAGAATGTACAACAGCAGTGCAGAACCCGTTCATCTAGTATTCAGACCTGGAATACCAATACTTTACTATACTTTTAAATCTGGGAACCCCTTTTGGTGTAGCTGTTGCTATGTACAGTATATAGCAGTATATATAAAATAAAATCAAAGTTTTTCAGAAAACTTCAGGTCAGTAACGTCAGGATTTAGAAGGCGTTTTTAGAATCGGCCTCAGGTCTAAATGGGTTAACAATCATCTAGTCAAACAATTACAGACAAATCGAGATGCTATAAACCAAATGTACAGTGTACACTTTTGCATAGAATGCATTAAAAATATATATCCACAGTTGCATGTTCTCTGCAAGATATGCATGCACATGCATAAAACAGTGAACAGTGCAGTCTGTAAAAGCATACGCCCATAGATGTAACAAAATAGGTGCAATATTCACACTCAGAGTAAATAAATAGTGATGCTTAAAGGGATATAGTTCAACCAAAACATTACTTTTTTTCTATTGATTAGTCACCCCATGGAGATTTTTTAGTTTTTGTCAGATCCCTAGGCCAATAATTTGATGACCAGCGGACCGGTAGGCCAGTCAGCGGTTCCGGCAGGAGACAAAAAGGAGACTCTTCGTGTCTCCTACCGGAACCGCTGCCGGTCATCTAATTATATACACAAAGCAGGTATAGATGGGTGGGTCCTCCAGTCTGTCCATACCTGCCCACAGATTAACACCACTTTAACAGGGTGTGCGCAGGATTAATTTGGACAGCCTGCAGCGAGTTTAGGCATTGCCTCATATCGCATGTTTAAAACTACTGTATGCACACGTTTGCTGCCATCATGCTGGCAATATTACGCAGTAAATCAACAAGAAGGATGTTAACATGCACATAAATTCACATGATCACATTTCATGCAGGTGTTACATGCATGAAAATGGCCATGCCAGCACTATTTGGCCTCACTGAGATTAAAGGAAGGGGTATGTATTCTGCAATATAGATGCAATATAGATTTCCCTGCCAGGAATCCCCCCCCACGTATGAAAACTGTTATGCCAGCTTTATTCTGCAATTTATGCCAGGAGATTCCCCTCGCCTTTCTCAGACCAGGTGAGTGTTGCATGTATGAAATTGTCTACAGACTCTACACCAACTCCAAACGCCAGCTTTATTTGACCACACATTTCATCGTTGAGAGATATGGTACCATTCTACTGCACCAACTTCACAATCAGCTACACAACTCAACAAACATGCATTTCTCTGAACTTTGACCTTTCACAAAACAAATTCTTCAGTACTGTACAGCAGTGTTAATTTTGGTGACTAAGACTAAACCTAAAAGACTAAGATTTTGATATTTAGTCGACTAAGACTAGACTAAGACTAGACTAAGACTAAACAATTTCAGATGACTAAAATAGGACTAAAACTAAATGGTGTGTTATTCAAAAGACTAAGATTAAGACTGAATCAGAACTTGCTGTCAAAATGAACACTAGGTCAGTTCACTTTTTCTTTTCACACCACTTGAGAAGGTCATATTCTATCACTGGTAAACATAATGGTAGCATTTTACTGTGCCAAATTGGAGAAACCTCACTTCACCTACTGTATGCAGGCCTACTGCATTGCTTATTTCTCAATAATGTTTTCAGATGCATATTTTAATATATGTAAACCCCAGCATCCTTATTGTGGGGAAGACTTTCGCAGGAAAATAGCAGATCGACAAGCTGCGACGCGTTGTAAGCTTGTCGCTTGGCTATTTTCAGCAAAAGCTTTCCCCACAATAAATTAAAACGGAAAAGACACTAGTATAGAGCACCATATGGGTTTAAGTGGTTAATGTCCTGTTGAGTAATGCACCTTATGGCCATCATTTGGAGTGTTGGATAAAGAACTTAGAGCAGCAGAGTGCCTCCCTAATGAGAGGCAGGTGCGGGTGGAGGAACATGATCTATGGGGAATCACACAGGTGATATAGGCCTACAGTATATTCATAAGGGGTTGCCTATACTGTATCATGACGTAATACATTTGCGTTTGACAGGAAGTAGGCTAATTATAATTCGACTTTTAGGGACTTTGGACATAAAAATACACAAAAAGTGATGAAAAGTTATTGGCATACTATACAGTAAGTAGCCTACAGTATGTATGTCCTCATTATGACCAGGGGGTATATGCTCTAAAAGCATGAAAAAAATATTTTCCATTTCATAGGTCTTTAAATTAATACTCAGTACACAATATCAACTGTTCTGGAATTCTATTCTATTCTAATCATTGTATTCTATTCTGGCTTCCTTTAAAACAGCCCTGTAAATTCACTTTTCAGTAGGCCAAAGGGGGAAGTAGTTTTAACTTCTCACTTAGACAGGCGACCCCCCCCCCTTTCCCCCTACTGTGTACATAGTGTTTTATATTTGTGATGATATTGAATGTTTGGTGCTATTTTTTATGTTGATGAATTAAATACCTATCAGAATAGTAGGGACCCCAATGGAAATAAGACCACAAGGACTTTTTTTTGTGTGTTATGCTTTTAGACAAAGTGTTTGACTGTACTCGTGCTGTTTTTACATTTCTGTCTAATAAAATAATCAATCAATCAATCAAAAAATCATTCCAAACTGTCGGTCTCCTGACAGTTTAGTCAGTGCCCTGGGACTTCTGAGTGCGTCGCCAGGAGGTGGCGCTGCATCCATTCCCGTTTGTACCATTCACTACATACGTACAACAAACAGGTAGAGTCTGTCTGCCCCGCTCTTTAACCAACCCACCCTGTACCACTGATATAGATCTCGGTCAGTGTAGTTACAGTAGTAGGCTGCTGCTGCTGCTGCTCTGCTCTTTCCAAACAAACACACACACACACACACACACACACACACACACACACACACACACACACACACACACACACACACACACACGCACACACACAAGTGGGGAGAAGGAGAGAAGAGAACAAGAGCTCTCTCTCTCTCTCTCTCTCTCTCTCTCTCTCTCTCTCTCTCTCTCTCTCTCTCTCTCTCTCTCTCTCTCTCTCTCTCATTAAGCAGAGGGATAAAGCTTGTAGTTGCCGTCAGCTGCTGGTGGACGGACCCGCCGACACACTTTCTTTTTCCTCACAACACACAATGTGTTTCTCATAAGGTTCTTCGTTTCTTTCTACGCGGCTATATACGCGGTGGTGACATTCACACACAGGGGCAATGCTGCGCCGGCGGCGGCTGTTTCTTCTCCTCGTTGTGACAGCAGAATGAAGCGGCTGTGTCGGAAGCTGGCCGTGGGCGCCGTGGTGCTGGTGTGGCTGGGAGCGCTGGTTTACCTGCTGGTGCTGAGCCGGAGGAAGCTGCCCGAGCTGCTCCTAGCTGGAGGAGGGAGAGGAGGTGGAGGAGGAGAGACCGCCGCACACCAGGTAGAAGTCTATGGTTTATCACACTCACCTCCTTCTATCTACTGTTCAGAGCTGCTTCATTTGGTGTACTGAACAACTGGGGAATTGTACAGTTTGTGGATCTGCTATTTTCAAAAGATTTTAATACATTTTAGACATTTATTTAAAAATATATATGATAACATAATGACCACTTTTACTTTTGGTAACTTTAAGTACATTTTTATGCCAAAAAAAACACTTTTGCAAGTACATTTAGATTACCAGCCTGTAACTTGACTCTTAACACACACACACACACACACACGCACACGCGCACGCACACACACACACACACACACACACACGCACACGCACACGCACACACACACACACACACACACACACACACACACACACACACACACACACACACACACACACACACACAGTGACGCACACACACACACACACACACACACACACACACACACACACACACACACACACACACACACACACACACACACACACACACACACACACACACACTCATATCATCACTTGCATCCTCACTGGTCCGATATAATAGGAGTTCCTACAGTGTGTGGAGTTTGGCTTTGCATCATGACAAAAGTAATCGAAAACTCACTCGTGTTCAACTTTATTAATTGTGTTGTATCTGTTTTACATGATAGATTAAGTGTTAAACAGTGCATTTTGGCAGGTTTAATGCAAGGCAGGGCAAGTTTATTTGTAGCACAGCACATTTCAACAGCAAAGGGAATTCAATGTGTTTTATATAAACCATTAAGTATTGAGAGTGAGACATTAAGACAGACAGAGCATTAGGAGTGCATGTAACTTAATATAAAAGGATATTTGTAATCCTATAGTAGTATAGCCCAACTCAACTGTTTGCTATTTGGTATAAAGTTAAGTAAAAACGGATTAATTTTCATGCCCTGTTGGACTTGTCATGTGTGGACTTGCTGGGTTGGCTGTGTGCTTCTTAAGTGAACAGTTGAGCTCAATCAGCCGTGGCTTGTTAGAGAAGCGGTTCCCAAACTTTTTAGCTCAAGAAAGACCCAAAAGAGAAATTAGACAAACTAGTGGAAATATCAGATCTACAAGCTCACAATGCGTTGCAGAGCTGGTGGATATGCAGAGCTTGTGGATATGGTCCAGGGACCCCCAGGGGTCCTTGGGGGGTACCAGGGGGTCCCCAGCAAAATTTGGTAAGATAGTGTAATATAGCGTCACAATTATTTTAACCATATTTTACTTTGGCTATTAAAAAGTAGCAGATATAGAAACTTGTGCCGCACTATTAGCTTGTATATCTGCAATTTTTTTTAAATCAACAAAATATTTTGACATGGGGGTCCACGGCCAAATACATATAATTTTGGGGGTCCTTGACATGAAAAAGTTTGAGAACCACTGGGCTACACTACAGGACAGGTGTGAAGACTGAAGAGTTATCATGTAATGTGATAGTATAAGTGTTTGTGTATGTTTAAAATCTGTGTTGTTGACCTACTGTGCATACTGTATTGACAGCATGATGATGGCAGCAAACCTCAGCTGCGATTTTAAACGTGCAACAATAACATATAAATGCCAAATGCCTAAAGTCGCTGCAGGCTGTCCAAATTAATCCTGCACACACCCTGTTAAAGTTGTGTTAACCTGTGGGCAGGTATGGACAGACCATGTTGGCCTACTGGAGGATCCAAGTGCTTTCTGTTATGTGTATTATTTCATGTAAACATTTTACCTCTTTCTAATATGATTGATTAATACAAATCACAAAGGTGAGTAAGATTATATCACACACTATTATTTCAAAATGTGTCTGTTCATTTCATAGACTACTGACCATAATGATGTGACACATTTGCTATAATAGAAAATTAGATGGCACCAACACTACAGTAGGCTATTGGTGCAGCCCTACTTATAGCATTATCACATGCACAAGTCAGAGATGGTTGCACACATGTTCTGCATTCATGCAGCCACATATTTTCCACTTACACTTACACTTACATGCACCTATTTTTGTTGCATCTATGGACTCGTCTTTTTACAGACTGCACAAGAACATTGCAACTGTGGCTATATGTGTATGCATACTATGCAAAATTGTACACTACCTGTACATTTTGTTCATGGCATCTAAATCCATCTGTAATTGTTTGCATACAAGATTAAAGGGATAGTTCACCCCCAGAATGACTTCTTTTTCTATCGATTAGTCACCCCATGGAGACTTGAATTCATGGATATTTTTAAGTTTTTGTCGCATTCCTAAGCCAAAAATGTGATGACCGGCAGCGGTTCCGGTATAGGAGACACAAATAGTCTCCTTTGTGTCTCCTACCGGAACCGCTGCCTACCGGTCAGCTGCCACTGGTCATCAAATTATTGGCTAATCGATAGAAAAAAAGTCATTTTGGGGGTGAACGTCGTACATTCAGTGTAGTTTACACAAAGTAAATGATACTGTAGTGAGGTGTCACACAGCATATGTTGTCTGATTCTCCTATTTCTGTGGTGGGAATCATAGTTATGATAACATGTGACCACTATGGCCCTGTACTTCTGCTCCTTGCACTGTGCTGCCTGCTTGTAAATGGTGATTTATGAACCGAAATGTATTCCGCGCCTGCATTCCTTCTTCTAACTCACCACAGATATAGAGAGCAAGTACATTCTCCAATTCTATCTACTCTATGCATGTTTCAATGTGCGGGGGCGGGCTGCAGTGGCTCAGGAGGTAGAGCAGCCGTCACCCTGTTTGATCCCCGGTTCCTCCTGACCTTATGAGTATTGAAGTGTCCTTGAGCAAGACACTGAATTGAATGAGCAGGCTTGTGCCTTCTCTTGCATTGGTTGCCTCTGCTGTCGTTGTGCGAATGTAACACACACACTGTAAAGCACTTTGCATAAAGGTGCTAAAGAAATGCAGGCCTATTACCATTTTATTAGCCTCATAGCATTTTGCCTAACTCACTTTTTGGTCAAATTGACAATTTTGCCTATAGCTCTACTCTCTAACACTGCTGCATCATTGTGCCTGATTGCCTATGTCCTAAGCCAATCAGAATGGTTGTTACATTCCAAAATGACTTAGGTAGAAAGTGATTTTAAGTCAACTTTTTGACTTAGGCAGAGATTATTTTGAATGCAACACGGTAAACACACATTCAGATAGGCTGAGGACATAGGCAACAAGGCAGTGTTAGGAGAGTAGAGTTAGGCAGACATAAATAAAGGCAGATAAACATGACTTAGGAACATTTTGTTTTTAACTTTCTGCCTAAGTCATCTAGGTGACTTAGGCAGAAAGTGTTTTTTTTGTTTTGTCTCTCCTGAAAACCTTAAATTTTTTTGCAATTATGCTATGAGACGAACGATTTGAAGGTTATGCTACAAAATGGTTTGTTTTTAGGAACATGTGGCCTTTTCAACTAGGCCCATATGAACTGTTAGTTGTCCAACAGTCCAAGAACAGTGTTTCCAGCATACAGGATGTGTTAGTGGGTTACTAAACTGTTGTTAAACTGTCTATTGACATGCTAATACTGAATTTCCATTCCATCAAGGATTAGTCTGCGTTCCTGTTTACCTAGAACCACTACTTCATGTACAATGGAAAACATTCCCACGCACAAACACGTACGCACACGTCTCACACACACACATATGCACGCACACACATGTGCACAGGGTGTGCACGCACGCACGCACGCACGCATGCATCGAAATAGAATGTGAAAAATAACCTCATCTGCATGTGCAAACAAGGTCCCTCCCTCACGTGCACAGAGACACTGTGCATGCACGTGTGCACACGTGCATGTGTGTGAGTGTTATTATGAACACTGTGGATATTCCAGGCAGTGCAGCGCTTTTTAAGTGGGTTGTGTGTGTGTGTGTGTGTGTGTGTGTGTGTGTGTGTGTGTGTGTGTGTGTGTGTGTGTGTGTGTGTGTGTGTGTGTGTGTGTGTGTGTGTGTGTGTGTGTGTGTGTGTGTGTGTGTGTGTGTGTGTGTGTGTGTGTGTGTGTGTGTGTGTGTTCCCATCTATCTCTTCATAAGTCTAGAGAGGAAACATTCTGGTCCACTTAATACAGATGCTCTGTCTGTCTGTCTGTCTGTCTGTCTGTCTGTCTGTCTGTCTGTCTGTCTGTCTGTCTGTCTCTCTCTCTCTGTCCATCTGTCTCTCTGTCCGTCTGACTGAAAGTGTGTGTATATATTATTCATAAATCATGTTTGTCTGCAGAACAACTTTCTCAATAGAACTCATATCCCCTCTTGCTCTCTCATTTGCTCCTTCTCTGCTCGCTCTCTAGTGCTTAATTAATTACTGTCTTTGTTTCTGTCCCTCTCATTCACTCTTTCTCTCCTATCATCTCTCTTTACCATCTTGTTCTCTCTCGTTCTCTCTCTCTCCATCTCTCTCCCTCTCGTTCTCTCTCTCTCTCTCTCTCTCTCGTCTCTCGAGGAAACAAGATCGATGCTCCAATCACTGTTCCCGCCCTGTGTATCACAACGCCCAATCACTCTACAGTGCCACCACACACACACACACACACACACACACACACACACACACACACACACACACACACACACACGCTCTCCCATCCACAGCACAGGAATAATTCATTTTTCCGTCATGTGAAATGCAGTTATTGTGCCTCTTTCCTTCTCCTCCCTCTATCAGGAGGTTTTCACATGAACAAGAGGAGAGGGAAATGACTTCTCAGCTCCCACCGAGGGAACAATACAATTGTTAACGCACAAAAACTGGAACAGTGCACACAATGGTGAAAACCTAAAGCTAATGCATCAACAATAATGACGTTGTCTGCACAATTCCTCTGTTTTCACTCACGTCTTTCCCACCTCCTCAACTGGCCACAGAACATTTATATACATTATGATCGCTTGTCAGACGGTTGGTAAACAAAGGGGATCACTGTTCGTTGTGCAGAGAAAAAATAAAAAAACAGAACTATCGCTTCCTTTACTAGAGCACGTTGAAGCCACTGTGTCTCGTCAAATCCAGGGCAAAACAAATGAACTCAAGATACAAGCATTATTTTGCAGGAAACCAATAAACAGGAAGTGGACGACATTATTTCCGTATCCATGTGAGTTACAGTGAAAGTGGTCACTCCGGATTATAGAGAAAAGCGCAATCTTAAAAAAAGACAATTAAAGAATGAAAACTCGTCCAAACTCGTCGACAGCAGGCTGCGCCTTAGCAGAATTCGACGAGTTAACGCGTCTATGGCAGTAAAAGAGTTAAGAAAGACAAGTCCACACACACACACACACACACACACACACACACACACACACACACACACACACACACACACACACACACACCCCACTGCCAATAACAACTTCTACTGGTCACAGTGTCTGACAAATCATACATCATCACAGGGCGGCCATAGCTGAGTGGGTCGCGAGGCCGTCTGGGAATGAGAAGGTCCCCCAGTTGACCCCCCCCCCCCACACACACACACACTCTGTCAATGTGTCCATGAGCAAGATACTTAACCCCTGACGGCTCCCCAGGTGCTGTATTAATAGTACCCCTGTGCTCCTAATAGTTAAGACAAATGTCACGTATGTGCTAATCTCTCAAGAACAGATTCCGAGCTGCTCTACTGCATCTGTCGGGAGGGCCATTCAGAAAGTGTCAACATTGGCCTACAAGTGGGCAGGCCTTAGATCAGGAAACAAGCCTGCGCTTTACCCAATCAAATGTAGTGGGCGGGATTTACACCTGTGCGTTCACTTTCTAATGTGTTCCGACTGGAAACTCGCGGATCTATGAAATACTTCAAACAAATGTGCTGAAGAGGTTTTACATGTTCAATATTGTGTAATTGAGCAACTTTCGTAAGTACGCTAGCAAAAAGCTCGTCTATAACATCCATGTTCCGTGGGAGAAATGCTATCAGTGGGAATGGAAACATAGGCACCTCACCAGAAGAGTATAGGGCTGAGGGCGGACCAAACGGGACAACATCCTGTTATCAACATTCTATTGGGCGGTCCCCCCAGAGTCAAATTCAAAGGAAAAAACAGCAGAGGGTGGTGTTTTTTCCTTTTTGTTCTGACGATGGGTTCCCAGATTGCGTATCTGCAAATACAGTGACAATATGTATGCACTTCTCACTGTTTTGTGATACTTCACCACATACCCTAGCGTCCATGTTCTGGAGCGAACATTTGGCTATTTTTGGCTAAGTATAGACGCCCGAGAAACTCCAGTCAACAAAGTATATCATGTAAGTGGATAACTGCATAGACAAATCTACATTTTGATTCATTCAATGTATTTATATATTTATTTGAATTTGTAATGCACAAATGACAAAATAACAGTGGTGAAATTAATACAAAATGACAAAGCAAAAAGTAGAAATGGTAGATAAATGACAACAAGCACGGTCCAAGATGGCGGCGCGCAGTAGCGCAGCGGCTTCTCTAGCTCCTGGAACTCATGGCTACCATAGTGTTTCTAGTGTATTAGAGCATGATGAAAACAGCGGGTGTGTGCGGTATAGTTCGGCTGAGCTTTTGGGTATAAACAGATCCCAAAGATACATTCTTCCGCCATTCCTCGGAGCGACGCTGGGCAGGCTGCGACTCCTGAAAACAAAGGGCTGGAGATGTCGGGTGCAGCGGCTCAGAGGCAAGAGGAGGCGGAGCGCTCGGAGGCAGAAGAGGGGGAAGCGAGCCGGTCTGTTTGCAAAGGCTAAGCTGGAAGCTAACATGAAACGTGAAGCTTTTCCATCGCTCTTTCTCGCCAACGTACGTTCACTGGATGACGCGAAGATGGACAGATTACGGCTGCGACTGACCACCTATAAGGAGATGAAGAATTGCTGTGTGCTTCTCTTGACGGAGACGTGGTTAAAAGACAGCATTCCAGACACTGCCGTTCAGCTTGACGGGCTGCTACTATTCCGTGCGGACCGAAATAAACAAGTAACGGGGAAGACAAAAGGAGGCGGGCTCTGTATATATATCAACAAAGGTTGGTGTACAAACTGCTCGCTGGTTAACAGCCACTGCTCCGGTGACATCGAATATCTGACTGTTAAGTGTCGGCCACATTATTTGCCAAGAGAGACAACAGCAGTGTTTATTGTAGCTGTTTACATCCACCCTAAGGCTAATGCAAATGAGGCACTGGGGGAGCTACATGACAACATCCGCTCACTACATCCGGAGGCGCTCTACGTGGTCGGCGGCGACTACAACCACGTTGATCTGAAGGCCATTCTACCAAGGTTTCATCAGCAGGTAAAAGTTGCAACTCGGGGAAGTAACATACTTGACTGTGTGTATACAAATAGGAAGGAGGCATATAAAGCTGTCTCCCGCCCCAAGCTCGGCTTCTCTGACCACATCTCAATTATGCTGGTCCCTGTCTACCGCCCGGTGCTAGTGTCCAGGGAACCGACACAGAAGACCATCACTGTGTGGCCCAGTGGGGCTGGCTCTATGCTCCAAGACTGTTTCGAGCGCACTGAATGGCACATCTTCAGAGAAGCAGCGACGTCACAGTCTGGTGCTGTGGATTTGGAGGAATACACGTCAACTGTCCTAGGCTACATTAGCAAGTGTTTCGATGATGTCACCATCACTAAGGTTATTACAATCCATCCTAACCAGAAACCCTGGCTGAACGCTGAGGTCCGCTCGCTCCTGAAAGTGCGGGACTCTGCTTTTAGGTTGGGCGATGCACTTGCTCTCAGAGAAGCTAGGAGGAACCTGACGGCGGGGATAAAAAGGGCCAAAGCATCCTATGCTCTGAAAATCCAGGGGCACTTCACCACCAACGACCCCCGGAGTATGTGGAAGGGAATTAAGACCATCACTGACCACAGTAAGAGAGATGCTGAGTGCCCTGAGGATCCATCTCTCCCCGACGCTCTCAACACCTTCTATGCCCGCTTTGAGGCCTCTTAACTCCTCCCCCTGCACCAGGCTCACCCTTCCATCAGGTGAGCTACTCCCCAGTGTGACTGTAGAGGACGTGAGAAGGTCTCTGCAGGGAGTCAAGCCACATAAGGCTGCAGGGCCGGATAACATTCCAGGCAGGGCCCTTAGGGACTGTGCTGATCAACTGTCTGAGGTGCTGACGGACATTTTTAACATCTCTCTGTCCATGGCTGCAGTGCCTACATGCCTTAAGACAGCTACCATCATTCCTGTCCCAAAGTCCGGAAAAGTGACAGAGCTGAACGACTATCGTCCAATAGCACTGACTCCGATAGTCATGAAGTGTTTCGAAAGGCTGGTCATGACTATCATAAAGGCCAGCCTCGACGATAATGTGGATCCTTACCAGTTTGCGTATAGGAAGAACCGCTCCACGGATGACGCAATATCATCCGTGGTCCATGTGGCCCTAACTCATCTGGAAACTAGAAATGCATATGTCAGACTCCTCTTCCTGGACTTTAGTTCTGCCTTTAACACCATCATCCCGCAGACTCTGGTGAACAAATTGGCAGTTCTTGGCATACGCCCAGCCCTGTGCAACTGGGTCTTGGACTTTCTTACCAACAGGCCACAAACAGTGAAGATCCACAACAACATCTCCTCTCCCATCACCCTCATTACATTACATTACATTACAGTCATTTAGCAGACGCTTTTATCCAAAGCCACTTACAATAAGTGTATTCAACATAGGTAGGGAACGAAAACTACTAATCACCAGAAGTCTTTAGTGCATTTTCTGCAAAAACAAGCAACCAAGAGTATACCTAGCGCTAAGGTAAAAGTGCAATATATCAGCTACCTATTTCCTTAAACAGATGAGACAAAATAGCTAAATCAAATGAGCATGAGCTAAAACAAATAAGTGTATCGACTAAACAAGATCCAATAAACAATCCAATAATCCAATAAACAATACAGCAATAGAAAACAAGCGTTCGTACAACTAGTTAACAACAAGTAGGTCAGGCAGAGAGGAAGGGTAGTGTTTCCTGAAGAGGTGAGTTTTCAGCCTGCGGCGAAATATGGGCAGTGACTCTGCTGTCCTAACATCAGTGGGAAGTTCATTCCACCACTGTGGGGCCAGAACAGAAAAGAGTCGTGACCGTGTGGATCGGCCAGAAGGACCCTTGAGTGACGAGGCAATCAGTCGCCCTGAGGTGGCAGACCGAAGTGGTCGGGCAGGGGTGTAGGCATCGACCATAGCCCGGAGGTAGGAAGGAGCTGTTCCTTTCACTGCCCTATAGGCTAGCACCAGGGTTTTGAACTGGATGCGAGCCGCTACGGGGAGCCAGTGTAGAGAGCGGAGAAGGATGGTTGTGTGGGAGAACTTGGGGCGGTTGAACACCAGGCGAGCCGCAGCTTTCTGAACAAGCTCCAGAGGTTTGATGGCAGATGCCGGAGCACCAGCAAGGAGGGAGTTGCAGTAGTCCAGGCGGGAGATGACGAGAGCCTGGATGAGCACCTGGGCTGCCTTCTCTGTGAGGAAGGGGCGAATCCTCCTGATGTTGTAGAGCAGGAATCTGCAGGACCTCGTCACTGATGCGATGTTTGCCGAGAACGTCAGTTGATCGTCCAGGGTCACACCCAGATTCTTCGCAGTCCAAGTTGAGGTCACCACAGCATTATCAATGGTGATGGCCATGTCTCGGTGCGGACAGCCCTTCCCCGGGAGGAACATCAGCTCGGTCTTGTCCAGGTTGAGCTTCAGGTGGTTTGTCGACATCCACTCCGAGATGTCAGCCAGACAAGCAGCGTGTCTCCACCTGGGTATCAGAGGGGGGGAATGAGAGGATTAGCTGGGTGTCATCGGCATAGCAGTGGTAGGAAAAGCCATGGGAGTGGATGACAGCACCCAGAGATGTAGTGTAGAGAGAGAAAAGAAGAGGACCCAGAACCGAGCCTTGGGGAACCCCAGTTGTGAGCCTGTGTGGTTCTGACACAGACCCTCTCAGCATCACCTGGTAGGAGCGACCCGTCAGGTAGGATGCAAACAGGGAGAGTGCAGAGCCTGAGACACCCATCCCCTCGAGGGTGGAGAGGAGGATCTGATGGTTCACCGTGTCGAACGCTGCAGACAGGTCCAGGAGTATCAGAACGGAGGAGAGAGAGTTCGCTCTAGCGGCATGGAGCGACTCCGTCACTGCCAGGAGGGCAGTCTCTGTCGAGTGACCCACTTTGAACCCAGACTGGTTGGAGTCCAGGAGGTTGTTCTGGTGGAGATAGGAGGACAGTTGTTTAAAGACAGCACGTTCGAGAGTTTTAGATAGGAAGGATAGAAGGGAAACCGGTCTGTAGTTCTTGATCTCAGAGGGGTCAAGTGTCGGTTTCTTCAGGAGGGGGGTGACTCTGGCAGTCTTGAAAGTAGAGGGAAAGTAGCCAGATGTCAGAGAGGTGTTAATAAGGTGGGTTAAGAAGGGAAGAAGTTCAGGTGCAATAGACTGCAACAGAGTGGATGGGACCGGGTCCAGAGAGCATGAGGTGGGGCGACTAGAGGTAATAAGGAGAAGGACCTCGTTAGGGGAGAGGGGAAAGAAGTGGGATAGAGAGGGGATGGGGGGGGGAGAGGAGTAGATGAAGGTAGAGAGGGGGGGGTGGCAGGCAGACGGGTGTGGGTAGTGCGCAGGGCACCAGCCGGGGGAGGAGGGAAGGAGGATCGGATATCGTTCACCTTTTTGTCAAAGAAGTTGGCGAAATCGTCGGGGAGGAGGGACGAGGAGGGAGGAGGGGGTGGTGGTTGCAGGAGAGAGGAGAAAGTTTCAAAGAGTTTTTTAGGGTTGGAAGCAGAAGCCTGAATTTTAGTGCAGAAAAAAGCAGCTTTAGCAGCTGATAGAGAGGAGGAAAAAGTAGAAATGAGAGATTGGAAGGTGAGAAGGTCCTCCAGGAGGTTGCCATTTCTCCATTTGCGCTCAGCCGCTCTCAGGCTCCGTCTCTCAGTCCGCACTGAGTCCGACAACCAGGGGGCAGGTGGAGTTTGGCGTGCAGGCCTGGTGGTGAGGGGACAGAGATGGTCGAGAGAAGAGGATAGAGTAGAGAAAAGAAGATCTGTGGCGGTATCAGGGGATAGAAGAGCAAAGGATTCAGGGGCAGGGAGAGCAGAGAGAACAGAGGAGGAAAGAACAGTGGAGGAAAGTGAGCGAAGATTGTGACGTGAGGCAATCATGTGGGTAGGGAGGGGCTGTGAGGGGGGAGAGGAGAGAGAGAGAGAGAGTAGGACATGAAGTAGTGATCAGAGAGTTTCTTACCCTTTTCACTGGAAAGAGGAGTGACAGACAGGTTAGCAATAGAGCAGCCTCTGGTGAAAATCAGGTCCAGTTGGTTGCCCGCCTCATGGGTAGGAGGAGATGGGGAAATAACTAGGTCAAAGGCGGCGAGAAACGAAAGTAGTGGGTCTAGCTGCTTCTCAGTCGGGAGGTTGAAGTCACCCAGAAGGATGAATCCAGAGCCATCGACAGGGAAGTGGGAGACTAGATGGTCCAGCTCCTCCAGGAGCTCCACCCTCAATACCGGCTCCCCGCAGGGATGTGTCCTGAGTCCCCTGCTGTATACCCTGCTGACATATGACTGTAAGGCCAGGTACCCAAACAGTAGTTTTAGCCTTTGTTGTGTTTAGGTGTCTTATTTATTTTATTTATTTACTCTGCCATGACCAGGACCTGAGTAACAAATTTCGTTCTGTATGGAATGACAATAAAGCTCCTTGACTTGACTTGACCTTTCATTTAATTCAATCTGGTGGACTAAATATTCCAAATTAAGTGTTTTTTTATGCAAGAGGGATTTTAGGATTATACAATCATTAAATTGGAAGCAGTGACCTGTAGATTGATGCTAGACACTTAATGCTGTACACACAGCAGTTGCTAGACACATTCCTTTACCAGCAACGTTCACTATTTGAGCTGACGCTTATGTTTTAAGCGATAGCAAGGGTGAGAGTCACGGCGCCCAGACAGCAGACATAAAAATATATATGCTGTTGTGATTTGTCGTCTACAAGAGAGGGAAATGCTGGGAAACTAAATAAGAGCCGAGGAGCGAGATAGAAATGGTTTCAACCTCAGCAGCATTTGCTTGTACACGGCAGTTACATGGCTTTGAGCTAAATCAACACTTGCTCACATATATTGTACACAACAAGATGGCAATTTGCAATCAGTTCGCCGGTGCTGCATTCAAAACATTTCTCCCAAAAGCACCAGAAACTGGGTTTGCCTAAGAAAAATATGTTGTATTTTTTTTACACAGCGTTTCTTCCCTCATAAATGATTCAGTCGCTACTTATGAAGACCAAAATATTCAGCACTGATGTTTTTCAAAAGGATAATCGAGCATCTTTGATGCAAAGGAACACTGCCATAATGTACCTGTGTTAGTGAGTGTACACACACACACACACACACACACACACACACACACACACACACACACACACACACACACACACACACACACACACACACGCACACATTATTATGATTTATTGATCCTGCTCTAATAAGGCCTGATGATGTCGACGCTCCAGGCAGAATAATCACCCACCTACTACAATCCTCTGTGTGTGTGTGTGTGTGTGTGTGTGTGTGTGTGTGTGTGTGTGTGTGTGTGTGTGTGTGTGTGTGTGTGTGTGTGCGCGCGCGTGCCTGCCTGCATCCCTGCAATCCCTGCATGCATGCATGCATATGCATGTCCTCATATCATTGTGTGGTGTTGTGTAAAATAGGGGTCAGCCGATTATCGAAACGGCCGATTATTGATATTCATAATTTGTATAATTTCAAATCAAAATTGAATTTTTGACAGACCAAAACATTCTCAGTCGATGTTTATGAGACGTTGTGACGCGTCGTGAGAAATCCATTTGATTACATATCCATATGGAAAAACAGTCACTGATCACACAGCATTTTTCATTGTTGTAGTTGTCCCATACATCATTGTGCTTATGCTTAGATGTACATTTCTCGAGATGAAATTAAAAGCGCATTGAGTTATAGAGCACGCTCACAGCGCATCGCATCCACAATGCATTGTGAGCTTTTAGATTGTGAGGCTATTTTTGGCATACATACTGTACATAGCGTAAATTATTAATAAGCATTGAACTGTTTTGTCTCGTTGCAAATCTTTGGTCTGAACTAAGCTTTTGAGACCTGTTGTTAGTGGGGCAGACTGCAAAGATCCATTTTATTCCATTCACAGATGCTGTTTGATGCTCGGGTGTTTATCACAAACCACGTAGCCTCATTTATGAATTCAAGTTCTCAATTCTCAGCCGTAAAGTCTACGCCACCACATGCAACAATTTCAGTGGTGGAAAGTAGAGTTCTTCACCTGTTCAAAAAAACTGACCCAAACCGAAATGGTCCCAGAAAATCCGGTCAGATTCCGAGCCGTTCCAAGATTAAATAACGGAATCGAGCCTGAGTGGACCTGTGACAATTTGGTCCGATTCCGAGCCGTTCCGACTCTTTTTTTTCTTTTCCAGAACCGGACCCTAATTGGCTCCGTGAAATGTATTGCCGAGATCCGATTATTTCCGAGATTCAGAGACAGACCCGACCCAGACACCCCTTCAAAAAAGCGCACTACAAAAATGTATAAATACATATGCGCAGAGGTATTAATTTAATATGCGTGACAAAAGGTTTTCTTTGTAAATAAATGTGGACTTTATGAAATTAAATAACAGACCTATTGACCAATGACCATTGTATGATCAAAGCTTTGCTTTCACCTCGTCAGAGGAATCCATGATTTGCACACCAGTGTTTTCAAATCAGCCTGGCAGCTGGCTTGCCTTGCAGTATGGTGGTGCGCATGCATTGCGTAGCTCAACTAGTTTTTTTTGCGCTGCAGTAATCTGATCTTAAACCAGCCTAAAACATCACGTAAGATGCAGAGCCATTCATGTCGCTGCTGCACTAACCTGATCCTACAGTGTAGGTCTGTCTAAAACATCACACAAGTTAAACAGCTCTTCATTGCGTTTCTCTCCTGATTAGTGCAGCTGCGCGCACACACACAGTACTACGGGTGTTCTCGGATCCACTCAGGTATCACACATAATGATAGAAAGACCCGAGTTCCGAGGTAATAGCACTGATTGCGACCCGGCCCGAGTGATTATGATAAACCGCGGATCCGACCCACGCAGATCTTGGTCCTGTCGGGTATTTTCGGAATCGGGGGTCCCGTGAAGAGCTCTAGTGGAAAGTAACTAAGTACATGTACTCAAGTACTGTACTTAAATACAATTGTGAGGTACTTTTCTTTATTGGAGTATTTCCATTTTTCAGTACTTTTACTTCTACTCCACAAAAGCTCAGACAACAATTATTTGAAAACTTTAGTTACTATGTAGATTTGGATTATTATTACAAAACATACAATAGCCACTTCAGTCCTATTTAAAATAGCCGATCTACAAGCTCACAACTTGTAGATCTGCTATTTTCAAAAGATGTTTTTATACATTTTAGACATATGATAACTTGCAAGTAAAACATTTGAGTACTTTTTCCACCACATGCAGCAGTTTGGAGGTCGGGTTTCTGCAATGTTTGTTGACATGTTGAGTTTCCTTCCTCGGGGAGATCATTCAGCGCACAGAGGCACTTTCACTTGTGCTGATCGGTCAGCTAGCCGTATCAGCCTTAGGGCTGATAACTGTTATTGCACTCTCTGTGCTTTTATCGCTCCCCTCACCCAGGGCAAATATACGGTTAGGTAGTTAAGTGTTAACCCATTAAGACTGGGAACGCATCTGTGTCATTTTTGAATTATTTGGCTATTC
>NC_137616.1:9766078-9773578 GCF_963280865.1 Gymnoscopelus braueri | reverse complement strand
TGTGAGTGATGTGTTCCAAGAGGGAGTAGAGATGCAAGCGGAAAGTGTGAGAAAATAAGAAGGAACAAGAAAAACTGAGAAAAAGTGCCGGAGAGAGAGAGAGAGAAGCAGTTGCTACTCCCCCCAAATCCATCCATTTACAGGGTGGAAATAAAGATATACATATGTACAGTACAGATAACGTATGTGAAAGCATAAGCATATTATGTATATACATGATTTATAGAACCTTAGCATCATACTGTAGATGTGTCCATGTTATTTTGAAACATCAGCATCATTATGCAGGTGAAGAAACATGCATTCAATGCAGGCCCGCATTCATTCATCCATCCAGTATGTTAATCTCTTTTTGTGTTCAATCAGACTTTTGACATTAAAACTAACCTTTCTAAAAAAAAATAGATTCAGTGACACCCTGAAGAAAATGCTACCATGGTTTCTCTTTGGGTCTCAAGGCTCTCTCAATGCCTTTTTTTTTTCTGGAGTGTTCAAACCTTTAGCTACAGCATGCGTACGTAGTCACACACGGCTCTAGGACGGTGGTTTTCAACCCTTTTCATATCAAGGTCCATTATTTATTTGGCATTTGAGCCACGGACCACCGTTTGTTGAGATTTAGCCTCTCAGACCCAAAAACATAGAATATTTTGTTATTGTTGGATAAGATTTTGTCCACAATTCCATGCTGTATCGATGTTGGTACCATAGGAGATAAGATGTTGATCAAAAATAACAATTATTCTACATTCTCTAGTTGTGTAGACTTCTTGTAAATTAAGTAATGCTGATGTTTAAATGTAGGGTAAGTGATTTGCAATTATTCAAATAATTGCAAAATGGGTCTCTGTTCTGATAGTGCTCGTTACTACTGTATAGAGTGTCCTGTCCATATAAGGAGTCTCCATGTCTCTCCAGCTCTTTATAAAACAGAAAATGTTCGTTTCAGTTTCAGTTTCATTTCCAATTTTATCCAATCAGGATAGAGAACTCAATCAGGATATAGATTAAACAAGTGAAATTGGAAGTGATGACACTAAGAAATGAGCAGGCAAAATTTGAACAGGAACACTATAAAAATGAAGCTTAAAAATTGGTACTTTCTCCTGATTGGCTGAGATTTTGACACCTACCAGAAAATGTATTTTCTGTTTATTAAAGAGCTGGAGAGACGGGGAGACTCCTGTTACTGAACAAACACTCTATAGCAATGATTACTATCAGAATATAGTGCTTTAACCTTTTAACAAAATACTTTTTGTTTTAACCCAAAAATATCACTTACCCTACCTTTAACAATTATTTAACTCTTGAGAGTGTAAAATGAAACCAAATGGACCCGTAAGGGTCCATTTGGTTTCATTTTACGCTCTCAAGAGTTAAAGGTCTATAAGGGTCCATTTGCTTACCAACTCAACATCATTTAGCTGGGGACCACCTGGAACCCCCTCAAGGACCACTGGTGGTCAACGGACCACTGGTTGAGAACCACTGTTCTAGGACATTGAGTGTACAGTGGAGTCCTCTGTATGTGACAGTAACAGAGTAGAGCAATGTTTCCCAAACGGTGCTCACGGGCCCATTGTTATGGGTCGCGAATGAATATCCCTATTTTCATTTCCTAAAATGTATTGGTACTTATTTCCCAAGATTTTCAAAAATACAAATAAAAACATAAAATATAATGAAAAAAAAACAGACATTTTTCAAAGGAATTTCGTAAATAAATAAAAAAAATCGACATAGCTTGTAGATCGGCTATTTTCACTAGTTTAGGTCCCTCTTCTGGGTCTCAACTCTCAAGATAAAAAAGATTGGTTATTGGTTTACTTATGTATTAGTTTATTATTAGATGACAATTTCTATGCATTTGATGTATTACCTTGTGTTGTCCTTGCTTACTGTAATTCGCTCTGCGGATTAAGAGCGACTGCTAGATGCCTAAATTGTAAATTGGAAACCACTGCAGTAGAGGACAGATGATAAGCAGTAGACATAGAGGAGCATTCAAAGAGCATACTGTGCCCAAGGCGCTTTGAGATCTACCCATAGCCACAAATTAAAAACAAAAAAAACGTAATCCTTAATTCGCAGATTATTATTTTTTCTTTGGGTAATGTTGACACAGTGACACTAATGCACATATTGCGTTGGGGATAAGAGAAATGTACTGTATATCATACACTAAGACCCACTAGGAATATACAGAATATTTTCAGCATTGTTGTTGTTCCCATTCAGGCAGACTGGCATACAGTGTATGACTGCAACACCAGAAGAACTGTGGGATGAATTTCACCCCAACATTATCCCAATACTTTATGGTTTATTTGTTTCGAGGCATAGCCTACAGTCCTAACCCGTTCAATCCGGCAACGCATCTCTGCCATTTGAGATTTCTTTGGCTATTCACAAATAGCAGATATACAAGCTCATAGCGCGGCACCGACTGCAGTGCTATGAGCTTGTAGATCTGCATTTGTTTTTTAAATCGTGAAAATGTGTGCAAATCTTTGAATATATATTTCTAAAACTATTCAGTTACTATTCAGCTACAGTATATCAGTGGTGCTCAAAACTTTTTCATGTCAAGGACCTCCAAAATTATAATGTATTTGGCCACGGACCCCCATCTCAAAATATTTAATTCCAGGGACTCAAAAGCAAAGATTTGAGTTAAAAAAAATGTTCAAAGATTTGCACAATAAAAAAAAAAATAGCAGATCTACAAGCTCATAGCGCGGCACTCAGTGCCGCGCTATGAGCTTGTATATTTGCTTGTATATCTGCTATTTCTCCAAAGAAATCTTAAAATGACACAGATGCGTTCCTGGTTTGAGTGGGTTAGGAATGGCCAGTTGCCCTGAAGGCAGCGAGGTCGTCTAATGACAAAGGCCTCCGGGCTCGATCCTATACACACGCCAGGCAGGTGACCGAGGCTGCTTTGAGCAAGGCACTGAGACACACCGCTATGTGTCACACAGGGGTGCTAACTAACTGTAACCATGGCAACACTGTGCTCTGACCAGCATGTGATGCTGGCTGCCTGTCTTAGAGGAAAAGAATACTCTTCTTCTTCTTCTTCCTCCTCCTCTTAGTTTAGTTTTTTTAGTTTTATTTATTATCTCAGGTAATTTGTAAATATGTAGATAACTTGT
Organism: Gymnoscopelus braueri; assembly: GCF_963280865.1. Classification (NCBI taxonomy): domain Eukaryota; kingdom Metazoa; phylum Chordata; class Actinopteri; order Myctophiformes; family Myctophidae; genus Gymnoscopelus; species Gymnoscopelus braueri. The sequence continues at coordinate 9,770,420 of NC_137616.1, read as the reverse complement.
CTGGCCTTCTGTTGCTCTCTTGTTTTTGATCTCCTTCCCACCTGCCCCCCACCCTCTTCTTCTCCCCCCCCCCTCTTCTTTCTATGGAAACTAACGTTGCGATGGGAACGATGTACAAAAAAGAATTTCACCCACTTTTTTACCTTGTAAACCTGTGATGTGACAATAAAACTGATTCTGATTCTGATTCTGATTCTGATTCTCTTCCTCCACTGGGCCTGAATACTGACACTCTCCTCTATTCTTTGATGTTGTGCAGTCGACTTGTTGCGCGGCGCCGCGGTGTCATTATCGCTGCAGCAGTTGTGGGTGTGATGTGACTGTTGTTGTTGTTGTGCTAATAGGGGATTCAGAGCTGCTCTATTAGGACTTAATCTCCTCACCAAGAGAGTGAAGGAAAGGAATATTATCAGGAGGATTAAACAAGCGTTCCTCCACTCCCCCCCCCCCCTTCACTCACCCTTCTCAGCTCTCCTCTGGATATTCTGGCCTGTCATTGTTCCACAATGACACACACGCACGCACGCACTCGCAGTCACTCACGTACAGTACACACACACACACGTACAGTACACACACACACACACGTACACTACACACACACACACACACACACACACGTACAGTACACACACACACACACACACACACACACACACACACACACACACACACACACACACACACACACACACACACACACACACACACACACACACACACACACACACACACACACACACTCCCAGACAAAATGTGTGTTGCTGAATGGTGCAGATGGATAAACACAGACAGACAGACACACTTGCTCGCTCACTCACTCACGCTCACACACCTGAGACTCATAAAGCAGAGCTGACTATTCATATTGTGTGTGTCTGTGCGCGCACGTATGCGCGTTTGTGTCAGAAGATGTGATTCCTCTTAACGTTGTTTATGTATTTATGTCCAGAGCAGAGGATGAATGATCACCCAGCCTCGAGGGAACGATGTACAAAAAAGAATTTCACCCACTTTTTTACCTTGTAAACCTGTGATGTGACAATAAAACTGATTCTGATTCTGATTCTGATTCTGATTCTCTTCCTCCACTGGGCCTGAATACTGACACTCTCCTCTATTCTTTGATGTTGTGCAGTCGACTTGTTGCGCGGCGCCGCGGTGTCATTATCGCTGCAGCAGTTGTGGGTGTGATGTGACTGTTGTTGTTGTTGTGCTAATAGGGGATTCAGAGCTGCTCTATTAGGACTTAATCTCCTCACCAAGAGAGTGAAGGAAAGGAATATTATCAGGAGGATTAAACAAGCGTTCCTCCACTCCCCCCCCCCCTTCACTCACCCTTCTCAGCTCTCCTCTGGATATTCTGGCCTGTCATTGTTCCACAATGACACACACGCACGCACGCACTCGCAGTCACTCACGTACAGTACACACACACACACACGTACAGTACACACACACACACACGTACACTACACACACACACACACACACACACACACGTACAGTACACACACACACACACACACACACACACACACACACACACACACACACACACACACACACACACACACACACACACACACACACACACACACACACACACACACACACACACACACACACACTCCCAGACAAAATGTGTGTTGCTGAATGGTGCAGATGGATAAACACAGACAGACAGACACACTTGCTCGCTCACTCACTCACGCTCACACACCTGAGACTCATAAAGCAGAGCTGACTATTCATATTGTGTGTGTCTGTGCGCGCACGTATGCGCGTTTGTGTCAGAAGATGTGATTCCTCTTAACGTTGTTTATGTATTTATGTCCAGAGCAGAGGATGAATGATCACCCAGCCTCGAGTCTGTGCAAACACCACTCACTCTGCAGCCCAACACACACACACACACACATGCATGTAAACACAAACACACACACACGCACGCACGCACACACACACACACACACACACACACACACACACACACACACACACACACACACACACACACACACACACACACACACACACACACACACACACATACTGTACATACTGCACATACACAAATGCACAGATCTATTCTCATCAACGTCCGGTGTTAAGCTTAGACTTTTTACAGGGGCCATGCAGGTACAAATTGCAGCCACCTGTGTAGGTGCTCTTTTAGAGCGGTTTTGAAGGAGGGTAAGAAGTCACGTTTTTATGACTGTTGGTCGGGCATTCCACATTCTGGCGGCATAGCAGTGGAACGAATCATGTTTGTGCCGAAACTGGGTTCAGGGAGATCAGTGGGGCTCCTTCTGATGTTGTGCCTGTGTGTGTGTGTGTGTGTGTGTGTGTGTGTGTGTGTGTGTGTGTGTGTGTGTGTGTGTGTGTGTGTGTGTGTGTGTGTGTGTGTGTGTGTGTGTGTGTGTGTGTGTGTGTGTGTGTGTGTGTGTGTGTGTGTGTGTGTGTGTGTGTGCGCGTCTCTTACGCTATTGAAGTAGTCTGACAGGGACATGATGGGCATCCCTGTTTTTTTTGCGTATCTTGAAGACCAGGCCCATTGCAAGTTGCTTTACTCTGTCCTCTACCCTGAGCCATCCAACCCTGTAGCATAATGAGCAGGGGTTAGGTGAGTTCTGGGTGTAAGGCCTAGTAGCAACATGACCCAGTTAAACTTTTATTTACGGTGTCATGAACACGTAACCACGATTCTGAGTGTAACAGTAACCAGTGGCGTCTTTCTTTCATAATCTAGAACTTTAAAACCAAGTAGCAACATTTGGATTTGGAAGAAACTGGTTCAAGAACAAATTATAATGACAATATAAGTTTTCAGTCCCAAAACATATTTGTGCATAATTGTTGTTTCAGAATTGATCTTGCTTTTAATATTCATATTATTGATTTATTGTTTTAAATTATTGAATTATTCTAAGTAGTCACCAATAATAAGACGTAAAAAGCAGTGGTGGTCGTCAATGTCTGGCGATGAAAGATCTCACCAGTCTTGAAAAATGGCTCAGTAGGTGTTGTGTCAGAAAAGTTTGTCCAACCCTGCCAAGGGGTTGTATGTGTGTGTGTGTGTGCGTGCATGCATGCATGCGTGTGGGTGGGTGGGTGTGCGTGCGTGCGTGTGTTCGACGCCGTGCGTGCATGCGGGTATACAGACTGCAGACATAATGTATGTCCTGTAATATAAAAAGCACTTTGAGGCGGAATAGGGAAGGCTCCTTCTTCTGCCAAGAGAAAAAAATACTCTCTGTCTGCATTTAGATCTGACACAGATAGACACACAATGTATAGCATGCACACACACACACACACACACACACACACACACACACACACACACACACACACACACACACACACACACACACACACACACACACACACACACACACACACACACCCTGTAACAGCTGGCACGCCACTTTCCACTCCTCTCCTGAGGTCCCATGATTCATTGCACTCGAGGAGCATTTCTACTTGGTGTGCGCGCGTGTGTGTGTGTGTGTGTGTGTGTGTGTGTGTGTGTGTGTGTGTGTGTGTGTGTGTGTGTGTGTGGTGTGTGTGTGTGTGTGTGTGTGTGTGTGTGTGTGTGTGTGTGTGTGTGTGTGTGTGTGTGTGTGTGTGTGTGTGTGTGTGTGTGTGTGTGTGTGTGTGTGTGCACGTGTGTGCAGACAGAGATGTACGAGCTAGAACAGAAAACAATGTGAAACTGAAGCAGCACCATAGCTACTGCAGGGAGAGATGAGATCCATACCAGCACCATTAAGTGATCTGTGTGTGTGTGTGTGTGTGTGTGTGTGTGTGTGTGTGTGTGTGTGTGTGTGTGTGTGTGTGTGTGTGTGTGTGTGTGTGTGTGTGTGTGTGTGTGTGTGTGTGTGTGTGTGTGTGTCTATGTGTGTGTGTGTGTGTGTGTGTGTCTGTGTGTGTGTCTGTGTGTGTGTCTGTGTGTGTGTCTGTGTGTGTGTGTGTGTGTGTGTGTGTGTGTGTGTGTGTGTGTGTGTGTGTGTGTGTGTGTGTGTGTGTGTGTGTGGGTGGTAAGCATAAATATGTTGTAATATGCATAAGCATGTTTATGCTTACCAGCTCATTTATTAGTCTGGGTACTATTCTTTGACTGTGAAAATGTGCGTGTTTGTGCAAGAGAGGAGAGAAAGCAAGAGGAATGGAGAGAGGATACGAGAGGAATGGAGAGAGGATACGAGAGGAATGGAGAAAGGAGAGGAATGGAGAGAGGAGAGGAGAGGAATGGAGAGAGGTGTAGAGAGGATACGAGAGGAATGGAGAGGAGAGAAATAAAGAGGAATGGAGAGAGTGCAGAGAGGATACGAGAGGA
>NC_137616.1:9688578-9761078 GCF_963280865.1 Gymnoscopelus braueri | reverse complement strand
AAATTTGCTGTCAAAATTAACACTGCTGTGTGGTAAAGAGAGAGGGAGAGAGAGTGAAATTACATTGAGTTTTGTAACTTTAGGGACAATCTTTTTGACAACAGTCAACACCGTCACAATCGACACTAGTCTCACTCCCCAAAATGCATATTGTGATTTCTCGGGACGGACATAAAAAAAAAAGTCGAACGGTGACTGTACCTCTCCAGTCAAACGGTGCCTTCACGCTGGACACTTCTGCACTCCAGGAATGCGGAAGTGCAGTTCTCAAACTGGGTCCGCCAAAAAAAAAGCGACGGAGGCGTGCCGTTTTTTTTGCAACGCTTGGCTCATGACTTATTGGGATTTCCGCAGTGGTGTAAAGTAACTAAGTACATTTACTCAAGTACTGTACTTTAGTACAATTTTGAGGTACTTTTACTTCTCTGGAGCATTTCCAATTGTCTATACTTTTATTCTACTCCACTACATCTCAGAGGCAAATATTGTACTTTTACTCCACTACAATTATTTGAAAACTTTAGTTACTAGTTACTTTGCAGATATAATTTGTTACATTATAAAACATACATTTACCACTTTAGCCTTATTTTATACGTAAGCTATTTGAAAATAGTTGATCTACAAGCTCACAACGCCTTGCATCGCGACACGTTCTGAGCTTGTAGATCTGCTATTTTCAAACATTTTAGTACTTTTACTTTTGTTACTTTAAGTACATTTGGATACAGGGTCCCCACGGTCATGAAATTCCTGGAAATATTTTGAAATAAAATTAAAAAAAATCCAGTACTGGAAAAGGTTTGGAATTGATCAAAGGTCCTGGAATTTATCAAGGGTCCTTGAAAAATATTTGGCTATGCATTGTTTTTGGCTATTGATTTTTTTTAATACAAAACATTTTCATCAACATGTATAACATTACACAAAATATGTAACATAAGTAGTTTTTCGCCGAACCGGCTGTGTCCCATCCGCACTGCCAGCGATGCGACATGATGCGACGTGACGCGAAGCAAGCGGGCGATGAAATCTCATTAAAATACATGTTTTTGAATGAGACCGTCCTGACCTACCGCGAGCGACAACGAACCATGCAACGACGTCGTCCACCCCTCCTCACAATGCCCTAATTTTGCACGAAATGTTGAATGAAATTGTACTATTTTATATTCTATGCTTTATTTTTGCTACACTGCCTATCTTTGGGAATTGTACATAGGAGTAAGAGACACATTATTGCGCTGAATGATTGTTTTATAGGCCTGGAAATTGGGCTAAATATTCTGGAAAAGTTTTGGAAAAGTTTTGGAAATTCATTGCTAAAAATGTGTGGGGACCCTGTGGATACCAATACTTTTTTACTTTTACTCAAGTAAATGTTTAATTCCGGGCCTGTACTTGTAGCAGAGTACTTCTACATTGCAGTATTGATACTTTTACTTAAAGACGGGGTGCTGTGATTTTCTGTGAAAAAAAAAAGTGTACAGAAATTGTTAAAATTATGTTTTTATGTGGACTCGCCTCCAGTTCATTAAGTATACCTGGTTCTCACCTTAGCACCTCCTCCACCACCTTAGCACCACCCACCTGTCCTAGTCCCTCCCTTGTGCTATGATAATGAGGGGGAGGGTTTTTACTATGTCACTAAAGGGCTGTTTTTCTATTGGCACGTTTGACCCCCAAGGTTTCAGCCTCCAGGTAGAAACTCAAAATAGTCAGAGAAGAAATAAAACACCATAAAAACACCACCAGGGGGCTTAATGAAGTTCTATCAACCTCATAGACACATGAAAAACTGAAAAAGTGCAAAACCATGGCACCACCTCTTTAAGTAAAGAAATGTATTACTTTTTCCACCACTGGTGTTGACTGAGTGGGTTATACAACTTTAGCATGCTCCTCTTATTTGGAAAAAACAGCCTCTATGTCACTCAGTGATTGAAAATGCTTCAGTAGCAGAGCTGATCAGCGCTCTAGGCGAGCAGGTTTTCGGGTTTTGGGCGGATTATGATACGTTTTTGGCTACTTTATTTCGGTTTTAGGGTTAGGGTTAGGTTAGGGTTATGTTATCTAATTCTGATTTTACCGATTTATTATCATTATTTTTCGCCTGTATGGACCACTCGCCAAAGAGTCCCGCTTTGGCCACGCCCCTACCTCAGAAAACGGCTGCACTGAGAGGGCTTTCAGAATGAATAATGGAGTGAAACGAAATGAAAAATTCAGGCTAGTAAATTATAGAAATCTACCAAAACTAGCTGTCAAAACAGACTGTTGTGTTGTTGTTACACGTTATACGACTCTGATTCCGTAACGCTGGCAAGCAATGTAAGAGCACACAGGGAGGTGGCTTTTCTGGGGGTTCCGTGTGGAAAAAAAGCAAAGCCGCCATTAATGACGTTTCTCCCAGCTTTTATTGTGGAATTGTTGTACAAAAGTGGCTTCTCCCCCTCCCCCCTCTCTCTCTCTCTCTCTCTCTCTCTCTCTCTCTCTCTCTCTCTCCTCTCTCCCTCCCTCTCCCGTTCTCTCCCTCATTTGCTTTGCATGCCTCACTTTTACAGCCACCAGGGGAACCTGCTATTGTCTCATGTTGCTCACACTCACACACAAACACACACACACACACACACACCCACACACACACACACACACACACACACACACACACACACCCACTCACTCACTCACCCCCCCCACACACACACACACACGCACACGCACACCCACACCCACACCCACACCCACACACACACACACACACACACACGCACACACCCACACGAGCAGTGATTCCTAGTCTTCTAATGGCCCCATTTAGACAAATCTGTCGCATCAGCAAGTCGTGCTTGTGAATAAGGAGAGAATAATAAGGATGGTGTGTGCAATGGGGGGACGACGACACTTGTTTTCAGGATCCTTCCATCCACATGACGTCCCCTGACACAAATATTGTTATATTACAATATAATGGGCCCACGGACCCATCAGCCAATATGTCGCTAGTGAGTTTCGGTATACGCATTGAATTCTCAGCCCGATGTAGGCCGCGAGGGTATTCGCAACTGGGCCCCCAAATAATTGGCAAGCCACTAAGATTTGAATGATAATACAACATTAATATTATAAAATGTTAACAATGTATAGAAAAAAGATGACATGGTATTTTTGTTTCGTTTTTTTTATCTTAACCCATTCAATCCGCATACTGTGTCATTTTAGATTTTAGCTATAACCATTATTCTATACTTTGGCTATTTTGAAAAATCTTGAACATTTGTGCAAATCTTTGAATATATATATTTTTTTTTACTCAAATCTTCTGCTTCTGGGGGGTCCCTGGAACTAAATATTTTCAGATTAGGGTCCACGGCCACCGTCCTTGACATGAAAATGTTTGAGCACCACTGATATACTGTAGAAATGTACGTTTTTCAGAAACCTGTTAGGATTTAGAAGACATTTGTAGATGCGTTCCTGGATTGAATGGGTTAATACCGATAAATAGCAACAAAATTTATACCACCTTGGTTCTCTATCGATCCAAGCCGGAAAACAATCAATTGATTGATCATCAAAATAAACCTGGAAATGCACGCACGTGTTGGTGTTCATATTGATGTTGTTGGTGCATGTGTTTATGTTCATGTGTGTGGGTACAGCCTGTTTGTGTGTATTGCATTTGTTTGTTTTTACATACGTGTGAATATATGTCTGTTCGGTAACCTTTACAGTTTGCCGATGACGGTCTGGGCAATCGTTAACATTTTCATATCGTTCAAATGTGGCCACTCGACCCGTGCAGTCACCAGGGGGATTGGAGCTTAATATCGACATAGGGAAAACCAATCGGTGATCGTCCCGAATGTGTATGTGTGTGTGTGTGTGTGCGTGTGCGCGCGTGCGTGTGCATTGGTTAACCATTCATCTCCAGTGTGTGCTGTCGTGTGGTCGTTATGCGGTGAAGGGAGGTCATTGTATAGAAATACTGCTGAAGCTCCACTCTCATGTTTATGAGTCACGTGATGAAGGAACGGAAACTGCTGAGCACTACTCCACACACACATACACATGCACACAAATGTGCTCTCAAAACATGCACACACATTAATACTGTCCTCTCTATCTTTCTCTTTCTCTCTATCTATCTCTCTCTCTGTCTTTCTATCTCTTGCTGACAAAATAGACACAAGTACGTCAGCACACTCTGCATACTCTGTCTGCTCTCTTTGTTGCTCTCGAACCATAAACACAATTTATCGCCCTCTCTCTCTCTCTCTCTCTCTCTCTCTCTCTCTCCCGCCCTCGCTCTGTCTCATTTGCTTTTTATCTCTCAAATGCTGTACACACACAAACACACCAGACTTAGCTATCCTCGTTTTTTTTTCCCGCCCTCAAACCTCACTCACATCCATACAGGAGAGGTTAGCTTGGTATGAACTTTTGAAAGTTGACTGCAGTATTTCGATGTGTTGCATTCACTTGGTATAAAACCTTTGCGACAAGTACAATAGCAGCAATTCATTCAAATGTAATTGTATTAACCCATTAAGACCGGTAACGCATCTGTGTCATTTTAAGATTTATTTGGTTATTCAAAAATAGCAGATCTACAAGCTCATAGCGTGGCGCCGAGTGCCGCACTATGAGCTTGTAGATCTGCTATTTTTGTGCAAATCATTTGAATATATATAATTTTTTTAAGCCAATTGTGTTTTACTCAAATCTTTGCTTCTGGGGATTCTACAAATGTCTTCTAAATCCTAACAGTTTTTTTGAATATCAGTGGTTTTCTATATCAGTGGTTCTCAAACGTTGTCATGTCAAGGACCCCCAAAATGATATATATTTGGCCGCGGACCCCCATCTCAAAATACCCCAAAATACCCCCAGAAGCAAAGATTTGAGTAAAAAAATGTCCATTAAAAAAAAAAAATCATTCAAATATTTGCACAAATGTTCAAGATTTTTCAAAAATAGCAGATATACAAGCTACAAGATATACAATACATCTGCTATTTTTGAATAGCCAAAGTATAAAATAATGGTTAAAGTGGGCCCAGCTTTAATGGGTTAAAGTCAGTTGCTCTGTTTATATGAACAGCATTTCTATGCACCGGGGTCATTTTGTGTAAACAGTGCAGGGATACACACAATAATATGTAGTCCTTAAGGTGGTTGTATTCCATTAGACATCGTTCTCCTGTCACAACAGCTCACACTCACACATCTTGCTGCTGTGTTTGCACATTGTTGTACTTCACCCAGCAGATATGAGAGGTCTTTGTCATTAGTCATGTTTTCAAACGCTCCTTGGGTGATTGTAATCCGTGGGAAGTATGTGTCTCTGATGTCTGAGGTGGTTAGCTCAGTTTCTGCCTCGTTTTGTGTGCAGTGGGTGCACAGTCTCTCTTCTCTCCTCTCCTCTCCTCTCCTCTCCTCTCCTCTCCTCTCCTCTCCTCTCCTCTCCCCTCCCCTCCCCTCCCCTCCCCTCCCCTCTCCTCTCCTCTCCTCTCCTCTCCTCTCCTCTCCTCTCCTCTCCTCTCCTCTCCTCTTTCTCTCTCTCTCTCTCTCTCTCTCTCTTTCTCTCTCTCTCTCACAACCACCCACGCACACACTCTCACACACACACACACACACTTTTTGATCACTTAAACCCTACATACTTTATTGACCGGTGTCCCCCAGGAGTGTGTACTTGGCCCCATCCTTTTTTCCCTCTAGAGCACAGCAATTGTCTATGCCGCAGTGTAAACGCTGTGCAGTTTTGGCCGAATGTTTGCCTATTTTTACTAAATGTTGGTAATGTTCGCCCATTATGACATGCCCTATAGGGTTCATCTGGTTAATTATCTGGGTAAGTGTAGGGTGTGTTTGAGAATAAGGTGAAGTTAAAAAACATGGAAATAAGGCAGGTGTTCCGCCAAAAGCCGGCGTATAGTCCTGTGAGTGAGGCGAAAGCCGAGCGAGTTCCCGCGCTGAGCGAGTTCCCGCGCTGAGCGGTGCGAAGGTACCTGTCTGACCTAGATTTAAAATGGGAGTGAGACTGTGTTGTACTGTAAACACACAAACAAACCCAATCCCCCTCTTTCTCTCTTATCTCACTCTCTCAAACGCATGCATGTACATGAACAAGTACTGTACACGTACTCTCAAGTCATACAGGCACAAACGTATGCACAGATACACTGCATTGCAAGAGGTGCACACACACGCACGCACGCACGCATGCACACGCACACGCACACGCACACGCACACGCACACGCACACGCACACGCACACGCACACACACACACAATCCCATTCAATCCGGGAACGCATCTGTGTCATTTTGAGATTTCTTTGGCTATTAAAAAATTGTGAAAATGTGTGCAAATCTTTGAATATATATATTTTTAAAGCCAACATTTGTAACTCAAATCTTTGCTTCTGGTGGGGTCTAAATATTTTGAGTTGGGGGTGGGGGGGGGGGCGGGGCGGTGTCCGCGGACAAATACATATCATTTTGGGTGGTCCTTGACATGAAAAAAGTTTGAGAACCACTCATATTAAAGCAACATAAAAAAAACAAAAAACAAAAAACAAAAAACATATAATATTCAGACCTACAGACCTTGTAGCAGACCTACAAGCAGCTTGTAGATCTGCTATTTTTGAATATCCAAAGACATCTAAAATGACAGAGATCCGTTCTTGAATGGGTTAAAGAACCATTGTTTGGACAGCTCTTCTATGGTTAGAATGGTCCCCGTCTGTGACCATTGTACTGTCATGTAGAATGAACACTTCCATGGCCACGCAGCAAAATACACAGTGTTCATTGAAGTGTAAAAAAATGACCTGTAATTGTAAGATGAAATGAATTAGTCCAACTAACAGTTTGCACTCCTACAAGCACTGCAATACAGGATCTAATGACTTGTGAAAGAACATGAAACAACAGGGAGTGTGTGATGTACAGCAGGCTGGCCTTACCTGTTGAGAGCTTTAAATAAACAAGTAGAAGGACTTTAAAATGGAGTCAAGCTAAGACAGGAGTGGTGTGCTCTCTCTTTTATGTTTTTGTTAGCAGTCTAGCAGCAGAGTTCTGGAAAAGGCTGTAGACTTTCAATGGACTTTTAGGAAGACCCATAAAAAGTGTATTTGTAGTCCAACCTGCTTGAGATAGAAGCATGAATAACTCTTTCAGCGTCTTAGGAGTTGTACTTTTACAATATGTCTGAGATTAAACAATGCTGTTTTGGTCACTTGGTTTACATGGAACTTGAAGTTGAAATTCAAACCAGAGTCTAAAATAACACAGGCTTTGTACTTCTTTTTGATCATAGGGAGTCAGGTTGCCAAATGCCAATTATTTTAAAGAGCTCATCATCCCTTTTTGCTTTGAGGCTGTCTTATCCTCGTTTAATTTGAGAAAGTTATTACTCAATTTATTAAATGGTTCATTAGGCTAGTGATTAGATGTTGGCTACGCAACCACTGTTTTGTTTGCTATCTCCGCAAGGCAGAAGGCCAGGGGACGGAGATGATGTTTTAACACGTGCGTGCCTGCCTGCGTGCGTGCGTGACGCTCACAACGCGTCGCATGGCGACGCGTTGTGAGCTTGTAGATCTGCTATTTTCAAACATAGTACTTTTACTTTTTGTACTTTAAGTGTATTTTGATGCCAAAACTTTTGTACTTTTACTCAAGTAAATTATGAATTCCGGACTTTTACTTGTAACAGATATTACTATTATATTATAATATTTCTACATTGCAGTATTGATACTTTTACTTAAGTAAAACATTTGAGTACTTTTTCCACCACTGGTATAGAGTAAAGTATAGGGTTTGTTGTTTCAAAAATAATCTTGAGCTTAGCCTCTGAGGAAGCTAGAAGCATTGCCAGATGATGGATAATCTGGTGTATTTTTAAAATTTTGGTTGTTTTTTGGCATCGCCAGCTCTCAGATGCAGAGTGGGAGGACATGCTGGAGGCCTTCGATGAGAGGACTTACCTGAGCGTGAAGCGTTGGAGGCCAGGAGATGACCCCTACGCCCTGTACGCCTTCAACCAGAGAGAGAGCGAGCGTATTCCCAGCAACAGAGCCCTGCGGGACACACGACACTACAGGTAGGCCTATGCTTCAAACAGCAATGCACTGCACCTGTATACTATATGCGGGGAGGGGGGAGGTTGTGTGTGTGTGTGTGTGTGTGTGTGTGTGTGTGTGTGTGTGTGTGTGTGTGTGTGTGTGTGTGTGTGTGTGTGTGTGTGTGTGTGTGTGTGTGTGTGTGTGTGTGTGTGTGTGTGTGTGTGTGTGTGTGTTACCTCAATATTTCCTTTTACATCTCAGGATTGTCTGACAGGATCATTGACATCCTGCTGTATTTGGTTTTGCGAGCCAAAAACTACAGGAGATACAAAAGAATGTGTTGCTTTTATGTGTCCGATGTGTGGACTTGATGTGTGTGTGTGTGTGTGTGTGTGTGTGTGTGTGTGTGTGCGTGTGTGCGTGCGTGAGTGCGTGAGTGCGTGAGTGAGTGAGTGAGTGAGTGTTTTGCACGGGCGTGAGCCTGCTCTTTCTTGTATGCCTGCGTCTGATTAATTTTGTCCTCTCTTGTGCTCTGCTGTAACAGGAGCAGGTAGTGTTTCTATGCTCATTTGTTTCCATGAGGGACTGTTCTCCCCTGCTGTGTGAACTTCAGGTGTTATGCAAGGTAGTGTTTCTATGCTCGTTTGTTTCCATGAGAGACTGTTCTCCCTTCTGTGTGAACTTCAGGTGTTATGCAAGGTAGTGTTTCTATATGCTCATTTGTTTCCATGAGGGACTGTTCTCCCTTGCTGTGTGAACTTCAGGTGTTATGCGAGGTAGTGTTTCTAAGCTGGTTCGTTTGAATTTTGATGGCCGTGGCCTGGCGGACAGAGAGTCACCAGAATAATTAGTCAGAAAGTCACCGGTTCACCTCCCGCGGCCCCCCAAACTGAATTCCCGCCACCAAAACTTCAGGTGTCATGTGAGGTAGTGCTCCTGTGCTGGTTTGCTTCAAGAGACTCTTCTCCCTGCTGCGTTGAACTTCTGCGATAATGCAAGGTAGCGTTTCTATGCCGGTTTGTTTCCAGGGAGGCACTGTTTCTCCCTGCTGTGTTGAACTTCAGGTGTTATGCGAGGTAGTGTTTCTATGCTGGTTTGTTTCCAGGGACTATTCTCCCTTGCTGTGTGTGACTTTTGCCAGCCGTGGCCTAGTGGGCAGAGAGGCTGTCTGGTAATCAGAAAGTCACCGGTTCGCCCAAACCGAATTCCCGCCACTGCATTAATAATTAATCATATTAAATCCAAAACATCAGGTGTCATGTGAGGTAGTGTTCCTGTGCTGGTTTGCTTCCAGAGACTCTTCTCCCTGCTGTGTTGAACCTCTGCTGTAGTGGGAGGTAGCGTTTCTATGCCAGTTTGTTTCCAGGGAGGGACTGTTTCTCCCTGGTGTGTTGAACTTCAGGTGTTATGCGAGGTAGTGTTTCTATGCTGGTTCGTTTCCAGAGACTGTTCTCCCTTGCTGTGTGAACTTCAGGTGTTATGCGAGGTAGTGTTTCTATGCTGGTTTGTTTCCAGGGAATGGCTCTCCCTGCTGGGTTGAACTTCAGGTGGGAGGAAGGGAGAAGGAGGTGAGACCGAGAGCCAGAGGAGGTGAGATGAGAGCTTCTTCTAGACAGCTCAGGGAAGACGGGGAGATGAGGAGAGGAGAATGGAGGTGAAGACGGAAGGGGTGGGAGAGGAGAGGGGATTAGGGGATAGACAGACAGAGAGAGAGAGAGCGAGAGAGCGAGAAAGGGGAAGGAGCGAGCAGAGGAAAAGTGGATGAGAGGAGAGCGGGAGGAGGTGAAAGCGAGGAAAGAGGGGAGATGGAGGAGAAGGGCGAAGTGCCACAAGCTGTTGAGAGGAGAGATAATTGCCACATGCGGAGCCTGAGAGGCTGGGGAGACTGTGTGTGTGTGTGCGTGCGTGCGTGCGTGCGTGCGTGCGTGCGTGCGTGCGTGCGTGCGTGCGTGCGTGCGTGCGTGCGTGCGTGCGTGCGTGCGTGCGTGCGTGCGTGCGTGTGGGTGTGTGTCTGTGTGTGTGAGAGAGAGGGCGCGAGAGAGCATGCATGCATTTGCATATCTTTGTTTATCCCCGTGTCTTTACTCTGTGCACGGTTTGTGTGTGTGTGCACAGTTCTCTTTTGCGTGTGTCACGTGCGTGAGCCTGCCTGTTCCCTCGCTCTCATCCGTGCGTGTGTGTGTGTGTATGTGTGTGTATGTGTGAGTGTGTGCTCGCACGCACGCGTGCGTGTGTGTGTGTGTGCGTGTGTGTGTGTGTGTGTGTGCGCGCGCGTGTGTGTGTATGTGTGTGTGTGTGCGATCCACTCCTTTCCAGCGCTCTGCCATTATCTCTATAAGCAGAGGGAGCCTCCCTGTGTCTTTGCCAGTCTTATAATGCCTGATTTATACTTGGGCACGTGCCGGTGTCGCGTCGCGAGCGTTGTAGATCGCCTATTTTTCTGTGCGAGACACCGGCGCGCAACCAAGTACAAATCACCCTTAAGCCCCACTGTAGTACTACAGCCTGGATAAGATAACACCACAGCAACAATACACTGCCACTCAGTACCGACACACAGCGTGTAATACCATTCAAGACAATGAGGGGATACAGCGACGAAGCTTCAGCAGGACAATGGACGACATAATAATAACAGCTTCTTCTGTACAAGATAATTATGCCTGGTTTATGCTTGGTTGCTGCGCGGTGCGAGCTTGTAGATTGGCTGTTTCCACGCTCGTATAAAATACGTATAAATGAGGCTTTAGCTGAAAGAGGAAACAGAAACTGATCTAATAATAATAAAGGATTATTGTATCATGGACGTGGACAGAATGCAGACATGGACATTCCAGGAAAGACAATGAATCCACATTGCAATGAATTTGTTTGGAAAACCCCAAAACAGGATAATGCACTAAAGATGCAGATAAATTGTGATGGAATTGAGAAAATAAATGGATTATTACCATACAATGCAACTGGCTAATAAAAGATCATATGTATCAGACTGGCCCTATCTGAGGTATAATAATATAATATCTCTGCTGTCCGGCAGAAACCAGCTAACTCCAAAACGTACATTTTTCAGGAAATGTAAAAAACAAAACAAAAAGTGGAGTTAGGAGGTTTTGTTCATCATTGATAAGAACAGCTGAATGGACCTCTAAGCTCACAATGAGGTTGGAGGTCAAAAGGGGGTGGAGCCTGGAGTCAGCAAAACCAGCTAACTCCACCCACCTTTGGAGCAGTTAGCTGGTTTAGCAGAAAGTTTGAGGATCCAATGGAGTTAGCTGGTTTTGTCAGAAGCACTTTTTAATACTTTTCATTGATTCAATATTTTTTGTATCAACACACAGACGTAAAGGGTGTTCAATAGCACTGATTTATGGAAAAAAATGCAAAAGCGAAAAACTGGAGGTAGCTGGTTTCTGCCGGACAGCAACGATTATGTAATATCTCCTTTGGCCACCCTTTGGTTCATTTCAGTAAATGTACAGTTTCCCTTTCGGAGGGGACCCGAGTTCAAATCATTGGTGGATACACACATACAGGATAATGTGTTTGTGTCATAATGAAAGTTTCTTGGACCCACGTAAAACAATGCGTTGTGACCATAGACCGTAAAAAAATATGGACAGCACCACGCCATTGGTTTTCGACAGACCGTAAATTAAGCCTATTTTTCAGCAATTTCAAATACGCCATCTTTCTATATCCGGTCCGATGCTAACGGAAATGAATGCCATTGGCTGCAACCGCAGCGAGGGCGGGTCTTCCATCGGTAGAACCAGTAGAAAGCCTAGAAACATAGCCTACTTTATCATTAATTGAAAATTGAAAACACTTTATTGAGAACATAAAGTGTTTATGAAAAGGTTTACTAAGGTAATAAAATGAAGTATAAAGTCAGCCAGCGAACGGGGATTGCCTCTTGATTGTGACCCCTGTTACTGAACAAACACTTTATTGCAGTGATTACTATGGGAACATATTTAATGACTCAGGACACCCAGTTAAATACTGTTCTCTGAATGAACCTGTTTTCTTGGACCTGTCAGCTCCTGACTTTCCTGAGAACAAAGTAATAACTACACGCAATCCCACGTTACAGGCCTGAACATGCGGAACGGTGACACGGAACCAATGATTTTTAATTTTCATATTTCAGGCTGATAGGAAGCATAGGAAGCCAGCGGGATTGTAAATTCAGAATTCTTTCACACGATAATGGATTCATAATATGTCAAAGCCAATTTGTGAATAGCCAATTTGCCAATTTGTGAATAGCCAAAGAAATCCAAAATGTCCCACTGTGCCACACTAAATAATAATTACTGTTTTTGTTTCTATGTATAAAATTTAAAAAAGGAACCAAACGAACGCTCTTGTGAGGAAATGGCCTTGCGTATTGTGTAATCTGTAATCTGTCTGTGCTCTTCAACAGGGGTTCCCAGGGGTCCTTGAGGGGCTTCAGGGGGTCCCCAGCATAATCAGTTAATATAAAAAAAAATCGATCTACAAGCTCATAGCGCGTCACTTTGTGACGCGCTATGAGCTTGTAGATCTGCTTGTACTTTGAACATATTTATATTTTTTAGAGCATTTTTAACGCTAATCTTTGCTTCTGGGGGTCCATGGTACAAAATAGTTTTTGTGATTGGGGTGTGCGGTCAAATACGTATCATTTTGGGTAGAACCACTGCTCAACAACGAGTAGAGAAGAGTGACTTTGACACTAAGCTACTTTCTTTCCTGTCACCGCATACTGTACTGAGCACAGTGAATCTTGTGAATCTTAATCTAACACATAGAGAGTCAAAACTGGTCTTTGAGGGAAGGAGTTAACCCATTAAGACCGGGAACGCATCTGTGTCATTTTTAGATATCTTTGGCTATTGAAAAGGTAGGTATACAAGCTCATGAGCTTGTAGATGTGCTATTTATTTATTTTTAATCGTGATTAAATTGCTTCTCGGATTTTACAAATGTCTTCTAAATCCTAACAGGGTAACATGTATTTGGCCACTGACCCCTATCTGAAAATATAGTGTTCCAGGGACCCCCAGAAGCAAAGATTTGAGTTACAAATGTTTGCTTTAAAACATATATATATATTTGCAAAACTGTTTACGATTTTTAAAAAATAGCAGATCTACAAGCTCATATCTGCTGTTTTTGAATAGCCAAAGAAATCAAACAATGACACGGATGCTTTCCCGGATTGAATGGGCTAAAGGGACAGTTTGTAAGGACCAAGTCCTCTTAGCAGTGACTCAGCGAGAGTCAAAGGGTTCAGCAAGCAGACAATCATTTGGTCCCTTTTCACTTCTAACACAACCTGTTGCTAACCAGAGGAATGCTGCACTGTGTTATCAATACCTGTGTGTGTGTGTGTGTGTGTGTGTGTGTGTGTGTGTGTGTGTGTGTGTGTGTGTGTGTGTGTGTGTGTGTGTGTGTGTGTGTGTGTGTGTGTGTGTGTGTGTGTGTGTGTGTGTGTGTGTGAGCGTGCGTGCGTGCGTGCGTGTGTGCGTGCGCACGTGCACCAGAGAAGTAGTGACATCATTGATTGGTCCTGTCACGTATTGATTTGCCCTCATTGATTGGCTGGTGTATCTGTCAGTCAAACACCTTATCAGGCCCAGCGCTAACGAGCCAGTGTCACTTCCCTTTGTGCTCCTGTGTCCTACTGTAGTGTGTGTTTATGTGTGTGTGTTGTTGTCTGTGTGTGTATCTGTGCTTATGCATGTGTCACTGTGTTGGTGACCCTTACGTGTCAATCTTTACACTCTCAGAGTTAAATTAACACAAAAAGGGTATTTAAAATAAGTGTGTGTGTGCGTGTGTGTGTGTGCGCTCCCCCACCTCTGTTTCTTCCTCCCATCTTCATCATCCCTCCTCCCCTCCCTGCTCCTCTGCACCTTGCTTCCTGCTCCCTATACTCTCCTCTCCTCCTCATTGCCTTTCACCGTTCTCCTTTCTCCTTTCTCCCTACTCTTTGCTCCTCCTCTGCTCTCTAGTATAGATGTGTGTGTGTGTGTGTGTGTGTGTGTGTGTGTGTGTGTGTGTGTGTGTGTGTGTGTGTGTGTGTGTGTGTGTGTGTGTGTGTGTGTGTGTGTGTGTGTGTGTGTGTGTGTGTGTGTGTGTTGGATGGTAAAATTGACCGATGCTTGTGTCCTGGCATGCTTCAATGCATCCTGAGCTTGTAGATCGCCTATTTTCGAAAACCCGACGCCGACGTGCAGCTAAGTATAACATGAGGCTTAAGTGGGTGGTTGTGTGTTGCTTCTTGGCCAGCCAGACACTTTCTTTTTTAACCCATTAAAACCGGGAAAGCATATGTGTCATTTTAGATTTTAGAGATATATATATATATATATATATATATATAGCAACATACGTTTTTTCAGAAAATTCTTAGGATTTAGCACAGTGGTTCTCAAAAATAGCTGATATACAAGCTCACAGCGTGTCACTTTTGCGCTGTGAGCTTGTACATCTGCTATTTTTGAAAAATCTTGAAAGTGTTTGAAACAGTTTGAATGATTTAGATTATTTTCTTTAACCCAAATCTTCTCCTCTGGGGGGGGGGCTCTAGCACAAAACATTTTCAGAAGGGGGGGGGGGGGGTCCGCAGCCAAATATATATCAAGTTGGGGGTCCTTGGCACGAAAATGTTTGAGAACTACCGATTTAGAAGGCATTTGTAGAATCGGTCTCAGGTCTTAATGGCCTCCCTCCAGTGTTTGTAGTGTTTTCCAGCAGTTTGATGTTGTGCAGTTCCTACCTGTAGTGTTGTGTGTGTGAGAAGGACTCACACAGTGCACCTACTGTGGAGTCTGTCTTCCACTGTCTCCTTCATGTACACACACACACACACACACACACACACACACACACACACGCGCGCGCACACGCACACGCGCACACACACACACACACACACACACACACACACACACACACACACACACACACACACACACACACACACACATAACACACCATATACACAGAGGCACACCACTACTGGGCTTACCCGCTGAGCTGTCGATAATTACTGGTAAAACACTGTGATAAACACAGACACATGAGAACACGCACACGCACACACTCACGCGTGTGCGCGCGTGTGTGCGTGTGTGTGTGTGTGTGTGTGTGTGTGTGTGTGTGTGTGTGTGTAATTGTGGTCTGGAGCTGCTGGTAATGTGTTAATGTATTCAGTCTCTCTGGCTTCCAACAACATGACTCACTGTCTATCAGACAGAGATTAGTGAGATAGACTCTTATCTCAATGAATGAACTGATGAATGAATCGTTTTACAATAATATTCCATTGTTTAATAGAGAGCTTTAATGTTGTGGAATAAAGTACAATGTCACTCATACTCATTTATATACTCTATTATTACTATATTATTTATATACATTAATGCTTTAAACCTGGCGTCCATACTTTGGGCATGTTGTTATACGCAAAACATTTTCAAACATGAAAAAAAAAATGCAGATATACAAGCTCACAACGTCTCTTGAGACGCGTTGTGCAGCTTGTAGACCGAATATTAAAAACAAAACATATAGGGCAGTGGTTCTCAATAGAGTTCTCAAATTCTGTCCGAACACAACCAGATCCGACCCGCGTTTTTTTTGGCCGGGCCGAAAATGTATGCTAATTGGTTGGGCCGAGCCGAGCCTCGAGTTCCTTAAAAAAAAAATATATATACTAATAATAATATATTTCCCCGAAAAAATTTTTTTCAACTGCCCCTAGCGGCCGAACAATAAGGCCGACAGAAATGGCAGTGGATCCGTTGGATGCAGCTCAAAGTGAACATTAAAAAAAAAGTGTTATTAAAAAAAAAAAGTGAAATCATAGGAATACCCGTATAGGATTCCATGCAGTTATAACACCCTCCCTTCCCGGCTCCCTCCCCCAACATGGGCCAATTGCACGTGTTCGTACAGACGCTCGACAAAGCCGGATGCACCACGGGGGGGGGGGGGGATTCGAACCCACAACCTCCACGCTGCGGCGGTAGGCAGCTACTTTACCGCTGAGCCACCCGAGCGCCGCGATACACAGGGCTTAAGTGGTTAATGCTGTGTATGGATGATATGATGATTATTAACAGCATGAGTTGGCCGTTTTATTGTGTACGTTCAGCAGTTTCTTTCTTAGGTTAGCGTACAGCTTAACCCATTCAATCCCGGAACGCATCTGTGTCATTTTAGATGTCTTTGGTGATTCAAAAATAGCAGATCTACAAGCTCATAGCGCGGCACCGAGTGCCGCACTATGAGCTTGTATATCTGCTATTTATGAAAAATCGTGAAAATGTGTGCAAATCTTTGAATATATATATATTTTTTAAAGCGAACATTTGTAACGCAAATATTTGCTTCTGGGGGGTCCCTGGAACAACATATTTTGAGATGGGAGTCCGCGGCCAAATACAGTACATAGCATGTTGGGGGTCGTTGACACAAACAAGTCTGAGAACCACTGTTTTAGCAACATAGGTTTTTTCAAAAAAAAACTCTTAGGATTTAGAAGGCATTTTGTAGAATCGGCCTCAGGCGTTAATGGGTTAATAAGTAGTGCAGTGAGGTCAGTGTGGAGTCCAGTCAGTGTCGGTCAAGGTCATTGCAGCCGTTACCTGGAAACAGTGAGTGAAACAGTCCATAGAATCCAAGACTGCTGATGACAGCACCTCACAGCGCCATGTTCCTTTCACCACACATTCTCCTCCATTACTGTTTAACGCACGCACACGCACGCACACCCTGAAAGCACACGGCTGAAATGCCTGGCCGTCTCACTTGGCTGGTCCATAATGACTAGAGAGACTTTGGTTCTAAATGGGCTTCCTGCTCTCAGCCTTTGTCACAGAAGCTGAAAATGTTCTACCTGAGATTTATCAACTGTAGAGGAACGGATTAAAGGAATAGACCGTCTCTCGGAGAGACAGTATGTACGTACGCAACAAATTATACGGATGGCTGCCGGAAACTGCATTTAACCCGTTCAAGCCAGGAACGCGTCTGTGTCATTTTAAGACGTCTTTGGGCTATTCAAAAATATCAGATATACAAGCTCATAGCGCGGCACCGAGTGCCGCGCTATGAGCTTGTAGATCCGCTATGTTTGAAAAGTCGTGAAGATATGTGCAAATCTTTGAATATGTGTATTCTTTTTTTAAAACGATTTTTTTTAACTCAAATCTTTGCTTCTGGGGGGGTCCCTGGAACAACATATTTTGAGATGGGGGTCCGCGGCCAAATACATATCATTTTGGGTGGTCCTTGACATGAAAAAGTTTGAGAACCACGATATTATTTTTCAAAACAACTGTAGAAGACATTATAATCCCCCAGAAGCAAAGATTTGAGTTAAAATGTTTGCTTTAAAAATATAAATATTCAAAGATTTGCAAAATGTTCAAGATTTTTCAAAAATAAATAGCAGATCTACAAGCGTGCCGCGCTATGAGCTCGTAGATCTGCTATTTTTGAATAGCCAAAGAAATCTAAAAATGCGTTCCTGGTCTTAATGGGTTAAAGAAAATACATTATGCATACAGGACATACGTACCGACTCAATCCTTTTGTCACACATGCAGGTAAAATGTAAATGCACTCACGTGCCCATATACAGTATGCACACACACACAACAGTGCACGTGTGCCACAGTGCATACAATTGGCAGTAATGATTTTTTTGTGCCTGTTTCAAATGTTATCTGATGTTTTTATCCACGGTGTTCAACAGTAGAATCAACTGAACTCACTGTATTGCCAGAGAGGAAAGTGGAGACGGATAAGAAGAGGTATAGATATCGTTGTTGTCGGGCAGAAACCACTTCTCTCCACATTCTAACCTTTTCTTTTTTTTTTCGTAAATTAATGCTGTACTTGATCACACTACAGCGTCACACAAAAGTGTGAGATCTACAAGCTTGTTTTAACCCATGTAGACCTGGAACGCATTTGTGTAACTTTTTTTATTTGAGCTAAAAAGCATTATTTTACACTTTGGCTATTAAAAAATAGCATATACTGTATACTGTTTTTCTGCTATTTTTGAAAAATCGAGAAAATGTGTGCAAATCTTTGAATATATATTTTTTAAAGCGAACATTTGTAACTCAAATCTTTGCTTCTGGGGGTCCCTGGAACAAAATATTTTGAGATGGGGGTCCGCGGCCAAAAACATATACATTTTCGGGTCCTTGACATGAAAAAGTTTCAGAACCACTGACATAGCAACATAAGTTTTTTTCAAAAAACTGTTAGGATTTAGAAGACATTTGTAGAATCGGAACCTCAGGCCTTAATGGGTTAAGCTTGTAGATGTGCTACATTTGCTATTTTTGAATTTGAATCCTGAAAAGTAACAGTTTGGGATATATGAGGTTTCCAACCGACAGAGATGATATGTGAGAGAGAGAGAGAGAGAGAGAGAGAGAGAGAGAGAGAGAGAGAGAGAGAGAGAGAGAGAGGGCTTAGCTTCTGTCGTAAGCCTTTTTTTTTCACAGAGCTGAAAATGTTCTACCTAAGATGTATCAACTGTATAGGATGGATAAAGGAACAGACCGTCTGTCAAAGTAGACGCACACGCAAATTATATGGCTGGCGGCTGTAAAGTGCGTATAAAAAATACATTATGCATACAGGATATACTTACTGACTCTATAATGTAAATGAAGTTGGCAGTCACATATAGGCCACCAGCCTTCAACAGCCCACCAAGAAAGCACTGGAAACGGGTGGCAGAATTACTGTTTGCATCTCCGGCACCAACAGCAGGCAGTGTTGCCAGATTTTGCGAGAAATAAGCAATCAGGTCTATGAAAACAAACCAAAAAGAAGCAACTATAGGCTGATTGAAAATAGCCGATCTACAAGCTCACAACGACGCGTTGTGAGCTTGTAGATCTGCTATTTTCTAAATAAATCTTGAAAAAAATGTGAAAAATGTGGAATATTTTTAAAACATTTTAACAACACAAATCTTGTATGGGGGGGGGGGGTCCCCACTCCCTGGCACATATAAATATTAAATTGGGGGTCCTTGACCACTGGTTTAAACAACATTAGGAAACAAGCCCAAAATAAGCAACTATAGACTTTAGAAATAAGCCCAAAAAAACACAATCCGCAACGACCAATATTTACAAGCAACTTTACAGAAAAACAAGCCCAAAGTCGCTTATAAGAAGCGGACATGGCAACACTAAAAGCTGGGTGCGTTCCAGCTGGAGAGTATGCATTTTCTGCTGCGCCTTAGTATACCTTACCTTCATTCATTGTCTCCGCCAGGGCGAAAGCGTGGCCGAGACTATAGGTTTTGTCCGTCCGTCCGTCTGCCCGTCCGTCTGTGAACAGCTAATCCCTGGCACCGTTGGCCCGATCGACGTGAAACTGTGCACACACACTCCCTAGAGGCCAAGGAAAAACCTCTGTCATGCATTTTTCACATCAGCCTTTTATAGCGCTTAATCCCTCAACTTCTACAGATTCCACTCTCCACCTCTATATAATGACTGAATTCCGAACATTTCTGGCCCACAATATATTTCAATGAACCTTTTTAATGATGCATTCCAGCTGTGAAACTGGTGACTTGAGGCTACATGGACTCTGGACTATGGAAACTGCCCTTGAGCAAGACGCTGAACCCGAAACAAATTCCATATAGGACGCTGATCTTTATGGTGTAGGGTCTTATACAGTATACTGTGTGTGTGCGCCTGTGTGTGTGTGTGTGCGCGCGCGTGTGTGTGTTAGAGAGAGGAGGGAATTGTTCTGTCAGGATCCTGAGTGTTACGCTATTATCCTCCATGTCTGTAATGCTGTCTCCTGTCATCTTCTTCTCTCTCTCTCTCTCTCTCTCTCTCTCTCTCTCTCTGCTGTCCAGTTGGGTAATGAAATAGTCCATGCAAATATACCTACCTAATAGACTGAAGAAGAGGAGAGGAAAGGAAATGAAAGGAAAGGAAAGGAAAGGAAAGGGAGCGAGGATTAGATGGGAACAAGCAAGGCGAGGAGAGGAGACGAGAGGAGAGGAGGGGTGAAGAAGGTTAAAAGTTAAAAAGCACAACCACGTGGTGAGATTGATTTTAAAAAACACACAGTTTTTTACAAGAAGAGACTGCTGGGGGGAAAACGTGATAATATAAAGATGAGAAAAGAGAGAGGTGAGAATTGTATCTATATTGAGATGCTGGTTGAAAGCAGGGAGGATGACACATGGTGAATGTCACACCTGTATAACTTATTCATGTATACCTTTAATTACACTGAGAGAGAGGGAATGGGGGGGGGCAAGGTTCACAGAATAGTGGTTCTCAACCTGTTGGGTCCCCACATGATTTTGGGGGGTCCCCAGATGACAGTGAAGTGACAATTTAAATATAGACAATTTAAGGACTTTTTATACCTTTTTAATACCCCCCCAAAAAAACTATGAAAACTGGTCAATCATTGGCCAAATTGTCAAATGATATAAGAAAAATGAAAAAAGAAATAGCAGATCTACAAGCTCACAAAGCCTCGCAATGCGAGGCTTTATTTATCTGTGGAACCGAGTCAGACCTAATTTCATGCCTCAGCTCCTACAATTTCAAATGCTTATCAGGGTGGGGGTCCCCCAGTTCAAATATGGTTATTTAGGGGGGTCATGGCCTGAAAAGGTTGAGAACCACAGAGAGAGAGAGAGAGAGAGAGAGAGAGAGAGAGAGAGAGAGAGAGGGGTGAGAAGGAGGAGATGAAGGGAAAGCAAGCTGCTAAGTGTAGAGGCTGACAGGCTGTGTGTGTCATGTTGAGCTGCCTTCTCAACTTACTGCAAGACATGCTGTCATACACCATAAATAGAACGCATGCACACACACACACGCACGCACACACACACACACACACACACACACACACACACACACACACACACACACACACACACACACACACGCACACACGCACACGCACACGCACACACGCACATTCACTCCCAACATACCAGTGGTGGAAAACATTTTTTTAATTCAGTATCAATACTATCATGTAGAAATACTCTGTTACAAGTAAGCCTCCTGCAGTATTCAACATTTACTTGAGTAAAATTACAAACGGCTGCTGCACTAAAAAAATCCAGAGTGTCAAGTTAACTCTCTGAGTGTAAACATGCACGCATGACTATCTAAATTGACACTCTGGATTTTTACAGGGTGTGTTTTAAAAATACACAAGTTGTGTCTCAGGACTGTAGTGAGGTCTGGACTAGACAGCTGATAGACGTAACTCCAGGGTGGTCAGTCACTGACCCAGATGCAGTGCATAGCACGACTGACTGTGTGTGTGTGGCCCTGACATGTAATCCCCTTAACTCAACATGATACATGATAGACCAATTAAAGGTAGGGTAAGTGGTTTACTTTGGTTAAAATAATTGTTAAATAGCTCTATATTCTGATAGTACTCATTGCTATAGAGTGTTTGTTCAGTAAAAGGAGTCTCCAATGTCTCTCCAGCTCTTTATTAAACAGAAAATGCATTTTCAGTGCTCTCTCCTAATTGGCTTAAATTGTGAACCTGAATGTACTATATTCTGTTTACTAAAGAGCTGGAGAGACCCCTGTGACCGAACAAACTAAAATATGTATCACTTACCCTACCTTTAGCTCAACTACATGATAGACCACTTAACTCAACCACAGCTGGTTGACTAGTAGCCTTGGAAACCCAGGCTTTTTTTTTTGTTACAAAAGGAAAAAAGCCTGGGGGAGCCATGCAGGAACCATGGTCTTGGACCTTGTTATCTCCTAACCAATCAGAGTGCAGAGGGGCGTCGCTCTAAATTTGGTGACGTCAGCGTGCTCCGTGCACAGGCCGAGGGGGGGAGGGGAGGGGAGGCGGGGACATAGATTGGTGAAGCAATAGGAAGCCACGCACAAATCCGGGCGGCTGTGTTTGGGTCCGCCCTTCAAGACCATGGATTGAGCTCGTAGCCTCAGGCTAGTTGACTAGTGACCTATAGGCCTTCTCTCCATCTCTCTGTCTCTCCCAGTCCTCATCTTTCTGTTAGATCTCCCTTGCTTGTATCTTTTGATTCCTTCATCTCTCTCTTTCTCTCTCTCTCTGTAACTGGGTTTCCATTAAAAAAGTTTCGAAAATATGAAGCAGATTTTAAGTGTTTCCATTCAGGTATTTATGTGCAAAATCGAAAATGCGAAGACAAAAATGGGTTGATGGAAACGCAATGTCTCTCTCTCTCTCTCTCTCTCTCTCTCTCTCTCTCTCTCTCTCTCTCTCTCTCTCTCTCTCTCTCTCTCTAGGCTGTAAGAGTTTTTATTTCATTATAAATAAGTCTGCTTGTCACAGTTGTTATTCAGAATGCTCTATTATTGTTGTTACAATTTCACCTGCATGTGTCAAAACAATGTTAACAAGTCACTAACAGACTGTGTGTGCAGTGTTAAGCTGTGTGAGTGTGTGTGTGCGTGTGCGTGTGTGTGCGTGTGCGTGTGCGTGTGCGTGTGTGTGTGTGTATATCCACGTGTCTCTACTCTGTGTGTATTCCTGGATACATGCACATGGTTAGTCGTATGACTGCACTAACACAGCTGTATCATGTACTGCAGTGGTTTCCAAACTGGAGGTCGGGACCCCCAGGGGGGTCCCCACATTATTATTATTTTGTGAGCTGGCAGACTGGCAGTGAGCTGGTAGACTGGCAGTGAGCTGGCAGTGAGCTGGCAGACTGGCAGTGAGCTGGCAGACTGGCAGTGCGCTGGCAGACTGGCAGTGAGCTGGCAGACTGGCAGTGAGCTGGCAGACTGGCAGTGAGCTGGTAGACTGGCAGAGAGCTGGCAGACTGGCAGTGAGCTGGCAGACTGGCAGTGAGCTGGCAGACTGGCAGAGAGCTGGCAGACTGGCAGTGAGCTGGCAGACTGGCAGTGAACTGACAGACTGGCAGTGAGCTGACAGACAGGCGTTGCAGAGAGAAGGCCGGCAGCATGACGTTAATGAGTTGGTTTTCCCAGATGTCTTGTCAGCAGTGTGGAGGAGGGGAGGGGGTCTTTTTAATCATGCCATGCTCCGTGATGTCACGTCTTTCTATTTATTCATACATGTTCCTCTGAAGCGCTGAGGGAAGCCCAGGGCTCTGATTGTTCACTTTGATTTCCTCGATGAAATCTCCTTGGCTTTTCGCCGTCCTATTTTTCTTTCAATCCTTATCCTGTTCCCCCATTCTCTTTATCATTTTTATTCCCGCTTCCCCTCCATCCTTTCCTTTCATTTTGCCTCCATCGCTCTCTCTCTCTCTCTCTCTCTCTCTCTCTCTCTCTCTCTCTCTCTCTCTCTCTCTCTCTCTCTCTCTCTCTCTCTCTCTCTCTCTCTCTCTCACTCTCTCTCTCTCTTTCTCTCTCTCTCGCTCTCTCTTCATCATCTCACAGTCTTTCTGAGTACCTAGAAGTATGTAAATTATCATGGTTGGTGTTGACTGCAGGAAGAGCAGAGTGATGTCGTGATAGTGAAAATGATTGGTGAGGCTCAGTTAAAAGAGAGATCTTGATGGATAGAGGAAATCAATATACTTTACCATTCTTTCACTCTCTCACTCTCTCTGTTCCTATTTCTTTCTGCATGTCTAGATATTTCTCCTCTCTCTTTCCTTTATGAGTGAAACACCTGCTCTCAGATTACGCTGTACTGTATAGATGGGTTTCCTGTTTGTAAACATGAGAGGATGATGCGCGCGCAGTGGCGGGATGAGCCTGTAGAGGGCGCTATTACCCGCAGCAGCTCTGGCCAATGTACATTCAGAAAATAAATGGTCTTCACCAGGTTTAATGAAAGTAGATTAAATGATGCAGTTTGTAATATCTTCTTTACTCAATAAAAAATGATTTGTCGAAAGTTGGATCTGTTTGTATATAATAGCAGCATTATGCCTATTATGCCTATAATAGCAGCATTATGCCTATCTAAATCCCGAAAATAACGAGAGAGTGAATGGCGCTTCCGGTTCGTTCTCCCCCGCGCATGCGCAGATTGGGCACTCTGCTCTGTGATGACGTCGCGCGGAAACCCATCTATATAGTCTTCATTGTGTTTTTTCATTATTCACTATATGCTTTTTTTTTTCTTGATTTCAACTCTAGAATTGGAATTGAAAACACACGCACGCACGCACGCACATGCACACACGCAAGCACGCACGCACGCACGCACGCACACCCCTCCATTCTAGAATTCAACTCATTTTCCAGCTCACACTCTAGCATGCTCTTGTTTTCTAGAATGAATTTGGATGTCAGCCCTGTGTTCTAGATGTGGATTGATTTGTTGTTTGCTCTTTCCATTTGTAAGCTCTGTTTTCTGGGCTTCCCTCCTGTAATGTGATTGTCGCCGCTGTGCCTCGCCGACACAGCAACCTGCTGTTAAACAAGCCTTTCCACCTCTCAGCAAAAAGACATTATGTCATTTTCACAGCAGATTACAATCTCTGATTTATCCGTTTACCAAATTCAGCTTTCAAAGCTTTTCCTCCACTCATCTTCTTTCCTCACGTTTTATACTTTTTAAAAGATTGAACTTACATTTTATAATGTAAATAAAGTCGAAGGGGTCAAAGGGGTCAAAGGGGTCACATGACGTCCGAGATCCATATTGGAGCCACGCCGTTCCCATTTGGATCCCGAGATCCATATAAATTAGATTTTCTGCTTTAATCGTCTTAATCTAGCTTAACCCATTCAATCCGGGAACGCATATGTGTCATTTTAAGATTTCTTTGGCTATTCAAAAGTAGCAGATATACAAGCTCATAGCGCTATGACCTTGTAGATTTGCTATTTTTGAAAAATTGTGAAAATGTGTGCAAATCTTTGAATGTATATGTTTTAAAGCTAGCATTTGTAAAATAATTTGTTCCATTGACCTGCAGAAGCAAAGATTTGAGTTACAAATGCAGATCTGCAAGCTCATACGGCACAGAGTGCCGTGATATGAGCTTGTATATCTGCTATTTTTGTATACCCAAAGTATAAAATAATGGTTAAAGTGGTTAAAATCTAAAATGACACAGATGCGTTCCCGGTCTTAATGGGTTAATCCAGTGTTGTACTCATTGGAAGTAATTCTGGATAACAGAATCAGCTTCCAGTACAAAGACAGTGTTGTCTTCCCCGTGCGTAATTTTCCTCACCATCCTAATTCAACTAACTAATTCAAACCCATGACTTCATGATTGGGACTGTGTGATATGTCTAAACCGGGATATCCATCATCATAGTAACACACAAAACACTCCTCATGGTACAGCAGATTTCAAGGTGGCTTGCGAGGACGCCCAGGGGTTCCTTGAGGGGACAGAATGAGGCGCATAGTGTACTCAATTCTGTATTCAATTCACTAGAAATGATTATGATGGTGTCCGCAAATTTCAATTGGACTTATAAGCCTATCCCCCACGAGCTTGCCCCCGTATGAGTGAAACGGGGGGATATGTTTCAATATCACCACATTTCCCCCCATGCACAATTATGGGGTCCCCAGGGGTCTCTAGCAGGCATGCAATGCATATTTGGTATGTTCTTGCACTCTATTTCAATGAAGTGACGCGCACGTCGCTTAACACCTACACTGCAAGTCACACAATGCAATGGACAATTGATATGCATCTAGGCTTATTCCTATGTTAATTTGCTAGGTGTGAGTCGGGAGCCATTGAAAACTTTGTTGAGGTGCGAATTTAAAGTAGTTTTAAATCTATGCGTGTGCCTGCGTGTGCTCCTGGTCAAATAGGTTCCGGCACGGCGTGCAAGGCCGTCCAGTGAGCATTGCACCCCTGGTCTCTAGTCTCTACTTGGTCCCCTCCTTTTTTCCCCCTATACACCTAATCTCTTTGCAGAGAATAGGTATTTTCACTGAATATGTTGTCTATTCTCGCAGAATGTTTACCTATTATGACAATAATAGGGTTAACATGTGGTTAAAACAAAACAGATTTTCATATCAGGATCCCTAGGACAGAAATCGTTTGAAATGGGGGACCATGGCCTGAGGAAAGTCGTCATTATGGGTGTCCGTCCATGACATGAACAAGTTAGGAAAACCCCAGGGTTTAAATTACTAGGAGTTATTCTGGAGCAGAAGACGTACACAGAGCAGAGTAGATCTCTCTATGAGTCCGGCGTGAGAAAACAACCTCATCCGCACCCCCACCGTTCTGCTACCCAGCCACATTAACCTGATTAGCTAATTAACTGCACTGATTGAATTAGATCATGCCGTATGGAATGTGTATACACCCAGTCAGAACATGCAACCGCTCTGACTACTAATCTCCTGGTTTAAAAGACATGCATGCATAAGAAAGTTTGCATTCTAATTAAAATCTCACCAGTTAAAGATAATCGGCGGAGTATCCTTTCAACTCAGCTTTAGTTGTGTTTGACTTCTGCAAATTAATTCAGGGAAAGGTGAAGTTTTAGCATGAGCTTGCACACAACATGTACACGCACGTACACTACATACGCATGCACGCCCACGCGCGTGCGTACACAGTACACACACACGCACGCACGCACGCACGCACGCACGCACGCACGCACGCACGCGCGCGCGCGCGCGCGCGCACACACACACACACACACACACACACACACACACACACACACACACACACACACAGTGCTCTATGAATAAACCCATTTTGACCTGCAAAATCTTCTATTTCTTATTCAAAAAATGTAAAACAAATCCTGTTGCTACAGTATTTACAGTACATAGCAAACTCTAAAATGACACAGATGTTTTCCCTGTTTTAAAGGTATAACCACGTATAGGCTTTCCCGGTCTTATATGGGTTAAAAAAAAGAGTCACACACTCAGACATGGACACGTACACAAAGACATAATGTGCAGACCGGTCTGTGAATGTAGGTGCAGAGGTAGGTGTGTTGCACCCCTGGGTGATACCAGTCCCAGCAGGGTGCGTTCTTAAATGTCAAAGAATAGTAGCAAGCACCCGACCTATTTGAAGACGGGTGCTGGCCCCAAAGTGAACTGAGATCAAAGAATAGAAAGTTGAGCCGCACACTGTTTTTGCTCCCTCAGTCCGAAGAAGAGCACGCAGGGCTCGAAACGTCACTCATAATTGAAAAATATAAATAAACCCTAAGGGAGCAACAATAGTGAGCGGCTCAACTTTGTATTCTTTGATCTGCGTTCTTGAATATGAAATTCGGAGCGCTTAGAGCGTAGCTCTGGGGACACTCTGAGAACAATGATGGAGGAAGCCATGAATGCAAATGCAATGACTGAAGCAAAAAATGCAAAATGCAATGTTGTAGCTTATTTGATACTCATCTACATGTATAGCACAACATGAATTAACGTTCCTTTGATAGAATTTTGAAAGATAAAAATGGTTAGTCAACCCATTAAGACCTGAGGCCGATTCTAAAAATGTTTTCTAAATCCTAACAGTTTTTGAAAAAATAAAATAAAAGATATGTTGGGACCCCCAGAAGCAAAGATTTGAGTTACAAATGTTCGCTTTAAAAATATATATATTCGAAGATTTGCAAACATTTTCATAATTTTTCAGAAATAGCCAAAGTAATCTAAAATGGCACAGATGCGTTCCCGGTCTTAATGGGGTTAATGAGTATCTAATCTGACCGTGTGTAAATTGTGAGAGTGCGGTCTGTCAACACCAACTTGGGACTCGCTGAATCGCTGGCTTCCACACCCTCCTTGTCTAGCACAGTGGTTCTCAACCTGTTGATTTTGGGGGGGTCCCCAGATGACGGTGAAGTGAGGTCAATTTATGGACTTTTGAGACCTTTTTAATATCTAAAAAATTAAAAGAAATTAAAGAAAAGAAAAAGACCATTACTGCATCAAAAGTAATCAACAAACTATACTATGAAACATTGGCCAAATTGTCAAATAATATAAGAAAGAGGCAAATATTGTGAAAATAGCCGATCTACAAGCTCACAACGCCTCGCAACGCGAGGCGTTGTG
The DNA here is from genome assembly GCF_963280865.1 of Gymnoscopelus braueri. Lineage (NCBI taxonomy): Eukaryota > Metazoa > Chordata > Actinopteri > Myctophiformes > Myctophidae > Gymnoscopelus > Gymnoscopelus braueri. Next base: position 9,732,978 of record NC_137616.1, on the reverse strand, counting down.
AGCTTGTAGATCTGCTATTTTCACAATATTTATCTGTGGAACGGAGTCAAACAAAATGGGGGGTCCCCAGTTCAAATATGATTATTTTGGGGGTCACGGCCTGAAAAGGTTGAGAACCGCTGGTCTAGCAGAGGTCTTGAGCTCTGTAGTTATAGCTCCTCTGTCGCACTGCACTGTATCTACGTAGGTGGTGGTGCGCCTCTTTCCTTTCCTGGCTGTACCCTGCATGGGTTGGCTCCCACAGTGTCAGTTTGCTTTGCCACCAGTTCCGGCTGCCTCCGACATACTGCTCTCAATTCCATTCAAAGGGCTTTATTGGCATGAGAAAACATACGTTTACATTGCCAAAGCAAAAGTGGAACAATACAATCAAAACAAAAATAATATATGTGCAATTAAAAGGGAATAGAAAAGATTTGTACACAGAGCTGTTACATTTCATGCTTCTCTCTCTGACCTTGTCTGTGACCTGTGGTAGGTCCGCCTATAGAGGCCCCCATTTCTGATGTGGCCCGCCCATGTGAATCGTAAATTAATTCAGTGGTTCTCAAAGTGGGGTCCGGGGACCCCCAGGGGTCCCTGAGGGGGTTCCAGGGGGTCCCCAGCTAAATGACAGATAGTTAGGAAATAGGAACCAAATGGACCCTCTTGGGTTTGTAACTCTGAGAGTGTACAAATGGAACCAAATGGACGGGTCCATTTGGTTCCATTTGTACACTCTCAGAGTTGTGATGGTCCGTGGTTCTCTAAAGTAGGGTCCGGGGACCCCCATGGGTCCTTGAGTGGGTTCCAGGGGGTCACCATCAAAATGTGTTGATATACAACAAATAAATCTAGTATGGGGTCCTTGGCACAAAATTATTTCAGATAGGGGCCCGGCGGACAAATATACACGAATTTAGGGGTCCTTGACATGAAAAGTTTGAGAACCACTGAATTCATTGATATCAGAGTGCCATATGATACTCTGAAATGGGAGCAGATTGTCAGAGAGTGTTTCCGAAAGCCCCCCCCCGGTCTACCACTGTTGGCCGCTGAACAAAAGGGGTTTCAGTGCCAAGCTCAACGGCTACTCAATGTTTAATCCATTAACACATCCACTGCCAAGGGCTAATCTCATAATGTACTCACCAGTGCCAAGGTGTTTTGTTGTTTTTTTGTTTTTTTCATGTCGCCATAGATCTTGTTAAAATCCTTAAGATTGAGCGCTACACGGTCTGTTTACATCCGCGCGATCTCCCTGTATCTCCCAGTGAAAACCACGTGTCAAACGGGGCATCCATGTTTGAGTTAGAGCGGATTACGTTAAACAGTGAAATGCGAGGAGAAAAAACTACAGGAAGAGAATTGAGTTTCAGTTTCGTCTGTAGAATGCGAGCGGGCGTGCTCGTCAAAACCGGATCCCAAATAATTCTATTTCCTGTCATCAAACCGGAAACGGAAGTGGATCAAAAAAATTCCGAAAGTGCACCCGGACCGCGCATGCGCGAAAAGACCGCAGCCCGTAGGGCTACGGTCTCGGCGCTTAACAGTTGGATTTAACGGCCCGTAGGACTACGGTCTTGGCAGTTAATGTGTTAAGACCGGGGAACGCATCTGTGTCATTTTAAGATTTATTTGGCTTTTCCAAAATAGCAGGGGAGACCCCCCACTCACAGCAGCAAAGATTTGTTCGCTTTAAATGCAAAGATTTGCACACATTTTCAAGATTTAAAAAAAATATATGAGCTTGTAGATCTGCTATTTTTTTTTATAGCCAAGGAAATAAAAGAAATACACAGATGCGTTCCCGGTCTTAAAGGGTTAATTAAACTTGAAACCATGAGCTGGAACAGAATGCTGGCAAATGCTGAAATATAAAATGGAAATAAAATGTGTCCCCCCAAATAAATAATGTTGTTGTTGTTAAATGGGAGCAGAAAACTGTTGTCTGGTGTCAATGCAGCACATAGATTACATGAATAGATTAGAGCTCCATCTGATCTAATATTTAATCTCACCTCATTTCCATATAACTCCATGTTTCTTAATGATAGAGAGAGAGAGAGAGAGAGAGAGAGAGAGAGAGAGAGAGAGAGAGAGAGAGAGAGAGAGAGAGAGAGAGAGAGAGAGACAGAAATGAAAATGATAGAGAGACAGAGAGACGTTGATAGAGAGTGAGACAAAGAGGTATAGCCAGTGGGTTTGTATAATTAACTGTGTGTGACTCAGAGCCAGTGAGTACGGTGTCAAACACACAAACACACACCGCACACGCACACGCACACGCACACGCACACGCACACGCACACGCACACTCACACACCCCCAAGCATCTTTGGTTCCTGTTTGCTCCAGTCCAACATGACATTAAGCTCAGCTGGCTTCAAAGCCCTAGGAGCCGTAGCATTTAAATGATCTCCCTCCTGTATCTCTCTCTCTGTGTCATACTGTATGTCCCTGGCCCCACTCTCCTGTATCTCTCTCCCTCTTATACTGTACTTAAATACTGCTGAACTACTACTATTGTTCTCCGCTGTACTCCCCAAATAATACAACATGCACTGCATATTGTATAATGACTTGCAATGATATATATAAATGGATAAGATGCTAATTAGCAGAGATTCACCTGCTTTTGTCCCATCCGGTCAAGATCAGTATTATGGAGAGTGTCTCCTTCCATGATAAGAGATGCGGAAATCGGAATTATGTATTGTGACACCACGGTCCAAATGGATCAGTTCACTTTTTATTCATGGGAGAAACATTGACTTGGAACATTATGCGGAAGAGGGATTACCTTGGTTTTCACACAGGATTATAGCACACTTCTGAAGAAAGGTTGAACACACCGTCAGAATGAACCAGAATCTGGCTGATGACAACATTTCCAGAATGTTTTAAGCACCTGAGCTTTCACACTAATCACCAACTTGCGTGCGTGCGTGCGTGCGTGAGTGCATGTGTTTTGTGTGTGTTACATGTGTTTGTGGGTGTGCATGTGCGTGCATGTGTGCGTGGGTGTATTGGACTTTAGACAACCAAGTAAAATAATAACTTGGGGCAACTATGTGGTGGTGGTGAGAGAGAGAGAGAGAGAGAGAGAGAGAGAGAGAGAGAGAGAGAGAGAGAGAGAGAGAGAGAGAGAGAGAGAGAGAGAGAGAGAGAGAGAGAGAGAGAGAGAGAGAGAGAGAGAGAGAGACAGACTGATACTAGGCAAAGAGAGAGACTGAGTGAGAAATTAACCACGGGGAGAGAGAAGAGTCGATTGTTGATTTTCCTTAATTTAATGTCACAGACAAATAACTCATCTAAGAAAAAAGACAAATCTAACTGAAGACCAAACAAACTCAAAAACGTCCTTGTCCAACCACATGCTTTCATACGAACAACCACAAAGAGAAAGTTAGAGGAACACACACACACACACACACACACACACACACACACACACACACACACACACACACACACACACACACACACACACACACACACACACACACACACACACACACACACACACACACACACACACACACACACACACACAGAATGTAGGCCAGTCTTTAAATAGTAGTGTGTCTACAGGGTGGGTCAGTCTGTCAGGGTGGAGTCAGGCTGTGTGGTCACAGTTTGTTCTGACCTCTATTTCTCTCTCTCTCTCTCTCTCTCTCTCTCTCTCTCTCTCTCTCTCTCTCTCTCTCTCTCTCTCTCTCTCTCTCTCTCTCAGCTCTGCAGCCTGCAGTCCAAACCTGAAATTAGAAGTTCTTGTATAATAACACTTTAAATTTCATTCGTTGTTTGTTCCAATTTCACTTCCGTCAGGATAACGAACAAAATAGAAAATTAAAGTTTGTGATGAATATTTTATGAGCAATACATTAACTTTTGGTTTGGTGATGATGAATGGATCTGCTTTTATGTACACTGTGGGAGAACACTACAACTCCACTCCCACATAGGAGGCATTCTGAATCCCCACAAAAAAGCAGGTCCATAACAACTGATAAAATAGGTATCTGCAATAATGCAGCTGATGTGAACATTTTTAGATGTTTTCAGAAATAGCTGATCTACAAGCTCATAAGCTTGTAGATCATCTATTTTTGCTTACTGTAAGTTGATATAAAAAATACAGGTCAGTGTTTTCAGTTTTGTATCTATCAAAAAGTGATTTGTGTTTTCAGTTTTTAGTTTCAGAACTTTTTTTGCTCATATAGAAAATGTAAGTTTTTCAAATTGATTTCAATTGATTTTGCACTTTTCTTTTTCTATCAGTCTGGCTTTCTTTCTTTCTTTTTAAATAATGGTCAAAACATCGGTAATCAGTGGTCTAGGACTCATTGGATCCATAAATCTGACTTCAACAAACCTGGCAAACAAACCCTCTTCCTGGAACAAAACTTTTTCATGTCATCCCACAAAATGCAAAATGATATGTATGTGTGTGTGTGTGTGTGTGTGTGTGTGTGTGTGTGTGTGTGTGTGTGTGTGTGTGTGTGTGTGTGTGTGTGTGTGTGTGTGTGTGTGTGTGTGTCCATCTCAAAATATGTTGTTCCAGGAGCAAAGATTTGAGTAAAATCGCTTAAAAATATATATATGTAAAATTCAAAGATTTGCACAACTTTTCACGTTTTTTTTCTCTCTCTTTTGAATAAGAAATACATCTTAAAATGACACACAGATGCGTTCCCGGTCTTAATGGGTTAAACGGGGCGCTCTATTAGCGATAGACGTGATTGGTCGAGAACGGAAGCGTGTAGCCGAGGCCCGACCAATGGTCGATCGCCATGGCAACTGTAAAGATTTCCTGACTAAGCTTGTGCACTACTGTATACTCATTTCTCAAATTCAGCGTGCTTTGTTGTTGTATAACAAAAGCTAAGAACACCCCAAGAAATGCAGAGCATTTATATGCACGATAACAGATTACTATGCATTGTTCCCTCTATCAAACCCTACATTGTAGCAGTGTCCATATCATATCTCCAGTGTAGACAATCAGCTCCTGTTGTAATTTCAGCTTCTGTAGGTGGAGTTCAATTCATTTTTGTATTACTTTTTGCACCAAGCACGATAGAGGAAGCCTTTTCCCCTTATCTTGAGTTTGGCTTTTGGGTAGTTCTAGCTCTCTCTCGCTCTCTCTCGCTCTCGCTCAGTGGTGCAAAGTAACCAAGTACATTTACTCAAGTACTGTAGCCTACTTAAGTACAATTTTGAGGTACTTTTACTTTACTGGAGTATTTCCAATTGTCTTTACTTTTACTTCTACTCCACTACATGATCTCAGAGGCAAATATTGTACTTTTACTCCACTACAATTATTTGAAAACTTAAGTTACTAGTTACTTAGCAGATATACAGTAAATGATCACATTATGAAACATACATTAACCACTTTAGCCCTATTTCATACCTAGGCTATTTGAAAATAGCCGATCTACAAGCTCGTTGTAGATCTGCTATTTTCAAACATTTTTGTACTTTTACTTTTGGTACTTAAAGTACATTTTGATACCAATACTTTTGTGCTTTTACTAAAGTAATTTTTTAATTCCCGACTATTACTTGTAACGGAGTACTTCTACATTGCAGTATTGATACTTTTACTTAAGTAAAACATTTGAGTACTTTTCCCACCACTGCTCTCGCTCTCTCTCTCTCTCTCTCGCTGCAGCTTGGGGGAAACGTTATTTATTTTCTCAAGAGAAATATATGATAGGAACGCATAAAAGAGGTTGCGGGCGGAGGGTGATTTTATGCAGCAATCACTATCTGTGTTGTACGCTCACTGGAGCTTTTTGGTGTATTGATTTTGTTGGACAGACAGAGCACCCTGATCTAGATAGCTGTAATTCTGTCGGACTTCCTGGAAAAGACAGGCTTTAAAAATAGGAGACATTGGAGGACATTGTGTGTTCCTTATGTTGCACTGTTGTGTTGTCCCACTCTATTAGCATGCATGCTCGCACGCACACACTCACACGCGCGCACCAGTGGTGGAAAGTAACTAAGCAGATTCACTCAAGTACTGTACTTAAGTACAATTTTGAGGTAGGCCTTATCTATATACATTTTATGATTTTATACATTGGAAAACTTGTGAAACGGGACATTCTGCATAATGAGTACTTTCTACTTTTGGCACTTTAAGTACATTTTGATACCAATACTTTTGTACTGCGCGCGCACACACACACACACGCACGCACGCACACGCACGCACGCACGCACGCACGCACGCACGCACGCACGCACGCACGCACGCACGCACGCACGCACGCACGCACGCACATCCCCCCCCCACCCCCACCTACACAGTGAGAAATAATAGCTTCCTGTCCCGAGGAGGAGGAGATATTGATTGAGGCCGGCTGCGTACAGAATATCGATTTACACATTTAGAGTTTGACTGGACCCGTGTCGGCCATTTGGCTGTCATTAGCAGCAAAATGGTTCATAATTTACGACATAACCGCGTCCCGGCAGACATCATGAAAGACGGTTAATACGTCAATAGGAGGACGGCAGGCTGGGCATGACGACGATACCATGAGGTCAAGTGGATGATGATGCTCTTCAGGTGTTTGTTTAATTAGAAATGTAAAATAGTAAAACGAGACTGAACAAATATGTCAAGTTAGTGGAGAAGAGGGAACGTGAGGACAGTGGTGAGGTTGAATGAGAGAGTATTTAAAGGGATAGTTCAACCCCAAAAAATATTTTTCCCCCATGGAGACTTGAATTCATGGATATTTTTTGTTTTTGTCACATTCCTAAGCCAATAATTTGATGACCAGCAGACCGGTAGGCAGCGGTTCCAGTAGGAGACACAAAGGAGACTCTTTGTGTCTCCTACCGGAACCGCTGCCGGTCATCAAATTATTGGCTTAGGAATGTGACAAAAACAAAAAAATATCCATGACTTCAAGTCTCCATGGGGTGACTAATCGATAGAAAAAAGGTACTTTTGGGGGTGAACAATCCCTCTAAGATGTCTTCAATTAAAACAGTAAAGCTATGTCACTTTTTGTATTAGCAAATGGTCAATGTTATCAGGAAAAACAAGTATTCTCCATCCCTCTCTCTCTCTGTATCTCTCTCTCTCTGTATCTCTCTCTCTCTCTCTCTCTCTCTCTCTCTCTCTCTCTCTCTCTCTCTAGGTCGCCCACCAGCGGCACTTCCAGTTATATATCGATCCTCCATGCATCTGGCTAGCTCGCCGACAGTACTTGCCACCCCTGCATATTTCCTTTAGAAGGTCCGCGTACGTTGCTGTTGGGCGCCCTCCTGATCGATCCCTCTGCGTTGGCTCCCACAGCACAAGTTTGCTGGCTGGGTGCTCCTATAGTGTCAGTGACAGGCCAGAGCCTAATTTTCCTGGCTGCTATCTTCTCACTCAACTCTTGTAACCCCCCCATATACAGAAGCTTGTAGGTAACGTGATTGTTATGTTAGTGCCGCATGCAGCATTCTGCTGTATAGCACCCATTTAAGGACTTGTGTAGGGTAGGCTTCAGGGTCTGGCATCCAGGAGCAGGGACCCTCCAGTCACATAGAAAAAGTAGATTTTGGGCGGGAACCCCTTTTTGTAACCTTACCTTTCAGGACGGGAACCCCTTTTGGGGTTCTTGTTGCTATGTAGAGTATATAGCAACATATTTTTTTGTAATTTTTGAATAGATATTTGAAGTTTTTCAGAAAACAGGTCAGGATTTAGAACTCGTTTTTAGAATCGGCCTCAGGTCTAAATGGGTTAAGGTCTTAACTCACGTATTTTTTTCCAATTACCAAACCTGCCTAGGAGGTAAAAAACATAAAAAATATTAAAACAAGATCTCACGTTCTTTCATCTCTCACCACGACACATTTCATTGTAGCACACCCGGATACGGAAATACGTCATATCAAAGATTTTCGTTTCCGTCCGCTTCCTGTCTAGGTCCCGCCTTCAAAATGTTTTCTCGGCTTTGCATTTCTCCGCCGTGGAATGCTGTTTCTGCTACTACTACTAATGGAATGTCGCCGATTGAAAATTTCTTCTCTGGGCCACTCACACAACTACCCTGTGTGTCTACAAACAGTTGAACACGCGATCATAAGGGATTTAGCGAGGTCTGTGGCGAGGTGGAAAAAGTAAGTGAGTTTTCCGTTTACATAGCGAAACATGGGGTTTTTGCACTGGGCTGGAGGAGAGAGACTCTGCCCCGATCGGAATGTTTGCTGTCTGAGTGACGTGCACGACTCGCCTGTGTGTTCAGAAACAATTGCACTTGCGATCATAATGAAGAAATTTTTTTTTTGAATTTTGTAAAGTTATAAAAAACACTACATCGCTGGCAGTGGGCAAACACAGCCAGAAATAAGTCTGGCAGTGAATGTGTTATTAAGGTCATTACACACCGACGATTATGCGAATATACGCAAAATTCGGACTCGTTCCGAATAATTAAAAAACGCTTTTTCGCTTCGCTTTTTCGCTCCATGGAAGCTTGCATTGACTTTATAAGGTTTTTAAAAAAAACGTATTATTCGCATGAAAACATCGCCCCCGGTGTGTAAGGAGCTTTACTCTGGCGAGCTGATGTGCGCAGGTATTTAGTATAAGTCAAAAGTCACTGACAACACACTGTATTGTGTTTAGTATCATGTGGTTGTACATCGTCGCAATACTTTTTCACAGCAAAATTGCAAGATCATTGTGAATTATACTCGACAAACTCCTTGTAATGTAATGGGACCGGCATCGATATTGAGATTCATCAGGACGGCAGGTATTTCTTCCTCAGCTCCATCCAGCTGACGTGTGTGTGGTTAGGAGATGTACCTTGCATTAGGCTCCTTCTCCACAAACAGTGGCGGAAAGCGATTCTTTACCTGCACTGTGTATTTGGCTTGAAGGTCAGGATTTCTCAGGAATCCGATCCCTAGCTGTCTTGGCTTCTGGATCCTCAGGCTCAGCCTTAGCCACACATGGAGCACACATGAAGATCAGAGCCCAGAGTCAAAAGTGCCGTGGGGTTCGGTAGCCCGAATTCAGTTGTCCGGTAGCCCGGTCCTGGATGGTCTCTTTTTACAGAATGGGGTCTTTCCGTGACTCACTCACTGACTCACATTATGGTCGTTGGAAGTGACAATTAATTCATGATTTGTCCAGTAATTAATTATCAGGTAACAGATTGCCATAAAATATAACTCTGAGGCATCTTAGTATGGACATGCACTAATGGCCTCTTAATCACAGTTACACATACACACATACACATGCACGCACACTCACGCACGTACGCACGCACGCACGCATGCACGCACAGTCGCACACACTAAGTCCGTTAATAGTACACTAATGAAAAGGCATTAGAGAGGAGATGAGACATAAATACTTCATAGACCTTTCATTTTTTATCAATGATTCATAAACCACCTTCAGAGAGAGAGAGAGAGAGAGAGAGAGAGAGAGAGAGAGAGAGAGAGAGAGAGAGAGAGAGAGAGAGAGAGAGAGAGAGAGAGAGAGAGAGAGATGAGAGACTGAATGATAGAGGGTTGAATGGACAGTGTGATGGCGAGATGAAAAAAGTGATCAGTGGATAAACACTGCCATTGTACTAGGTTGTTGCAACTACAACCTCTAGCCAGCACTATGAATAAAAACACTGATGTTCATTCATTGTTTTGCTGGTAAAATAATGGTTAAAAACACAGCAATGGACTGCATAATGCTTTATTCATGTTAACACACACACACACACACACACACACACACACACACACACACACACACACACACACACACACACACACACACACACACACACACACACACACCATGGAAATGGCTTGGAAGGAACCCTGCATTAATCTGTGGGCTGAGGCATGGAGAAGCCAGTGGAGTCAGTCTATTAAATCCAATGTTATTCGGCTCCCCATTTGGATTAAGGAGCACAGGGATGGAGATTAAAGAATGCCGCGGACACATTACAATACACACACTAACCCGCTCTGTAGCTCTTAACAAATTAAGACCGGGAACGCATCTGCGTAATTTTTTTGATGTCTATTCAAAAAATAGCAGATCTCTGTGCCGCGCTAGGAGCTTGTAGATATGCTATTTTGGAAAAATCGTGAACATTTGCGTAAGTCTTTGAATATATATTTTGAGATGGGGGTCCGCGGCCAAATAAGTATCATTTTCGGAGACCTTGACATGAAAAAGTTTGAGAACCACTGATATAGCAACATTGTTAGGATTTAGAAGACATTTTGTGGAATCGGAACCTCAGGCTTTAATGGGTTAAGTCACCTCTGTTCCTGTACAAAGCAGCCAACATATTATGTGTTGTGGTGTCGTATACCTCATAGGAGTAATACCATAGAGTAGAAAACAACAACAACGCACTTTCACTGGGATTTCATTTGAATATTTTTAACATTTAAACCCATTTATTTCAATAGTTTAAAGTGAAATGTTCAACTTACAAATATATTGTAAATTATGGTTTTATTTCAATGTGCCTTCCTGCTGTGTCAGAGAAAACATTTATATGCTTAAGATCATTTCCATTTCCATCTCTGCTTGCCTTTCCCTCTAACGTCAATCCCACTTGCTGGTGCCCTGGGTGAGGGGAGCGATAAAAGGATCAGCGGATGATAAGCCCTAGGGCTGATAACAGCAGGCTGATCAATCAGCGCAAACTTAACCACTTAAACCCGTGCTTCGTTGACCGGGGTCCCATAGGGTGTTGGTTCTCAAAGTGGGGTCCGGGGACCCGCCAGGGGTCCTTGGGGGCGGCAGGTTCCAGCAAAATGTGTTAATATAGCATCACAATAATTTTAACCACTTTAACCTTTTATACTTTGGCTATTAAAAAATAGCAGATATACAAGCTCATGTATGAGCTATGAGCTTGTAGATCTGCTATTTTTGAAAAATCGTGAAAATGTTTGCAAATATTTGAATGTAATATTTTTTTAAGCGAGGATTTGTAACTCAAATCTCTGCTTTTGGGGTGGTATTTTGACATGGGGGTCTGCGGCCAAATACATATCATTTTGGGGGTCCTTGACATGAAAAGGTTTGAGAGCCACTGCCCTAAGAGTCTATCCTTGGTCCCATTTTTTTTTCTTCTTTCTACACCAAATCTCTCGCATTTCTTTGCAGAATATTGTATATATTATGGCATGCTCACAATAGGGAGGCTATGGTTTACCGTACGCTGAACTATCAAGTAACCTGACTACTGACAGAAGTCACCATGTCTTGTCACCATACTACATGTCATGGACAAAACTCAACAGGCAAAACATATGATTGTTTTGGATGATTTGGATAATCTTTCTCTGTTCTCGTTCACCTGATCCTGGTTTTATACACTGATTGTGTAACTGGCACTAGAGAAAAGGTGACATTATGCCTGATGTCATGGTAGCGATTATTCACGGCTATGAATATATTTATAGCTCCCAATGCGGCTGAGTGAAGGCTTGGAAATGATTGAATCCACTTTACAGGTTCATGTTAAAATAAAGGTAAAATAAAAAGAATATGATTCAGGCATTTATTCTAAACTATATATAAACTATATACTATAGTCAAATCTCACAAATCCACTGAGTGTGCAAATGAGAATGAAACGTTGTGACACCTGGTAGCAGAAATGGGGACTGCCTATTTGTAATTAAATTGATCAACATGGCACATTTTTCCAGCTGAAAGCCACGATGTGGACACGGATGTAAACAAAGCTGTCTGGGGGGAGGGGGAGGGGCTCTTTTTTCCACCGGAACAAAAACATCATAACCGCGATCATCCTTTCTGTTGTCGGCAGTTGAATATGGCTCGTTTTCACCACAAAAAGAGCTAGATGTGTTTTACTACATCTCATAACATGGGAGTCAACAGAGTGTTTTGTTCTGCTTCTATCATTCTTTCGCAGTCAAGGGATCATTCATAGGTTGCCGAAGAGCGCCCTCTAGCGTAATCACTGAAAACAAGATGTTTTTTGAAAGGACGCATATATGCGTTTGTTACGGCCCTAGCCGTATGGTTATGTTATGTGTGGTTATATTTTGGGTATATTTTTGTGCTATGTGTGGCTTGTATTATATTGTTGTGTTTCTGTGTTCCATATAAGGTCATGAGTGGTGGTGGAAGCTGTGAGTGAGTCTGGGTGTGGTGCTGGTATGAGTGAGTGAGTGATTGACTTCCAGCTGTCCAGCTTGACAGGTCCAGCCTCTGGCCCTGTTTCCCCTGCTCCCATTCGTCGTCCCTTTGTCTCCGCCCAAGCCAGGGTTGGCTGTTCTCTGAAGCTCACCTACAAAAGCTCATTCTGCCCTGACTGTCATGGGGACTGGTTGCTCTCATTTGAAAGAGCTAGCAGAGATTCAATCCCTCTGTCTCCCCGAACCCATGTAGCCTGTTTTGTTGTGTTTGGTTTGTTCTTGCTTTGTTCTGTTTGTTCATTTGTCCTTCAGTGACTTTTGATACGATCAGTTATTTTGTTTGCCCTTCAGTTGACTTATTTCAGTTTATTATTTTGAGTTAAGAGTTTTCTGTATATATTTGTCATTTCTATTAAGTATTGTATTTATCTGTTCACTCGCCTTGTAGGGGTGTTTGGTCTTTTTGTTTGGTTCAACCATTTCTCTACTTGTTTTTGTATATTCTTTAGTTAGGTAAGTGAGTTTAGTAAATGTATATTTTTCTTTGGTTAGGTTTAGGTTAGGGGGTAATTTTCTTTATTAGTTAGCCTTTTTACAAATGTAAACCGGCACCCTGAAGTTTCTGGCACTGGTGAAAAAAAGACAAAAAGAGTTTGAGATCTCTGCATAAAAAAAGGAAAATAAAATCAATTCATCTTTGAAAGCGACTTTGTCCTCCATCATTATGTCACCTCCCCTACCCTAGACAGGGGGTCGTAACATAATTTGGGGGCTCGTCCGGTCCAAATTATAGCGTAATATCGATCCAAATTATAACATAATTTGGGGACTCGGCTCGGTTTAAAAATGTTACCCCTGAAACGTATTCCTTTTTTGAAAGTTACTTTTTGAGTATTCGTTCAATTCGGTTTAATTCGTTAACAGGTTCATGGGTTTGGTTCGGTTCGTTTTGGTTCTGGTGAGTAGTCAATTAAGTTTTGTTCAATTTTTTGGTTGGCAGGTTAGGTAGAGTATTTGATTCATTGGAATGTCCGCTGTAGAAACAGATGAGGTTGCATTCACTTTCCCAACTTCTCCCACTTTAGAGAAATTAGATAAATGCACTAAAATTGAGTTAAATTTGATTGCAAAAGTCTTCAAAATGTATGTCCCATTGGGTGCCAATAAGGCCGAACTAAGGTCTTTAGTGGAGGAAAAACTTACTGAGAAAGGGCTCATAAACCGTGTAATCACCGGGCTGGCGGAGAATATGGCTGGGCGTTCGGGTGAGGATGTGGAGGCGGCTGCTGACACAGAATCCCCTGCGCTCACTGAGCTTGAGGATGGAGTGGCTAAGGCCTCACCTCAGGACTCAGAAACCGACCCGCTTATAGCTCGCATCACTGCTGGGGGGGACTCACATAGTCTAGGGCTGGCCCTCCGCCTCCGAGAGGTGGAACTCGAAACAAAAACCAAGGAGGTTGAGCTGATGCAACTTCGCATCAGGGCCGCAGAGCTCGACAGGTCACCTGCCCCTCAGCTAAGCAGGACAAGTGGTTCTGGAACTTCGGGTTGCCCTCCAGATTTCAACATCAGTAAGCATATTCCTCTGGTACCACACTTTAAAGAAACAGAACTTGATTCTTACTTTGACACTTTTGAGCGCATTGCAACCACGGTGAAATGGCCTAAGAATATGTGGAGTCTATTACTGCAATGCAAATTAGTGGGAAAAGCTCGGGATGTGTGTGCAGCCTTAACTGTTGAAGAGAGCCGCAAGTATGACGTTGTAAAAGAAACCATACTACGGGCATATGAGTTAGTGCCGGAGGCGTATCGCCAAAGGTTTAGGTCTTGCGAAAAGACTGCCAACCAAACACATGTGGAATTTTCCAGGGAGAAAAGTGTCTTGTTTGACAAATGGTGCACTGCGAACAAGGTATTGACTATTCACCAGCTTCGTGATTTGGTATTATTAGAGGAATTTAAATCCTGTCTACCTGAGCGTATTGTTGTCTACTTAAACGAGCAGAAGGTAGATAATGTGGTTAAAGCTGCGGTGTGCGCCGATGAGTTTGTTTTGACACACCGATCTGTGTTTTCTGCTCCCTCTGCACGCCGCAATCCTATGGGCGGCAGAGTGGGGGGGAATCAAAAATTTTCTGTGTCAAAAAGCCCACCTCATTCTGGATCTAATGTTGTCTCTGGTTCGGAGACTCGTGATTGTTTCTATTGTCATGAAAAGGGTCACCTCATTTCGGCATGTCCCACTCTACAGCGAAAAGAAACTCAGAGTCCGAAAAAAGCAAAAGCTGTTGGGTTCATTCAGTCCATTCCTCCTCCACTTTCCTCTGGCACAGGGGCGCCTGTGTCAGACGAAATGGAGGAATGTTTTGGGCCCTTCCTTCTGAAAGGTTCAGTGTCCCTATCAGGTCAGGATATAGATCAGGTGCCGATCACAATCCTACGTGATACGGGAGCGTCACAATCTCTCATTTTATATGATGTGTTGCCTTTCTCGAATAAGTCCTTTTGTGGATCTGATGCTCTACTGTTGGGGGTGGAGATGAATTCATTACGCGCTCCGTTGAATTCTGTGTTTTTGCGTTCGCCCCTGGTCTCCGGTTTTGTGCATGTGGGTACTCGCGCTCAGTTACCAGTCGGCGGCGTTTCGTTAATTCTCGGCAATGACTTGGCAGGGGAGAAAGTTTTCCCAACCCCAGAAATTGTCGAGAATCCTGTGATCGATTTGGATCAGTCTATGGGCACCTCGGTATTGTTCCCTGCCTGCGCTGTGACCCGTGCACAGGCAAGGAAGGGCTGTGATGAGAACATTAGTTTGAAGGACACTTTTATGTGTTCTGAGCAACCAGTGAATTTTCCTGCCGCCATGGTTAAGCAGAAGATGGTTGATGTGATGCCAATAAAGACTGAATTTGTGTTTGATGTCGATAAAGACGCTTTCGTTTTGGCACAGCAAAATGATCCATCCCTCACTGTTTGCTGGGGAGCCGCTCATGCGCAGGATGCGCAGAGTGCGTACAGTGTAGTGGATGGCATTTTGATGCGCACTTGGTTCCCGCCCGGCGCTGGCAACCTCGGGTGGAACTCCGTTCAGCAGGTAGTTGTACCTGAACCTTTTCGTTCTCAAGTCCTTAGTCTCGCACATGACAATTTGTCTGGTCATTTAGGTATTCGTAAAACGTATCACCGCATTTTGCGTTATTTTTATTGGCCAGGGTTAAAATCTGATGTGTCAAATTTTTGCCGTTCGTGTCATGTTTGCCAAATGATGGGGAAACCTAATCAGGTTATTCCTCCTGCTCCTTTATTACCTATTCCGGTGATGGGAGAGCCCTTCGAACATATCATTATTGACTGTGTTGGCCCACTTCCCAAAACGAAGTCAGGTCATCAGTATTTGTTGACTTTAATGGGTGCTGCCACTCGTTATCCTGAGGCGATTCCATTGCGCACATTAAAGGCAAAAACTGTGATTAAAGCTCTGGTTAATTTTTTCTCTATTTTCGGTCTACCCAAGTCCATCCAATCGGACAGGGGTACGAATTTCACTTCTAAAGTTTTCGCTCAGGTTATCGCTTCCTTGTCCATCGAACACAAAAAGTCTAGTGCTTATCATCCTGAATCTCAGGGCGCTCTTGAGCGGTTCCATCAAACGCTCAAGTCTATGATGAAAAAGTACTGTTCTGAAACTGGCAAGTCTTGGGATGAGGGTTTACCTTTTCTGCTCATGGCGGTGCGGGAAAGTGTACAAGAATCACTTGGTTTTAGCCCTTCTGAGCTGGTGTTCGGGCATAGTGTACGTGGTCCTCTCCGGGTGCTCCGTGATCGTTTGTTGGTGAAATCCACTGTTCCATCCTCAAATGTGTTGGATTATGTGTCAAAATTTAGAGACCGCCTGCACAAGGCTTGTGACATCGCACGCAGCGCATTGACTGCGTCCCAAGGGAAAATGAAAAAAACATTTTGATCGCAAATCGGTTAAACGTGCGTTTAATGTGGGTGATAGGGTGCTAATTTTGCTTCCGTTTCTCACTTCAGCCCTTCAGGCTAAGTTCTGTGGCCCATATGTCATAGAAAAAAAGCTAAGCGAGACTGATTATGTAGTTGCGACCCCAGACCACCGGAGTAAGACCAGAGTGTGCCATGTTAATATGCTCAAACCCTATTTTGATCGTTCTGAGAGTGTTGCGCCTTCAGTTCTACCCACCCCGGTAGCTTCAGTTGTGTCTATAGCACCTTCTCTATATTCCCCAGAGAGTGATGGCTTGCATTCAAAGAGCTCTGCTGGCTCTCGTCTGCAAAATTCTGAAATTCTGAAAAATCTGCCTGATTATTTGCAGCACTTGGATTCAGTAGCTCAAGCAGACATAGTTAATTTGATTGAAAATAACCCCATTTTATTTTCAGACATACCTTCCCGCACTACTATCCTATCACATGATGTGGAAGTAGGTGTGAATCCTCCTATTAAACAACATGCTTATCGGGTGAATCCTACTAAACGCTCATTGTTTAAAAAGGAGGTTGATTATTTGCTAGATAATGGCCTTGCCATTCCCAGCTCTAGCGCGTGGAGTTCGCCTTGTCTGCTCGTGCCAAAATCAGACGGCAGTCAACGCTTCTGCACAGATTACAGGAAGGTAAATAATGTTACCAAACCTGATTCGTATCCTCTGCCTCGCATGGAGGACTGTGTAGACCGTGTTGGTGCTGCTAAATTCGTTACAAAACTTGATTTACTTAAAGGGTACTGGCAGGTCCCTTTAACTGCTCGTGCTTCAGATATCTCTGCCTTTGTTACCCCCGATGGTCTATATCAGTATACTGTTATGCCATTCGGACTCCGTAATGCACCTGCTACGTTCCAACGGCTTATGCACAATGTGTTGGCTGGGGTGGAAAATTGTGAGGTGTACCTCGATGATGTTGTTGCTTTTTCTGATACGTGGCCTGAGCACATGCACACTCTTGGTTTAATCTTCGGTAGGTTGGCGGGCGCTAATCTAACTCTAAATTTGTCAAAGTGTGAATTTGGTCGTGCCACCGTTACGTATCTAGGCAAAGAGGTAGGTCAGGGTCAAGTTCGGGCCATCGATGCCAAGGTCAAGGCCATAGTGGACTACCCTGTACCTACATCACGCCGTAGTCTTCGCCGTTTTCTAGGAATGTCGAGCTACTATCGTGCCTTCTGTAAAAATTTCGCTGATGTAGTTGCTCCCCTTACCAGTTTGACCAGTGTGAAAAAGCCTTATGTCTGGTCGCCTGCTTGCCAGCATGCTTTTGAGTCCTGTAAGGCTCTCCTTTGCAGCACTCCTGTCCTGGCTGCCCCAAACTTCAAAATGCCTTTTAAGTTGGAGGTGGATGCGAGTGGAAGTGGAGCCGGAGCAGTACTGCTGCAGGAGGATGGCGCAGGTATTGACCATCCAAACTGTTATTTCTCAAAGAAATTTAATGCACCTCAGACCAATTACAGTACTATTGAAAAAGAGGCTCTCTCTTTATTGCTTGCTCTGCAATTTTTTGAGGTTTACGTGGGATCTAGCCCATTGCCTGTAGTTGTTTATACTGATCATAACCCTTTGGTTTTTCTGAGACAGATGAAAAATTCGAATCAAAGGCTCATGCGATGGTCATTACTGGTACAGGATTTCAACTTAGAGATTCGTCACAAGAAAGGAGTTGATAATGTCTTGGCAGATGCCCTTTCTCGTGTTTATGCCCCAGCTTAAAAAAACTTCTTTTTTGGGGGGGGAGGTTTTCTTTAAGGAGGGGGGTGTTACGGCCCTAGCCGTATGGTTATGTTATGTGTGGTTATATTTTGGGTATATTTTTGTGCTATGTGTGGCTTGTATTATATTGTTGTGTTTCTGTGTTCCATATAAGGTCATGAGTGGTGGTGGAAGCTGTGAGTGAGTCTGGGTGTGGTGCTGGTATGAGTGAGTGAGTGATTGACTTCCAGCTGTCCAGCTTGACAGGTCCAGCCTCTGGCCCTGTTTCCCCTGCTCCCATTCGTCGTCCCTTTGTCTCCGCCCAAGCCAGGGTTGGCTGTTCTCTGAAGCTCACCTACAAAAGCTCATTCTGCCCTGACTGTCATGGGGACTGGTTGCTCTCATTTGAAAGAGCTAGCAGAGATTCAATCCCTCTGTCTCCCCGAACCCATGTAGCCTGTTTTGTTGTGTTTTGTTTTGTTCTTGCTTTGTTCTGTTTGTTCATTTGTCCTTCAGTGACTTTTGATACGATCAGTTATTTTGTTTGCCCTTCAGTTGACTTATTTCAGTTTATTATTTTGAGTTAAGAGTTTTCTGTATATATTTGTCATTTCTATTAAGTATTGTATTTATCTGTTCACTCGCCTTGTAGGGGTGTTTGGTCTTTTTGTTTGGTTCAACCATTTCTCTACTTGTTTTTGTATATTCTTTAGTTAGGTAAGTGAGTTTAGTAAATGTATATTTTTCTTTGGTTAGGTTTAGGTTAGGGGGTAATTTTCTTTATTAGTTAGCCTTTTTACAAATGTAAACCGGCACCCTGAAGTTTCTGGCACTGGTGAAAAAAAGACAAAAAGAGTTTGAGATCTCTGCATAAAAAAAGGAAAATAAAATCAATTCATCTTTGAAAGCGACTTTGTCCTCCATCATTATGTCACCTCCCCTACCCTAGACAGGGGGTCGTAACAGCGTTCTTGGCAGGCAATGTGTTAAAATATACTGTATATGGGGCGTAAGTGTTTCATTAGTTTATTAAACTAAAGTGTGATCACGTGCTATTCTCTTTGTGTCTTTGTGCATGAATAAAGCTATATGATAAAAAAAAACTAATGCTGGGTAATAATATATATACCGTTTATATTGATTGTCATATATCTCAGCATAATTATACAGTTTGATTGTACTAGGTGGTACCTCCATGGCCTATTGGCAGTGTGGACAAGAACCTTGGCGCTGATCGTTTGGTGAGCGCCCCCTTGTGGATATAACTGTACTGACCAGTTCTGACGCTACATGCGTTACAGGATATGCATACTTTTCTATGCAAAAAATAATAACACAAAAAAATTGAGATAATCGAAAATGTGTTTTTTTAACCCATTAAAATGGGCAAAGTATCTGTGTCATTTTAGATTTTTGCGTTGGCTATTAAAAAATAGCAGATCTACAATCTCGCAGCGTGGTTGTACATTTGCTATTTTCTTGAACATTTTTGAAACATTTTGAAAGTGTGAGAACTGCTGATTTATAAGGCATTTGTAGAATCGGCCTCGATCAAGTCTTAAAGGTAGGGTAAGTGATATTTTTTGGTTAAAACAAAAAGTATTTTGTTAAAAGTTTAAAATACTATATTCTGATAGTAATCATTGCTATAGAGTGTTTGTTCAGTAACAGAAGTCTCCCTGTCTCTCCAGCTCTTTAATAAACAGAAAATACATTTTTCGGTAGGTGTCAAAATCTCAGCCAATCAGGAGAAAGTACCAATTTTTAAGCTTAATTTGTATAGTGTTCAAGTTCCAATTTTGCCTGCTCATTTCTTAATGTCATCACTTCCAATTTCACTTGTTTAATCTATATCCTGATTGAGTTCTCTGTCCTGGTTGGATAAAATTGGAAATGAAACTGAAACTGAAACGAAAATGCATTTTCTGTTTAATAAAGAGGTGGAGAGACAAGGAGACTCCTAATACTGAACAAACACTCTATAGCAATGAGTACTATCAGAATATAGAGCTATTTAACAATTATTTTAACCAACGCAAATCACTTACCCTACCTTTAATGGGTTTAAGACAGCATTTTGAATGCAGTGTATTACTGTAGCTCAGTTGACAGCCTGTGTGTGTGTGTGTGTGTGTGTGTGTGTGTGTGTGTGTGTGTGTGTGTGTGTGTGTGTGTGTGTGTGTGTGTGTGTGTGTGTGTGTGTGTGTGTGTGTGTGTGTGTGTGCGTGCGTGCGTGCGTGCGTGCGTGCGTGATATTTAACTTGATGAAGAGGTGTGTGTCCAAGCTATATTGCCTCGGACAGCTGTGCTGCTAGGAGCATTAGAGTCGTCACACACCATCTGGCACACACACACACACACACACACACACACACACACACACACACACACACACACACACACACACACACACACACACACACACACACACACACGCTCAAGATACGTCTCTTTCACCCTCTACCTTCTCTTCCCCGCTCACCCATTTTCCCTCCCCTCTTCTTTTTATATAGTCTATTCTGCTCTCTCTCTCTCTCTCTCTCTCTCCCTCTCTCTCTCTCTGTGTCTATTTTCTCTCACTCGCCCGCTCTGACTGTGTGTGTGTGTGTGTGTGTGTGTGTGTGTGTGTGTGTGTGTGTGTGTGCGTGTGCGTGTTCTATTCTAATTAGCCTATATTCCTCTGTAACGGCTGCTCCTAAATGACTTAATCGCTCCCTAGAGGACCCACTGACAGGTGTGTGTGTGTGTGTGTGTGTGTGTGTGTGTGTGTGTGTGTGTGTGTGTGTGTGTGTGTGTGTGTGTGTGTGTGTGTGTGTGTGTGTGTGTGTGTGTGTGTGTGTGTTGTGTGCCCCAACAGTTGAGCAAGACATAGTTTTTGTCTAGACTATATAACAAAACAGCAAACTTACTCTAGAGCCTTCAACCTTTATTCCATTTAAAGATTAGTTTCACTACTGCAAAACAATGTATTATTATTCACCAAGTAATCGTTCATTGCTGCCATGAAACTATATCATTGCTGCAATACTGTAAAAAAATATAATTATTTTATTTCTACCCATTATATGTGTGGTCTCATCGTGGTATACGTGATTGTGTTCATCTTAATGCAGTTTGTCTATTGTCTGTAAAGCCGTTAGTATCTATGAAATAGTTTTTTAAAGTTCATTCAGTTTTATTATTTTCTGCTGTGCTTTTTTTTTATTGTCTGTTCCACATTGTGTATTTAACCCATTAAGACCGGGAACGCATCTGTGTCATTTTAAGATTTCTTTGGCTATTCAAAAATAGCAGACATACATACAGTACAAACTGGTATTGAACTTGTTAACTGAACAAACCACACAAACAAGTCAGTTTCTGGACACTTTTGTACTTCATCTTGTATCTAGGGTTGGGATGCTTTAGGATTATAATGATTTTGGTTCCTTAACGGTTCGATTCCTACATATTCCTACTGTATATATACCTCATTGATGTTCTCAAAGTGAGGTCCCTGTACCCTCTTGGTTACATGAGGGGGTTCCAAATGGACCCTTAAAGGGATAGTTCACCCCCCAAAACATTTTTTTCTATCAATTAGTCACCCCATGGATTTATTTATGGTTATTTTTTAGTTTTTGTCACATTCCTAAGCCAATAATTTGATGACCGGCAGTGGTTCCGGTAGGAGACACAAAGAGTCTCCTTTGTGTCTCCTACCGGAACCGCTGCCTACCGGTCCACTGGTCATCACATTATTGGTTTAGGAATGCGACGTGAATTCAAGTGTCCATCGGGTGAACTATCCCTTTAAAGGTATGTAACTCTGAATGTTATGGCGGTCCTTGAAATGAAAAAGTCCACATACCTGCTCTGACACTGTGATACAACCGGTTCAGGAAACGGTTACAAATGTGACGGAACCGATTCTGGTTCCTCAATGTTGGATCTGGTTCCTCCGATTCCTCCCTTTCCGGATCCCAAACCTCACCTTGTATCATATCAGTTCATAACATTTCTGTACCAGTCTTTTTGGCAGTGAAAAGAACACACCAACCAGTGTCCCAGTGCATAATGATAATCTAGCTAGCGTGACAGAAAATGCTTAGTTTTATCATTTTTCTGCAGATTCACTCTCGACACAGAGACTGGATGTGTCTCTGCTCTTCGTGGGTTTACAGCGATGTGCCAAGAGTTTATCTGTGTCATTTTTAAGATTTCTTTGGCGATGAAAACATTGTAGATCTACAAGGTCACAGCTATGAGCTTGTAGATCTGCTATTTTTGAAAAATAATGAAAATATGTGCAATTTGGCCGATTCTACAAATGTCTAAATCCTAACAGTTTTTTTTAAAACAACGCATGTTGCTATAATATCAGTGGTTCTCTAACCTTTTCATGTCAGCGACCCCCAAAATATGTATTTGGCCGCGGACCCCCACTTGTAAAAGGCTTTAAAAGATATACATGAAATACAAATTTTCAAAATATTATAGCGATTATAGCTCATAGCGTGGCACCAAGTGCCGCGCTATGAGCATGTAGATCTGCCATTTGAATGATTTTGATTCACTCTCAACACGACACACAGAGGCTGAGATGTGTGTCTCTGCTCTCCGCAGGTTTCCAGCGAAACGTGCCAAGAGTTTATTGGCAGCTGAACCGATATCTTTTCCACTACTGATTGAGGAAGGCTAGCTCCATTCCAATGCAGCAATTACACTTACACTGTTGTGGGCTGTGTGTTAAAAAGTTCAACGGGTATAGAAATACAAAATAAATACATACAAAGAGTCTGTTTGTATCGTTGCATCATGATCCCTTGTTGGATTAATCTTTTTGATGCATCGGGGATGTTTGATCTACAAACGTACTCTTCTGAACCCTGTGTTTTGCTGTAGCTTTCATGAGAGAGGCTTCCGTCTCATCAATGAAACTCTATCTCACTACTCTGACTCTATAATATGTATTCATTCATAAATGTACTTTGTGCTGATGTAATGTACACCCATTCAGTTTCATCCAAAATGTGTTTTAAAGCCACTCAAAATGTTTTGCATTAAAAGCTGTGCACACAGTTGTGCACGTGGGCAGACAGTGTAGCTACAGTAGTAGTTTAATTAGCGATTAAAGGGATAGTTCACCAAAAAAATAAATAATAATCTATCGATTAGTCACCCCATGGAGACTTGAATTCATGGATATTTTTTTTGTTTTTGTTGCATTCCTAAGCCAATAATTTGATGACCAGCGGGTGGGCAGCAGTTGCGGTAGGAGACACAAAGGAGACTCTTTGTGTCTCCTATCGGAACCGCTGCCGGTCATCAAATGATTTAATTGGCTTATGAATGCGAAAATAAATTAATATATATATAATCAATAGGAAAAAGTCTTTTTTGGGGGTGAACTATCCCTTTAACTAGTAGTGTAACTAGATGTTTCAGTGACTAGATGTGACTGTTTGTGTTTGTGTTCACATTTGATTGTTTGTGCGCTTGTGTTTAAATGTGTTGTCGGTAGTGATTCGCACTCCTTGTGTGTGTGTGTGTGTGTGTGTGTGTGTGTGTGTGTGTGTGTGTGTGTGTGTGTGTGTGTGTGTGTGTGTGTGTGTGTGTGTGTGTGTGTGTGTGTGTGTGTGTGTGTGTGTGTGTGTGTGTGTGCGCGTGTGCGTGTGTTTGTGCGCGTGCGCGTGTGTTAATGTGCGTGCAATTAAGGAGTGGACAGAATGCTGGCTGGCTGGCTGCCTGATTCACTGTCTGTCTGGTTAAATGTCTGACCAGCTGCCTGCCCGGCTGCTTCAACCACTTCATTACTGGCTGACTGGTTGGTTGACTGAATGGATCGCTGACTGGTTGATTGGATCGACTGAATGGATCGCTGGCTGACTGGTTGACTGGCTGGCTGACTGTCTAAATGAGGAGCTGGTTGACTTAGACGGAAACACTGCATATTAATTAACAATACATAATCAATGTAATGTAAACACACCGGATTTACATCCGCAGTCCCCACAAAAAAAACATAAAAACAAGTACACAATACTGAGTACATTACATTACATTGGGAGTTCAGCTAACTGGTTAACTGAACAGTTGACTGACTGCTGACTGTGAGATTCAATTCATAGAGGTCTCACAGGTAGTTTGTGGTATTACCTGTGTAGGCCCTATAAAGAGAAGAATGCATTCGCCATCTGTTTTGAATAAGGGGTGTCATGTTTTGCAATTAATTAAACTTACATAGACTATTTCTGTTATTAAGGCTTTGTGATTTCTATTTGACTGTGCAGGGCAGAGGCGTCTAATCTCTGAGTTAGGGTAACCGCATACCCTCGGATTTAAAACTATTTCCACTACTTCTTAATTCCATTTAAAGATGTGTTTACACTATATTTTATAACTAAGGGATAGATGCTAAAAAGTTACAGGCTTGGAACCCAGTTAGCATATCAACAGTTCTGATGTTCACACCTCCATTTTGGAAGACAATTAGCTCCCTGTTGATGGCCCAATTGCTGATGGCTCTTGGTGTCGATGTGTCTTCATTAATATTCTCACTAACTCAACAATGAGATCTCCCACTCAACTCTGTGGTTGATGTAGGTGATCAACTCCATTGTTTAGGTTAGTGAGAATGTGTGAAGAGTTTCAGTTCTGTTGGGCAGTTTAAAAGTTTAAACCCCCTGGATATTTTGTGCTAAGTCTTGCAATCCATTGTTTTTCATGGAATCTTCTCTGTCCAATTGTCCAGCGGTCATTGTATTCCAGACCGCATACCTTTATAGCATCAATTCCATGTGTCATAAAGTGTTGAACAATTAACAAATGGGTATCTTTTTCATTATTAATGGTATATCTATGTTGGCTTATTCTATTTGCTATGGAGTTGCTCGTCTCTCCTACATAGGGTGCGTTCGGAAATACAGCACTGAGCGCACTGGCCAATACAAACTAATAGGCGAGTGCGCTCCGGTGTGCAATATCCGAACGCACCCATACTGTAATCCACACACTTGGCAAGAAATCAGATAAACACAATTTCTGGTGTTGTATGTGATGTTCTGTCTTAGGCTTATGTTTTTGTTTGTCCTGTTTTTAACAGTTTGTTTCGGGCTAAAGTAGTTAGGCCTTGCCCGTGCTACCTGGTTCCATGGTTTCAATTTGCTATGGATCAAGTAGTCTTTCAGGTTTTTGTTTTTCCTGTAGGCCGAAATTATGTTAAAGTCCTGTAAGAGGTCCCCTCCCCTGTTTTCAAATTTTCTTTTGATGGCTCTGTTTGCCAATAAACTTTGGCTAGAAAATGTTGTTACTAATGCTAGTGTGGGTTTCTCATTCCTTACCTTCACTTCCTGGAACGTGTTGTATGCTTTCCTGAGAAATGTTCTTGTATATCCACGTTTCCTTAATGCTGTGAACAGAGTCTTGTAGACATTTTCAAAATCTGCTGCTTGTGTGCAGATTCTCTTGAAACGTAGGAGTTGTGACTTGACTATTCCTGCGAAACAATGGGTTGGATGGAAGGAAGTCTTGTGGAGCAATGCATGTGTATCCGTCTCCTTAAAAAATACCCTTAAATCCAGTTTGCCGGTGGTATTGAAATCTTTCCCTTTGAAGACCGTAACATCCAAGAAGTCAATTTGTTCTTTGTTTGTGACATATTTCACTGTTATTGAGGCATGATGTGTGTTTAAGACTTGTATGAACTGCTCAAATAGTGCTCAAATACTCCAAAAACATCATCTAGAAACCTAAAATAGTGTGTGGGTTTGAATCTGCACTTTTTGAGTGCTGTTTCTTCCCACAAAGCCAAATAAATGTTTGCATAAGATGGTGCAAATTTCTTTCCCATGGCTGTTCCACTGATCTGAAGGAAGGTTCTCCCATCAAATGTGAAATCGTTTTTGGTCAAATTTAATTCTAGCAATTTCAATAGTTCTGCGTATGGTCTTTGTCTGTCAGGATACTTTTTAAAGATATCTCTGATTGCCTTCAGCCCCGCTACTGTATTTATATTGGTGTACAAGCTGTCAACATCTATTGAAAACAAAAAGGCACCCTGAGGAACCGTGATCTTGTCAATAAAGTCATATGTATCCTTTATATAGCTTGGATGTTTTACAGATAGTGGGTTTAAGTAGAATTCAATAAATTCTGCTGTGGTATATGTTTCTGAGTTACAATCCGAGACGATTGGGCGAGCAGGTGGAATTTCATAAGGAATAGTCCAGCTGCTTGGGTCCTTGTGGATTTTGGGTAAAAGATAGAGAATTCTAGCCCTTGGGGAATTTTCGCCCGTAGGTATTTCTCTTGTTTTTGGTCTATAAACTTTTTCTCTCTTAATTCGGTGATGATTTCCCCAACTTCTATTGCTGTTTGTTCAAAAATGGGTGCCTCCAATTCCACATAGTGATTTGAGTTATTCAACTGTCTTAAACCCTCAAAAACATATTGTTGTCTGTCCAAAATGACTATACGACTCCCTTTGTCTGCAGGCTTAACTCATTGGCCGCCATTATCGCATTAACGCGATCTAATAAATAGCGCGCTTGGCCGCCAGGATCGCATTAATGCGATCTAACGTCTTTATTGATCTTTATGCTCTGATCACGCTATTCTGTTATGAATCAGGCTAAGTTTCGGGTTCCACTTACTTCAACCACCACTGCATCCGGTTCCATGACTTGGGTTCCGTTTTCGGTTTTACATTTTTCCCCCCAGTCATTTTCGACCATAATAGGGAAACAAACGGTTTTTCACACGCTATGAAAAGCGATCGGAGACCTCCCCTCCTATAATCTATGGTCTGGGTGACGAACAGTCATCCCCGTTGTGCATCACAAAGTAATTTTCGCCGAAAACAGAATCTGAGACATTTCACTTCCGGTTCATGTGTTTCACTGTGTGAGTGGGTCTGGGAGGGGGCGAGTGTGATCGAGAGGCGATCAAGCTTGGTATGTGCTGCTCTCTGGTGGTGGAACGATCAAAACGATTCAAGTGTCAAGGTAGACTTTCTAGATGTGAATTAAATAACAAAATAACGAAACAAAAAAACACGAAAATCGCTGGCAAGGGCTGCTATGAACGAGGTTTTAACTCTGGCAGTCAATGAGTTAATCACAATGTCCTGGTTGTTAGCTAATGATCTTAGAGCTCTCACCTGATCTGTTGTGATGTTGTTTTTTTCTTTCAGGTGTCCTGGTACATTTTGATGCCATCCGGATCAATTGTTTTAGGTTGTCCGGTAGTTTTTCATCGTCTGGTTCCCAGTATGATGGAAGATGGAAGCGCGGAATTTCCGTGTCGTTTCCAACTCCAAAATGTGTGGCTAATTTGAGTCTGCGATGGTATTTCGACACATCTCTTCTCAAGTTTTGTGATTGTTGCTTGTAGATGTCCAGGGTGGGGACGAATGACAAACCTTTTTCCAGAAGTGTTTTCTGGTGTTCGTTTGGTCGGAAATAATGTGACAGATTGATTATATCCGACTCCATAAGGCCCTGCCGGTTTGAGCTGTCGGGCCGTAATAGTTTAAAGAGTTGATCCAGTGCTGTAGCATGGCTTTGGCTGTGTCTTATTTCCAGTGGACGTTGTCTGATTCTGTTTTGAAGCTGGTTGCGGGCAATTTTGGGAGGTGGGGCTCTTTCTTTATTTCCTCATTTAGGCTTATCAGAATATCCTTGGGGTCAGTTCCTAGGCCTTCTGAGTAGTTGATTAGTGTTATGCGTCTGTCTGCGTAGGGGAATTGTTTTTCGGCTGTTGTGCGGAGTTTCTTCAGGGCTTCGTTTTTTGGTTCTTGTTGTTAATTCCCACTGAGATGATGAGGTGTGTGGCGGACTGACTGACTGGCTGACTGACTGACTGACTGCTGACTATGAGATTCAATTCAAAGAGGCCTCGCAGGTAGTTTGTGGTACTACCTGTGTAGTGGGTTTAAGTAGAATTCAATAAATTCTGCTGTGGCATATGTTTCTGAGTTACAATCCGAAACAATTGGGCGACCAGGTGGAATTTCATAAGGAATAGTCCAGGTACTCGGGTCCTTGTGGATTTTGGGTAAAAGGTAGAGAATTCTAGCTCTTGGGGAATTTTCGCCCCGTAGGTATTTCTCTTGTTTTTGGTCTATACATTTTTTCTTTCTTAATTCGGTGATGATACCCCCAACTTCTATTGCTGTTTGTTTAAAAATGGGTGCCTCCAATTCCACATAGTGATTTGAGTTATTCAACTGTCTTAAACCCTCAAAAACATATTGTTGTCTGTCCAAAATGACTATACGGCTCCCTTTGTCTGCAGGCTTAATCACAATGTCCTGGTTGTTAGCTAATGATCTTAGAGCTCTCACCTGATCTGTTGTGATGTTATTTTTTTCTCTCAGGTGTCCTGGTACATTTTGTACTGTGGCTCTGTCCATCTGGATCAATTGTTTTAGGTTGTCCGGTATTTTGTCCTCGTCTGGTTCCCAGTATGATGGAAGATGGAAACGCGGAATTTCCGTGTTGTTTCCAACTCCAAAATGTGTAGCTAATTTGAGTCTGCGATGGTATTTTGACACATCTATTCTCAAGCTTTGTGATTGTTGTTTGTAGATGTCCAGGGTGGGGACGAATGACAAACCTTTTCTGGTGTTCGTTTGGTCGGAAATAATGAGACAGATTAATTATATCCGACTCCATAAGGCCCTGCCGGTTTGAGCTGTCGGGCCGTATTAGTTTAAAGAGTTGAGCCAGTGTTGTAGCATCAGTTTGGCTGTGTCTTCTTCCCAGTGGACGTTGTCTGATCCTGTTTTGAAGTGGGTTGCGGGCAATTTTGGGAGGTGGGGCTCTTTCTTTATTTCTTCATTTAGGCTTATCAGAATATTCTTGGGGTCAGTTCCTAGGCTTTCTGAGTAGTTGATTAGTGCTATGCGTAGGGGAATTGTTTTTTGGCTGTTGTGCGGAGTTTCTTCAAGGCTGTGTGGCTTGTTTTTCTAGTTTTCTGGTTTTTGTTGTTAATTCCCACCGAGATGATGAGGTGTGTGGCCGTCTCATTTTTCTCAGCCTTGCTCAGGACTGTTTCGGCCCATTCCAGGTTCATTCCAGAGTAGGATTCTATCTGGATTCTGTCATCTGTGATTGTTGGGATCCGAGCCAGGTTGGAGTCTCCAATTATGATGATGTCTCGGTTCGGTACTAATCTCCATGTGTGTTTGTTTTCCTTTTTTCCGCCTCTCCAGTGGCGTGGTTTTCTTGGTGCTGTCTCGTTGGTTTCTTCTCGTGCTGGGGCTTCCCTCTGTGTAGTAGTGTCTTCGGTAGGTCTCTCTGGTATTGTCTGGTTCCCTTCACTGTTCCTCCTCTCCTGGGTTGTCCTCTGGGGTGTGTCTCTGGGTGGTGTAGTCTGCCTCCTGGTGGGATTTTCCCTCTGTGGTTTGGGTGTGTTTCTTGGGTTCTGTTGTTCTTCTATGTTTCTCTCTCGAGGATATGTGGTTCTGTTAGGGTGCTTCTGTTTCCTTTGGTTTCCATTCCGTACAACCTGTGCCCATGGCTCCTCGGGTGTTCTGCTGCTTGTTGTAGGTAGGTCTGGGAACTCTTCCTGTGTTAGTTCTCCTGGGCCCTGTGTTGTTGCTCCTATGGTCCCCATTCCTCCAGTTGGGTCTTCTCTTGGTTCTTCCGTGCCTGGGTTGCCTGTAGAGGGAGAAGAGGGAGGGGAGGACGGGGGTGGGGGAGGACGGGGGACGTGTGGTGTGGGGTGTGTTGTGGTGTGTGTTTTTGTGCTATATAATTCTGTTACTGCTGCACGGGCTAAGCCCAGTGTCTTCTCTGTTAGGCGCCTTCCTAGATTTTTTCTTGCCCATTTAGTGGCAATGGAGAAGGCCCTGTCGTATTCCCGTGTTAAGCACTGGGATAGGTCCTTTTTTGTGTTTTCAATCAATGTGTTAAAGTGTTCTATTAATATTAACAAAGTGGTGTAAGACCAATTCTTTGCACTTCCTTGTAGTAGCAGTAAAGTTCTCTCTGTTGGTTTTGCTGGTTTTATAAAATCCATCAGTTCTTGTTCTTTTCTAGCAATACTCTCTGGGTATTTGTCTATGTTTACATTCTGTGAATGGTGTAGTGCAACAATCAAATTGTTTATCCCTCTAATTGATTTGTGAAAATCATTGTTTCTCTCACCATGTGGTGTGTGTATGTAGGTTTGTCTGTGCCTACCTACCTGGCTTACATGGTTTGGTTCCATATCCCTCCTGGGTCTGTGGTTGTTCCTGGTTTCTCCATCTGGTCTGGCTCTTTCCCGCCAGGCCTGTCCTTGTTCATGGGTCCGTCGGTTCATTCTCAAATGCATAAACGTTTTCGTACTGCTATTGTACTTCATCAGATGCGATTCTCCGGATGAGAATGAATTCCTGTATCTTCTTTCCTGTATTTATGTGTTTCTGCTGTGGGTGTGGTTGAAGCTGGTTGCGGGCAATTTTGGGAGGTGGGGCTCTTTCTTTATTTCCTCATTTAGGCTTATCAGAATATCCTTGGGGTCAGTTCCTAGGCCTTCTGAGTAGTTGATTAGTGTTATGCGTCTGTCTGCGTAGGGGAATTGTTTTTCGGCTGTTGTGCGGAGTTTCTTCAGGGCTTCGTTTTTTGGTTCTTGTTGTTAATTCCCACTGAGATGATGAGGTGTGTGGCGGACTGACTGACTGGCTGGCTGACTGACTGACTGACTGACTGACTGACTGCTGACTATGAGATTCAATTCAAAGAGGCCTCACAGGTAGTTTGTGGTACTATCTGTGTAGGCCCTATAAAGAGAAGGTGCATTCGCCATCTGTTTTGAATAAGAGGTGTCATGTTTTGCAATTAATTAAACTTACATAAACTATTTATGTTATTAAGGCTTTGTGAGTTCCATTTAAAATAAAGTTTGACCATGACAGAGGCGCGCCGACTCAGCAGACCTTGAGGCCGAGGAGTCGCGCCCGAGCGCCTCAAGGCGCGAGTGCCCGCGACGACCGGCCGATGGTCTGCTAGTCGACTCAGCGCCGTCCGAGTTATGTACCGATAAGCACAGAATCGTAAATAATATTGGTGGGGACTGTGTTTGCCCCACTGACTGTGTAATTAAACTTACATAGACTATTTCTGTTTTAAAGGTTTGTGATTTCTGTTTGACTGTGCAGGGCAGAGGCGTCAATTCTCTGAGTCATGGTAACCGCAGACCCTCGGATTTAAAATTATTTCCACTCTTTCTTAATTCCAGTTAAAGATGTGTTTACATTATATTTTATAACTAAGGGATAGGTGCTAAAAGGTTACAAGCTTGGAATCCAGTTAGCATATCTACAGTTCTGCTGTTCACACCTCCATTATGGAAGACAATGAGCTCCCTGTTGATGGCCCAATTGCTGATGGCTCTTGGTATCAATGTGTCTTCATTAATATTCTCACTAACTCAACAATGAGATCTCCCACTTAACTATGTGGTTTGATGTAGGTGATCAACTCCATTGTTTAGTTTAGTGAGAATTTGTGAAGGGTTTCAGTTCTGTTGGGCAGTTTAAAAGTTTAAACCACCTGGATATTTTGTGCTAAGTCTTGTGATCCATTCTTTTTCATGGAATCTTCTCTGTCCAATTGTCCAGCGGTCATTGTATTCCAAGCCACATACCTTTATAGCCTCAATTCCATGTGTCATAAAGTGTTGAACAATTAACAAATGGGTATCCTTTTCATTATTAATGGTATATTTATGTTGGCTTATTCTAATTGCTATGGAGTTGCTCGTCTCTCCTACATATTGTAATCCACATACTTGGCAAGTAATCAGATAAACACAATTTCTGGTGTTGTATGTGATGTTCTGTCTTAGGATAATTATATTTTTGTTTGTCCTGTTTTTAACAGTTTGTTTTGGGCTAAAGTAGTTAGGCCTTGTCCTAATTACCTGGTTCCATGGTTTCAATTTGCTGTGGACCAAGTGGTCTTTTAAGTTTTTGTTTCTCCTGTAGGCCGAGATTATGTTGAAGTTCTGTAAGAGGTCCCCTCCCCTGTTTTCAAAATTTCTTTTGATGGCTCTGTTTGCCAGTAAACTTTGGCTAGAAAATGTGGTTACTAAAGCTAGTGTGGGTTTCTCATTCCTTATTTTCACTTCCTGGAACGTGTTGTATGCTTTCCTGAGAAATGTTCTTGTATATCCACGTTTCCTTAATGCTGTGAACAGAGTCTTGTAGGCTTTTTCAAAATCTGCTGCTTGTGTGCAGATTCTCTTGAAACGTAGGAGCTGTGACTTGACTATTCCTGCGAAACAATGGGTTGGGTGGAAGGAAGTTTTGTGGAGCAATGCATGTGTATCAGTCTCCTTAAAAAATACCCTTAAATCCAGTTTGCCGGTGGTATTGAAGTCTTTTCCTTTGAAGACTGTCACATCCAGGAAGTCAATATGTTCTTTGTTCGTGACATATTTCACTGTTATTGAGGCATGATGTGTGTTTAGGATTTGGATGAACTGCTCAAATTCCTCTGTGGAGTGCTCAAAAACTCCAAAAATATCATCTAGAAACCTGAAATAATGTGTGGGTTTGAATCTGCACTTTTTGAGTGCGGTTTCTTCCCACAAAGCCAAATAAATGTTGGCATAAGATGGTGCAAATTTCTTTCCCATGGCTGTTCCACTGATCTGAAGGAAGGTTTTCCCATCAAATGTGAAATCGTTTTTGGTCAAATTTAATTCTAGCAGTTTCAATAGTTCTGCGTCTGGTCTTTGTCTGTCAGGGTACTTTATAAAGATATCTCTGATTGCCTTCAGCCCCGCCACTGTGTTTATATTGGTGTACAAACTGTCAACATCTATTGAAAACAAAATGGCCCCCTGAGGCACTGTGATGTTTTTTATTTTATCAATAAAGTCATATGTATCCTTAATGTAGCTTGGATGTTTTACAGATAGTGGGTTTAAGTAGAATTCAATAAATTCTGCTGTGGCATATGTTTCTGAGTTACAATCCGAAACAATTGGGCGACCAGGTGGAATTTCATAAGGAATAGTCCAGGTACTCGGGTCCTTGTGGATTTTGGGTAAAAGGTAGAGAATTCTAGCTCTTGGGGAATTTTCGCCCCGTAGGTATTTCTCTTGTTTTTGGTCTATACATTTTTTCTTTCTTAATTCGGTGATGATACCCCCAACTTCTATTGCTGTTTGTTTAAAAATGGGTGCCTCCAATTCCACATAGTGATTTGAGTTATTCAACTGTCTTAAACCCTCAAAAACATATTGTTGTCTGTCCAAAATGACTATACGGCTCCCTTTGTCTGCAGGCTTAATCACAATGTCCTGGTTGTTAGCTAATGATCTTAGAGCTCTCACCTGATCTGTTGTGATGTTATTTTTTTCTCTCAGGTGTCCTGGTACATTTTGTACTGTGGCTCTGTCCATCTGGATCAATTGTTTTAGGTTGTCCGGTATTTTGTCCTCGTCTGGTTCCCAGTATGATGGAAGATGGAAACGCGGAATTTCCGTGTTGTTTCCAACTCCAAAATGTGTAGCTAATTTGAGTCTGCGATGGTATTTTGACACATCTATTCTCAAGCTTTGTGATTGTTGTTTGTAGATGTCCAGGGTGGGGACGAATGACAAACCTTTTCTGGTGTTCGTTTGGTCGGAAATAATGAGACAGATTAATTATATCCGACTCCATAAGGCCCTGCCGGTTTGAGCTGTCGGGCCGTATTAGTTTAAAGAGTTGAGCCAGTGTTGTAGCATCAGTTTGGCTGTGTCTTCTTCCCAGTGGACGTTGTCTGATCCTGTTTTGAAGTGGGTTGCGGGCAATTTTGGGAGGTGGGGCTCTTTCTTTATTTCTTCATTTAGGCTTATCAGAATATTCTTGGGGTCAGTTCCTAGGCTTTCTGAGTAGTTGATTAGTGCTATGCGTAGGGGAATTGTTTTTTGGCTGTTGTGCGGAGTTTCTTCAAGGCTGTGTGGCTTGTTTTTCTAGTTTTCTGGTTTTTGTTGTTAATTCCCACCGAGATGATGAGGTGTGTGGCCGTCTCATTTTTCTCAGCCTTGCTCAGGACTGTTTCGGCCCATTCCAGGTTCATTCCAGAGTAGGATTCTATCTGGATTCTGTCATCTGTGATTGTTGGGATCCGAGCCAGGTTGGAGTCTCCAATTATGATGATGTCTCGGTTCGGTACTAATCTCCATGTGTGTTTGTTTTCCTTTTTTCCGCCTCTCCAGTGGCGTGGTTTTCTTGGTGCTGTCTCGTTGGTTTCTTCTCGTGCTGGGGCTTCCCTCTGTGTAGTAGTGTCTTCGGTAGGTCTCTCTGGTATTGTCTGGTTCCCTTCACTGTTCCTCCTCTCCTGGGTTGTCCTCTGGGGTGTGTCTCTGGGTGGTGTAGTCTGCCTCCTGGTGGGATTTTCCCTCTGTGGTTTGGGTGTGTTTCTTGGGTTCTGTTGTTCTTCTATGTTTCTCTCTCGAGGATATGTGGTTCTGTTAGGGTGCTTCTGTTTCCTTTGGTTTCCATTCCGTACAACCTGTGCCCATGGCTCCTCGGGTGTTCTGCTGCTTGTTGTAGGTAGGTCTGGGAACTCTTCCTGTGTTAGTTCTCCTGGGCCCTGTGTTGTTGCTCCTATGGTCCCCATTCCTCCAGTTGGGTCTTCTCTTGGTTCTTCCGTGCCTGGGTTGCCTGTAGAGGGAGAAGAGGGAGGGGAGGACGGGGGTGGGGGAGGACGGGGGACGTGTGGTGTGGGGTGTGTTGTGGTGTGTGTTTTTGTGCTATATAATTCTGTTACTGCTGCACGGGCTAAGCCCAGTGTCTTCTCTGTTAGGCGCCTTCCTAGATTTTTTCTTGCCCATTTAGTGGCAATGGAGAAGGCCCTGTCGTATTCCCGTGTTAAGCACTGGGATAGGTCCTTTTTTGTGTTTTCAATCAATGTGTTAAAGTGTTCTATTAATATTAACAAAGTGGTGTAAGACCAATTCTTTGCACTTCCTTGTAGTAGCAGTAAAGTTCTCTCTGTTGGTTTTGCTGGTTTTATAAAATCCATCAGTTCTTGTTCTTTTCTAGCAATACTCTCTGGGTATTTGTCTATGTTTACATTCTGTGAATGGTGTAGTGCAACAATCAAATTGTTTATCCCTCTAATTGATTTGTGAAAATCATTGTTTCTCTCACCATGTGGTGTGTGTATGTAGGTTTGTCTGTGCCTACCTACCTGGCTTACATGGTTTGGTTCCATATCCCTCCTGGGTCTGTGGTTGTTCCTGGTTTCTCCATCTGGTCTGGCTCTTTCCCGCCAGGCCTGTCCTTGTTCATGGGTCCGTCGGTTCATTCTCAAATGCATAAACGTTTTCGTACTGCTATTGTACTTCATCAGATGCGATTCTCCGGATGAGAATGAATTCCTGTATCTTCTTTCCTGTATTTATGTGTTTCTGCTGTGGGTGTGGTTGAAGCTGGTTGCGGGCAATTTTGGGAGGTGGGGCTCTTTCTTTATTTCCTCATTTAGGCTTATCAGAATATCCTTGGGGTCAGTTCCTAGGCCTTCTGAGTAGTTGATTAGTGTTATGCGTCTGTCTGCGTAGGGGAATTGTTTTTCGGCTGTTGTGCGGAGTTTCTTCAGGGCTTCGTTTTTTGGTTCTTGTTGTTAATTCCCACTGAGATGATGAGGTGTGTGGCGGACTGACTGACTGGCTGGCTGACTGACTGACTGACTATGAGATTCAATTCAAAGAGGCCTCACAGGTAGTTTGTGGTACTATCTGTGTAGGCCCTATAAAGAGAAGGTGCATTCGCCATCTGTTTTGAATAAGAGGTGTCATGTTTTGCAATTAATTAAACTTACATAAACTATTTATGTTATTAAGGCTTTGTGAGTTCCATTTAAAATAAAGTTTGACCATGACAGAGGCGCGCCGACTCAGTAGACCTTGAGGCCGAGGAGTCGCGCCCGAGCGCCTCAAGGCGCGAGTGCCCGCGGCGACCGGCCGATGGTCTGCTAGTCGACTCAGCGCCGTCCGAGTTATGTACCGATAAGCACAGAATCGTAAATAATATTGGTGGGGACTGCGTTTGCCCCACTGACTGTGTAATTAAACTTACATAGACTATTTCTGTTTTAAAGGTTTGTGATTTCTGTTTGACTGTGCAGGGCAGAGGCGTCAATTCTCTGAGTCATGGTAACCGCAGACCCTCGGATTTAAAATTATTTCCACTCTTTCTTAATTCCAGTTAAAGATGTGTTTACATTATATTTTATAACTAAGGGATAGGTGCTAAAAGGTTACAAGCTTGGAATCCAGTTAGCATATCTACAGTTCTGTTGTTCACACCTCCATTTTGGAAGACAATGAGCTCCCTGTTGATGGCCCAATTGCTGATGGCTCTTGGTATCAATGTGTCTTCATTAATATTCTCACTAACTCAACAATGAGATCTCCCACTCAACTATGTGGTTTGATGTAGGTGATCAACTCCATTGTTTAGTTTAGTGAGAATTTGTGAAGGGTTTCAGTTCTGTTGGGCAGTTTAAAAGTTTAAACCACCTGGATATTTTGTGCTAAGTCTTGTGATCCATTCTTTTTCATGGAATCTTCTCTGTCCAATTGTCCAGCGGTCATTGTATTCCAAGCCACATACCTTTATAGCCTCAATTCCATGTGTCATAAAGTGTTGAACAATTAACAAATGGGTATCCTTTTCATTATTAATGGTATATTTATGTTGGCTTATTCTAATTGCTATGGAGTTGCTCGTCTCTCCTACATATTGTAATCCACATACTTGGCAAGTAATCAGATAAACACAATTTCTGGTGTTGTATGTGATGTTCTGTCTTAGGATAATTATATTTTTGTTTGTCCTGTTTTTAACAGTTTGTTTTGGGCTAAAGTAGTTAGGCCTTGTCCTAATTACCTGGTTCCATGGTTTCAATTTGCTGTGGACCAAGTGGTCTTTTAAGTTTTTGTTTCTCCTGTAGGCCGAGATTATGTTGAAGTTCTGTAAGAGGTCCCCTCCCCTGTTTTCAAAGTTTCTTTTGATGGCTCTGTTTGCCAGTAAACTTTGGCTAGAAAATGTGGTTACTAAAGCTAGTGTGGGTTTCTCATTTCTTATTTTCACTTCCTGGAACGTGTTGTATGCTTTCCTGAGAAATGTTCTTGTATAT
Organism: Gymnoscopelus braueri; assembly: GCF_963280865.1. Lineage (NCBI taxonomy): Eukaryota > Metazoa > Chordata > Actinopteri > Myctophiformes > Myctophidae > Gymnoscopelus > Gymnoscopelus braueri. The sequence goes on along the minus strand of NC_137616.1, from coordinate 9,696,017 downwards.
CCACGTTTCCTTAATGCTGTGAACAGAGTTTTGTAGGCTTTTTCAAAATCTGCTGCTTGTGTGCAGATTCTCTTGAAACGTAGGAGCTGTGACTTGACTATTCCTGCAAAACAATGGGTTGGGTGGAAGGAAGTTTTGTGGAGCAATGCATGTGTATCAGTCTCCTTAAAAAATACCCTTAAATCCAGTTTGCCGGTGGTATTGAAGTCTTTTCCTTTGAAGACTGTCACATCCAGGAAGTCAATATGTTCTTTGTTAGTTACATATTTCACTGTTATTGAGGCATGATGTGTGTTTAGGATTTGGATGAACTGCTCAAATTCCTCTGTGGAGTGCTCAAAAACTCCAAAAATATCATCTAGAAACCTGAAATAATGTGTGGGTTTGAATCTGCACTTTTTGAGTGCGGTTTCTTCCCACAAAGCCAAATAAATGTTGGCATAAGATGGTGCAAATTTCTTTCCCATGGCTGTTCCACTGATCTGAAGGAAGGTTTTCCCATCAAATGTGAAATCGTTTTTGGTCAAATTTAATTCTAGCAATTTTAATAGTTCTGCGTCTGGTCTTTGTCTGTCAGGGTACTTTATAAAGATATCTCTGATTGCCTTCAGCCCCGCCACTGTGTTTATATTGGTGTACAAACTGTCAACATCTATTGAAAACAAAATGGCCCCCTGAGGCACTGTGATGTTTTTTATTTTATCAATAAAGTCATATGTATCCTTAATGTAGCTTGGATGTTTTACAGATAGTGGGTTTAAGTAGAATTCAATAAATTCTGCTGTGGCATATGTTTCTGAGTTACAATCCGAAACAATTGGGCGACCAGGTGGAATTTCATAAGGAATAGTCCATGTACTAGGATCCTTGTGGATTTTGGGTAAAAGGTAGAGAATTCTAGCTCTTGGGGAATTTTCGCCCCGTAGGTACTTTTCTTGTTTCTGATCTATAAATTTTTTCTTTCTTAATTCGGTGATGACACCCCCAACTTCTATTGCTGTTTGTTTAAAAATGGGTGCCTCCAACTCCACATAGTGATTTGAGTTATTCAACTGTCTTAAACCCTCAAAAACATATTGTTGTCTGTCCAAAATGACTATACGGCTCCCTTTGTCTGCAGGCTTAATCACAATGTCCTGGTTGTTAGCTAATGATCTAAGAGCTCTCACCTGATCTGTTGTGATGTTATTTTTTTCTCTCAGGTGTCCTGGTACATTTTGTACTGTGGCTCTGTCCATCTGGATCAATTGTTTTAGGTTGTCCGGTATTTTGTCCTCCTCTGGTTCCCAGTATGATGGAAGGTGGAAGCGCGGAATTTCCGTGTTGTTTCCAACTCCAAAATGTGTAGCTAATTTGAGTCTGCGATGGTATTTTGACACATCTATTCTCAAGCTTTGTGATTGTTGTTTGTAGATGTCCAGGGTGGGGACGAATGACAAACCTTTTTCCAAAAGTGTTTTCTGGTGTTCGTTTGGTCGGAAAAAATGAGACAGATTAATTATATCCGACTCCATAAGGCCCTGCCGGTTTGAGCTGTCGGGCCGTATTAGTTTAAAGAGTTGAGCCAGTGCTGTAGCATCAGTTTGGCTGTGTCTTCTTCCCAGTGGACGTTGTCTGATCCTGTTTTGAAGTGGGTTGCGGGCAATTTTGGGAGGTGGGGCTCTTTCTTTATTTCTTCATTTAGGCTTATCAGAATATTCTTCGGGTCAGTTCCTAGGCTTTCTGAGTAGTTGATTAGTGCTATGCGTCTGTCTGCGCAGGGGAATTGTTTTTTGGCTGTTGTGCGGAGTTTCTTCAAGGCTGTGTGGCTTGTTTTTCTAGTTCTTTGGTTCTTGTTGTTAATTCCCACCGAGATGATGAGGTGTGTGGCCGTCTCATTTTTCTCAGCCTTGCTCAGGACTGTTTCGGCCCATTCCAGGTTCATTCCAGAGTAGGATTCTATCTGGACTCTGTCATCTGTGATTGTCGGGATCCGAGACAGGTTGGAGTCTCCAATTATGATGATGTCTCGGTTTGGTACTAATCTCCATTTGTGTTTGGTTTCCTTATTTAAGCCTCTCCAGTGGCGTGGTTTTCTTGGTTCTGTCTCGTTGGTTTCTTCTCGTGCTGGGGCCTCCCTCTGTGTATTAGTGTCTTCGGTAGGTCCCTCTGGTATTGTCTGGTTCCCTTCACTGTTCCTCCTCTCCTGGGTTGTCCTCTGGGGTGTGTCTCTGGGTGGTGTAGTTTGCCCCCTGGTGGGATTATCCCTCTGTGGTTTGGGTGTGTTTCTTGGGTTCTGTTCTGTTCTGTTAGTGACCTTCTGTTTCCTTTGGTTTCCATTCGGTCCAATCTCTGCCCATGGCTCCTCGGGTGTTCTGCTGCTTGTTGTAGGCAGGTCTGGGAACTCTTCCTGTGTTAGTTCTACTGGGCCCTGTGTTGTTGCTGCTACGGTCCCCATTCCTCCAGTTGGGTCTTCTCTTGTTTCTACCGTGCCTGGGTTGCCTGTAGAGGGAAAGGAAGGAGGGGAGGACGGGGATGGGGGAGGACGGGGGACCTGTGGTGTGGGGTGTGTTGTGGTGTGTGCTTTTGTGCTATATAATTCTGTTACTGCTGTACGGGCTAAGCCCAGTGTCTTCTCTGTTAGGCGCCTTCCTAGATTTTTTCTTGCCCATTTAGTGGCAATGGAGAAGGCCCTGTCGTATTCCCGTGTTAAGCACTGGGATAGGTCCTTTTTTGTGTTTTCAATCAATGTGTTAAAGTGTTCTATTAATATTAACAAAGTGGTGTAAGACCAATTCTTTGCACTTCCTTGTAGTAGCAGTAAGGTTCTCTCTGTTGGTTTTGCTGGTTTTATAAAATCCATCAGTTCTTGTTCTTTTCTAGCAATACTCTCTGGGTATTTGTCTATGTTTACATTCTGTGAATGGTGTAGTGCAACAATCAAGTTGTTTATCCCTCTAATTGATTTGTGAAAATCATTGTTTCTCTCTCCATGTGGTGTGTGTATGTAGGTTTGTCTGTGCCTACCTACCTGGCTTACCTGGTTTGGTTCCATATCCCTCCTGGGATTGTGGTTGTTCCTGGTTTCTCCATCTGGTCTGGCTCTTTCCCGCCAGGCCTGTCCTTGTCCATGGGTCCGTCGGTTCATTCTCAAATGCATAAACGTTTTCGTACTGTTTATTGTACTTCATCAGATGCGATTCTCCGGGTGAGAATGAGTTCCTGTGTCTTCTTTCCTGTATTTATGTGTTTCTGTTGTGGGCGTGGCTTCTCTGTGGCCACTGTCCTCATTGGTTGGTGCTGTTGATGGCCCATCCTGCTGGGGCCCTTTGATGACTCATGTGCCTGTTTTAGGCCTGTTCATGTTCAGGCATGTTTCTCTGTTCCATATGTATGGTCTATTCTTTGTGTTGAATCTTTGTTTATATATATGTATAAACATGGTTAGGTTTTTAGGAAATGTTATAAACATTTTGCAAGCATGAATATACCTCCATGCTTGCAAATGTGCATAACTAAAGTTTGCTTTAGATGACTCCCCTCACAAAATCAGAGGTACTAGCTTGACTGACTGCTGACTATGAGATTCAATTCAAAGAGGCCTCACAGGTAGTTTGTGGTACTATCTGTGTAGGCCCTATAAAGAGAAGGTGCATTCGCCATCTGTTTTGAATAAGAGGTGTCATGTTTTGCAATTAATTAAACTTACATAAACTATTTATGTTATTAAGGCTTTGTGAGTTCCATTTAAAATAAAGTTTGACCATGACAGAGGCGCGCCGACTCAGTAGACCTTGAGGCCGAGGAGTCGCGCCCGAGCGCCTCAAGGCGCGAGTGCCCGCGGCGACCGGCCGATGGTCTGCTAGTCGACTCAGCGCCGTCCGAGTTATGTACCGATAAGCACAGAATCGTAAATAATATTGGTGGGGACTGCGTTTGCCCCACTGACTGTGTAATTAAACTTACATAGACTATTTCTGTTTTAAAGGTTTGTGATTTCTGTTTGACTGTGCAGGGCAGAGGCGTCAATTCTCTGAGTCATGGTAACCGCAGACCCTCGGATTTAAAATTATTTCCACTCTTTCTTAATTCCAGTTAAAGATGTGTTTACATTATATTTTATAACTAAGGGATAGGTGCTAAAAGGTTACAAGCTTGGAATCCAGTTAGCATATCTACAGTTCTGTTGTTCACACCTCCATTTTGGAAGACAATGAGCTCCCTGTTGATGGCCCAATTGCTGATGGCTCTTGGTATCAATGTGTCTTCATTAATATTCTCACTAACTCAACAATGAGATCTCCCACTCAACTATGTGGTTTGATGTAGGTGATCAACTCCATTGTTTAGTTTAGTGAGAATTTGTGACTGACTGACTGGCTGGCTGGCTGGCTGGCTGGCTGGCTGACTGACTGGCTGGCTGGCTGGCTGACTGGCTGACTGGCTGACTGACTGACTGACTGACTGACTGGCTGGCTGGCTGGCTGGCTGGCTGGCTGGCTGACTGGCTGGCTGGCTGGCTGGCTGGCTGGCTGGCTGACTGACTGACTGACTGACTGACTGACTGACTGACTCACTGGCTGGCTGGCTGGCTGGCTGGTAGATATCCTTCAGAAATAATGAGAGAGGGAGAGAAAGAAAGAGAGAGGGAGGAAGATAAATAGAAAGAAAGCTTTGAGGATACTGCAGACACTTCCTGTCAACACCAATTAAACAATTTTGACATTGACAGAAGCAGATAAAGAGTAGAATGAGAAGTTACAGAGAGACCAGTGGGTCTATACCCTGATACTGAATATCTGCAGGTCGCTAGTTCTCTCGTAAATTAATGAATAGACCTCCACACATCTAAGAGTTAGATTTACTCTGTGTGTGTGTGTGTGTGTGTGTGTGTGTGTGTGTGTGTGTGTGTGTGTGTGTGTGTGTGTGTGCGTGTGTGTGTGTGTGTGTGCGTGTGCGTGTGCATGTGTGTGCGTGTGCGCGTGTGCGTGTGCGTGCGCGTGTGTGTGTGTGTTCCAGTATTTGTGTGAACATTTGTAAAACAGATGAGACACGGAGCAGCTCTTTGTCACAATATTAGGTTTCTAGACATGATTATCAGATGGGAACTAGACTGTGTGTGTGTGTGTGCGTGCGTGTGTGCGTGTGTGTGTGTACGTGTATGTGAGAGAGAGAGAATGTATGCATATCCATGACTGCACACATGTCTTTGTATCATGAGATGTTGATAAGCTATTTAATTAATTCTCAAGTGAATCCAGATGAATAGTTAATAGAAAATAGAAACTCAATTTAATGAGGTTTGAAGCCCACATATTATTGGAGCTACAGTAGTTAGAAAGGCAGGCTTGTGACTGAGTTTGTTGGTTCAAATCCCTGACTGACATGGCTGGCAAAATGTGGGCAGGGAAATGAATATTAAATGATGGACTTCTCAAATGCACTAGTGGCCAACAGACAGGTGGTTGTACTGGCTGGGCAGCTCCCACTTATGATATATGTGGGTAAAAAGGAAAACAACCTAACTACTTTAGCCCTATATCCTTCACCCTATGACAAATAGCGAAAATAGCTGATTTACAAGCTCACAACGTGCTACAATGTGACACGCTGTACAGTACTCTTGTAGATAGGCTGTTTTCACTATTTCTTATGTTTAGCCCTCTACGCATCTACAAATGTCTTTTAAATACTAACAGGTTTCTGAAAACGTATATTGCTATATCAGTGGTTCTCAAGCTTTTTCATGTCAAGGACCCCCAAAATTATCCTATTTAGCCGTGGACCCCCCCCCCCCCCCCCCATCTCAAAATATTTATTTCCAGGGACCCCCGGAAGCAAATATTTGAGTTAAAAAATGTTCGCTTTAAAAATATATATATATTCAAAGATTTGCAAAAATATTCACACATTTTCAAAGAATAGCAGATATAGAAGCTCTTACTTGGCGCCGCGTTATGAGCTTCTATATCTGCTATTTTTGAATAGCCAAAGTAAAAAATAATCGTTATAACTAAAATCTAAAACGACACAGATGCATGAGTAGTTAATGTAGTTAAGTTAATGTGGTTAACATACATGTATTATTAAATGGTGATTTCAATCATATATCAAACAGACAAATCAGACAGTCTACAGTCTACATTTCTAGGTAGTAAAAGAGTTCTGTTCTTTTTCCTGTTTGTTTTTTAGAAGCAAACAAGAAACAACCTTCACGCTTTGCCTAATTCAACACAAATGGGTCACACACACCATCTTGTGTGAACCCCAGAGGGGAGAAACAGTTTGACATCCTCTGCCAACAATTACCGCAAAAGATGATCTGTGGAGAGCTTCCTCTAATATATCATCTCCCCTGTGAGCTGACATTTTAGATTTATAACCCTCATTTCTCATCAGCTGTAACTCACCAGACCTGCTTTTTAATCAGTGGTGGAAAGTAACAAAGTACATTTACTCAGGTACTGTACTTAAGTACGATTTTGAGGTACTTTTACTTTACTGGAGTACTTCCAATTTCCAATACTGCATACTTCTACTCCACTGCACTGAGGCACATATTGTACTTTTACTCCACTACAATTACATGAACACTTTAGTTAGTCTTCTAGTTACTTTGTAGATTTTGATTATTATTTCAAAACATACATTAACCACTTCAGCCCTATATGTATATTTCGGCCATTTGAAAATAGCCGATCTACAAGCTCACAATTGATTTTTTAATACATTTTGAACTTGTGAAGTGTTTCTACATTGCAGCATTGATACTTTTACTTAAGTAAAGACATTTAGTACTTTTTCCACCACTGACTGTAACTCACACTAGACCTGCTGCTTTTATATGAATAATAATATTTGGAGGTGTTCATGGTTTATTGTGAAGCATATAGATGGGGGTGGGGCAGGGGGGGGGATTTTATGTGTAAAATAAATGTAGTTTTAATAATGTCTTTATTAGTGCAGTGGATGTGAACGTATACGAGGAGAGAGAGAGAGAGAGAGACTCTCAGCGTTATGTCACACCCTGGAGGTCAAAAATGACAAATTGTATTTGTATTCATAAATTATAGCCAGTGGTGGAAAAAGTACTCTTTACTTAAGTAAAAGTATCAATACTAAAATGTAGAAATACTCTGTTACAAGTAAAAGTCAAAATGTACTTCAGTAAAAGTACGAAAGTATTGGCATCAAATTGTACTTAAAGTACCAAACGTAAAATTACTCATTATGCAGAATGTCCCAAATGTATACAAATATTTTTGTTAGGGTTAGGGTTAGACTGATTTGTGCGAATCTTTGAAAATATATATTTTTAAAGCAAACATTTTTAACTCAAATCTTGGGGGGGTCCCTGGAACAATTTATTTTGAGATGGGGGTCCGCAGCCAAATTTTGGAGGTCCTTGACATGAAAAAGTTTGAGAACCACTGATATAGAAAAGGAAAACAAGACCAGGA
>NC_137616.1:9678578-9683578 GCF_963280865.1 Gymnoscopelus braueri | reverse complement strand
GATTCAATTTAGTTGTATTTGCCATATGCTCTGTATGTGCAGCATATGTGCAGTGAAATGTTGAAATGTTGGTGTAGCAGACAATTTACAATTTACAATTAACTCTTCAGAGCGTAAAATGAAACCAAATGAACCCGTAAGGGTCCATTTGGTTGAATTTTTCACTTTACATGTTTAAATGGGTTAATCGTTGCACTAACAGGTTTCGGCGTTCAATACTGTCAGGTAGGTCATTGCGTTCATCCCCCTGCCATCCCAGTTCTAAATTAGTCCCTTCTTAAGACCAGGAACGTATCTGTGTAATTTTAAGATTTCTTTGGCTATTTTTTTATAAATCGTGAAAATGTGTGCAAATCTTTGAATATGTATATATATAATTTGTAGAATCTCCAGAAGCAAAGATTTAAGTTAAAAATGTTCGCTTTAAAAAACAATTCACGATTTTTCTAACAAAATAACAGATGTACAAGCTTGTAACGCGGGACTCGGTGCCGTGCCATGAGCTTGTATATCTGTTATTTTTGAATAGCCCAAGGTATAAAATAATGGTTATCGCTATAAAAATCAAAAATGACAGAGTATGTGTTCCCGGATTAAATGGGTTAATGGCTATAGATTTCAATCCTGCCCCTCCAGTCTGATTCTATGAGACAGAAGTTGAGAGTCTTTGAGCGTTAAGGCTCTTGGATGATATTTCCTGAATTATAAACGGGCTCTTCTCTCTTTCACTGTGGACAAAAATCTTCTTATTTTCACTGGTTATTTTATCAGCTGCCAGCTGTGTATGTGTGCGCGCGCGTGCAATCCGTGCATGCGTGCGTTCGTGGCATGTGTGAGAGAGAGAATGTGCGCGTGAGAGAGAAAGCGACAGTATAAATGAACATGTCTTGACTGCCCGAATCTAGGCCACCAGCCCTTCAATATGAGCACCTGAATAGCAAGGAGAGTGAAAGGGGGGAGAGAGAGAGAGAGAGAGAGAGAGAGAGAGAGAGAGAGAGAGAGAGAGAGAGAGAGAGAGAGAGAGAGAAAGAGAGAGAAGAGAGGGAGGCAGGGTGTTAAAGAGGAGAAATAGGTGGACAGATGGACGGAGGAGTGTGGAGGTATGATGAAAAGAGAAACCACATGCAAATTGGGAGACAGACGGAGAGAGAGAGAGAGAGAGAGAGAGGTGAGTAGAGGTGTGAATGAAACTGCAGGCTGTGTGTGTGTGTGTGTGTGTGTGTGTGTGTGTGTGTGTGTGTGTGTGTGTGTGTGTGTGTGTGTGTGTGTGTGTGTGTGTGTGTGTGTGTGTGCACGTGCGCGTGGAACATCATGTGAGTATAGGCATGACAGTATCTCAAGGCTTCATCAGGGGCCATTACTTTTTTTTGGGGGGCGACACGAACACATCTATCTATCTATCTACTGTATCTATGTACTGTATCTATCTATCTATTTTTCTAACCCCAACCCTCGATTTAACCCTGCAAGACCCGGATATATTTCTACTTGCAAAAAAAATGTTTCAACCTTTCAGATGGTGTTGTAGGAGTACTTTGGAGAGGAAAATATAATGTTTTTTAAAATAAATAGTTTTCGTAAGGTTTTATTGAAATGTTGTAATATTACAACATTGGGTCTAACGGGTAGCAGAATGTCCTATAGGCCATTGTTACTCACTATCAGAATAACATGGCAAATGTCTATATACTTCACTAAAACAACTTAAGGGTTCATTTATATGGTTATGGTTTATTATTTGGCCTCAGAACAGTATACATTATGAATAATATTTGGCCTCAGAACAGTACATTATGAATAATAACATCAATAAGCCATATTTTTAAGTTTTTATTTTATTTTAGTCGATGTCCACATCACTCTCTCCATTCATTACAATATCCAACACATCCCTTGCAGTGAAGCGAGGCTCTCTCCTTGCTTGTGGCATTCTGAAATGATAAATGAAGACATACCTTTAGCACATTAGTAGCACATCTCACTGCAGGTACATATTTCACAAGTCACACATACTGTCTGGCCAACCTATTGTGCTTTGCTTATCCTCACAAAGGCTAAGCACCATCATCACTGATGGTGCTTAGCCTAACAAAGGGATTGAGGATGGCTGTAAGTAAGCAATCCCCAACACCCATCACATGAACAATGATGAGTCTTAACTGGGCGACTCCCATATGAACAATTACCATACACTGATTGCTAATCACAAACATTACCAAAATATTTTGCTAAAACATTATAGGCAATGAAATGTTATAAGCTAATGCAGTATATTTGTCTTCGAGCACAATTGGTTACAAAATGTATTGTGAAAACGAATAATACTCCACTGCATTCCACTCTGTAAAATGAACAGGTGCATTGCTATTTGCTACCACCATGACCCAATGTTGTAAAAATACAACAAGTATAAAGCATGCTCTAATTTACATTTGGGGGATATCTTTCACAATAACAACATATCTACATGTTCTAGACATTCTAATGATCACCAAAATAATTATTACAGACATTTTACTTACTTTTTTGTGAGGAATCCTGTCCAGTGAAAAAGAGATTTTTCTTCCTTCAAGGATTTTCAAGTTGTGACATTTCCTGCCTCTGTGGGGGGTATTTATATGCAAATATCCTGGCCACTGACATTGCAAGACTAAACAATAGGATCCAATGATGATGTTTAGGTGAAAAAATAACAGGAAAACAAATGATTTATACACTTTTTTTGATAAAATACAAATGTTGTATTATTACAACAGCGGGTCTTGCAGGGTTAATGATGGAATTCATTAACAGAAGAACAAAAACATAGTTTTCTACTAAGTGAGGATGTAAATACTCCTACGTCTAGTCCGTCTATAATGGCAGCTATAATGCTGGTAATGGTGTAGTGTGACAAGTCGTACTGCAGTAATGCTTTGCTCTGCATGTTATAAGAGCTCAGACATTTTAAACTGACTGGGAAGGCTGTTTCTCTTGGTAAATGTCACCAATCGATCTCTCTGATAGGTAAAGGCCAGACTACTCATTATACCAGAGAAAATACTGTGCACACACGCGTGTGTGCGTGCGTGCGTGTGTGTGCCCACACACAAACACGTGCACATCAGTGTGGGGCTCTGTCTGCCTAGTGTCATGAACTGACTCAAATCATGACAAAATTGGGAGACGACACACAGGAACTTAACTTTAAATGTATTTATTTGTAACCAAAAGAACCAGAAAGTTATATTTAAATAGAATGGGGTGTGTATAGTCAGTGGTATCAGTAGTGTAGTGCATGTATGGATGTGTGAGAATGTAGTGTATGTGCAAGGTGCAGAAACAAGGTAGAACTAAACTCAAAAGGAACCAAAAGCAAAACAATGTTTCCTGTGTAGGAGAGAGAGACAGAATGGCTCTGGCCAGCCTGCTTAAATACTCCAGCAGGTGATTGGAGTCAGGTGTGCCTCGTCGTCTAGGCACACCCCTGCAGGCTGGTCCCCTCCTCCTACACAGAACCAGAACACCATTATTATCACAGCAACGCTAGACACAAATAGGATGGGTCATCACACCCCCCCCCATAAGATAGGAGACCAACTAGGTACTCCGTAACATTTAATTCCACTTTACAGTTCTCATCAATCATACTAATACCTGACCCATCCATCCCACCACCAGCTCACCCCCTCAGTCACCTGTAGAAACAGTATTAAGAGTGATGAGTGACAGAGTAAATAGACAGGCAGTTTTACATTTTCCACAGCACAGCCTTATGACCAAATAACTTTAATTTAGACTTCAGAATATCAGTCAAAGTTACCACAACAGCATAACCTACTTGGTCTACGGCAATCTTCCATGCGTGGTAAAGGGAACGACTCAGGTTTTGTAACACTGTTGACCTTTCTTAAGTCTGTGTAAGGTCGAAAAGTGGGCTTTTTAAACAAAAGACACACAGAGTCCCAACTGCAATTTGAAGGTTCTGCCAAATTGTTATCTAGCATATACCTAACCTCCTTATCCAGTTGGGCTCGTGTTTCATCTCCAATAACAATATCGTGCTCTATCAGATGTGTCTGTGATGGTGTGTCTGAAAATAGCAAAGGACAGCTATTAACCATAGAAACCAACTCCTTCCTTTTTGTCTCATCCAAATGTCCAAGTACTTTTGGTAAAGCTTTTAGTGCCTCAGAGCCGTTTACCCGTACTTGTAACACATTCTCATCTGCCGGCCAATCTCCCCCTCCATTAACCTCCCCCGCCGAAGAACCACCCACCGTGCCTATGCACAATGAAGGCTCAACGTAAGGGACGTCACTGGAGCTTTGGGACGCCGACACACGAGAACCGTATGGTTTCACCAGATTCACATGACACAGCCTAGACTTTCCTTTAGGCCACACTTTATCCCCTGCCAAATCATTACCAAGGATTATGTCAACCCCTTCTACTGGTAACTCAGGACGCACTCCTACCACCACCTCCCCACTAACCAACCCACAGACAATGGTCATTCTATGGAGGGGTACGGGAATGATCTGCATACCCATACCTCGCATTAAAATGCAATCGCCCGTCTCTGAACCTGAGGACAATGGAATTACACCTTGACGGATAAAAGTATATAATGCACCTGTGTCTCTCAAGATGTTAACTCTAACTGCCTTTTTACCAGGCAGTGCTACATAACCCTCTGAAAGAAATGCTGAATACTCAGCCTTAGAGTCACACCCAGTGGAACACCTGATGTCCGAAACACCTTCCGTTTTAACAATTAGCTGCGGTGAGGGAATTTGTGCAGCCAAAGCGGCCGGTTTGATTGGTGCACCACTTAACATCTTCTCTCTAGCTTTGAGAGCAAAACACTCCTTTTTCCAATGCCCACTTTGATGGCAAAAATGACAAACATTAGGGTCATCCTGTTTCCCTGAACTATGTTCAACTTTGGAAAAACTTGAATCCCCCTGCCCCCCAAACCGTTTTTCCGTACGCACTGGACCACCGGTCTGATGCGTGTA
>NC_137616.1:9672596-9678378 GCF_963280865.1 Gymnoscopelus braueri | reverse complement strand
TACTATTTTGATAAACTAAGATAAAGTTCAAAGGGATGAGGACTAACCACTCTCCCTCTTTAAAAACACAGCATTGGTTCTCCGTCGTGTCTTCTGGACTGGCAAAAATATAGTTAGAGGAAAATGTCCATCACAAGCCAGGGGTTGATGGCCCTTGTCTGTGAACCCTCTGGTTTGTGTAATATTGTATATTATTTGTATTAATATTGGGCACGGTAATCTATTTTTGCTGATTTGTTGTTTTCTTTAGTAAGTTAATAAAGGAATTTTCAAAATTCTAATTCTGTCTCTATCTCTGTCTCTGTCTCTGTCTGTCTCTATCTGTCTGTCTGTCTCTCTCTCTCGTCTCTCTCTCTCTCTCTCTCTCTCTCTCTCTCTCTCTCTCTCTCTCTCTCTATTATTCCCTCCCTCCTCCTCTCTCGTCCCCTATACTTCTGTCTCTCCTCCCCTGCCCCTCATCCTTCACACTTTCATGTGGCTTCACCCCATTCGTCTCTGCTTCACTCGTCCGTTTACCACAGCTCCGTCCCATCCCATCAATTCCACTATCTGAAGGGGTCCGCGGTGCCCAAGGGTCCAGGCATGCTTCACACCCGCCTCCATCTTTCCATCCGTCCATCTCTCCCTCCTCACTCACTCCTTGAATTCATTCCAATCAGTCCTTTCAATCCAGCGCTTTATTGACACAACGTGACACAACGCACTTTAGATTTTAGTTACTTTATACTTTGGCTATTCAAAAATAGCAGATATACAAGCTCATAGCGTGGCACATGAGCTTGTATATCTGCTATTTTTTTTATCGTGAAAATGTGTGCAAATCTTTAAATATATCACAAAAAAATATATATATTTTTTACTCAAATCTTTGCTTTGGGGAGGTCCCTGGAACAACATATTTTGAGATACAGGTCATTTTGGGTATGATGGTTTTATCGATCAAAACATGTTGTTCCAGGGACCCCCCCCCCCACCCCTCCAGAAGCAAAGATTTGAATTTAAAAATGTTGTTTCAAATAATATATGTATTCAAAGATTTGCAAAAACAAATCAAGATAAAAAAAAACCAAAGTATAAAATATGGCTAAAATCTAAAATGACACAGATGCGTTCCACATGCAGATGCTAACGATGCAAACGACAGCAAACTAAAACATGGTGAGATGGTAGCATCTGACACAGCAGGTCCTTCCTATACATGTTTATTCAAATTCATTTGCAAAGTGATAATTTAAAACAATTCATCTAAATACATCAATGGAATGGTTGTCTATCGTACATATTTCCCTCACTTTGTCCTGATCATTGGGCCTATACCGTCTTTGACTGTTAACATAGTCCATGCAGTAATCTCGTCCAGACAGACAGACAGACAGACAGACAGAGACACAGACAGAGACAGACACAGAGACAGACAGACAGCTTGAACTTCAAATCTTTATTTGTATAGCACATTTCATACTGTACATCAAGAGCAGTTCCATGCGCTTCACAGAAGAGGTTAAAAGATTAAAAAGACAAATTAAAGGAATGCATTTAAAAAATACATTTAAAATTTTAAAGTTAAGAGTAATGCAGAAACCTTAGTAAAAGCAATGTTACAAAGGTGTGTGTTAAGATTTCATTTTAAAATGTCCACAGACTCAGAGACCCGCAGATCCTTCTGCAGCCTGTTCCAAAGGCTAGGACCATAAGAGCCAAAGGCAGCTTCTCCAGGCCTTATTGATTATAGCCTCTGGAACAGTTAGGAGACCAGTGTCAGAGGGTCTAAGGGTCCTGCCGGAGCACATACCCTGAAAGCATTGCAGACAAATGGGTGTATTTCCATTTAACGATTTAAAAACCAATAAGTAAGTATGCTTTACCGAGCCATGAGGGCCATAGGGGCAGGAGCCTATCTCCTGTTTCTGTAGCGTGAGGCGGCCTGATGTTCAAAATTTACTTGAGTAAAAGCACAAACATATTGGCATCACAATACACTTAAAGTACCAAAATTAAAAGTACTCATTATGCAGAATGTCCCATTTTGTTTAAAAAAGATTGCAGATCTACAAGCTCACAACGTGTCGCATCGCAAAAAAGTAAAAATCTGTCTCTTAGATGTAGTGATAAGTAGAAGTAAAAGTATAAATAAATAAATTAAATACTCCAGTAAAGTAAAAATACCTCAAAACTGTACTTAAGCACAGTACTTGAGTACATGTTACTTTCCACCACTGCTCACCAAGAGGGCTGACGGGGCTTGGAGAGGATGGCGTCCAATTGCAACAGGAGGAGGGAATGTTTTTGCAAACCTTTCTGCTTGTTATGCTGGTTGTCCATGTCCATTCTTCACAGTAAATCAGATGTGAAAGAGTCTACAGCCGGGCGACCAGAAACAAACCGAACAGATCACCAGCACCAGCACTCATCACTTTAAAGTGCTTTTAGGGTCTTTTATTATCAGGCGTGGGCAGCGAGCGACAAACAGGCCGGAGCCTCGTATCATTCTTGGATTATACGCTGAGGAAGGCAACAAATCCTTGCATTATACGCTGAGAACGCTGAGAAAGGCTCCAGCCGAAACACTTCCCATTTGCCGCTTGCTGCCCGTGCCTGATAATAAAATAACCTAAAAGCACTTTAATTGAGTGGCTGGTGATGTTTTTCGTTTTATTGGAACTCTTTCTGAACCGTGCACCCGGTGAGAGACTGTTAAACTGTTTGAGACGAGTGCTTGTAAATCCGTTTGACTTGACCAAAAACAAAACCCAGCATTGTGCCAGCTTCAGCACATATTTTGCTACGTTCTCTTGTGACACATGTAAAAGTGACACCAGTGGTGTGTTCTAGGGCATACGAATGAATTAAATGGTTAGCAGTGGTGGTAAAAGTACTCACATTTTTTACTTAAGTAAAAGGACCAATATACTGCAATGTCGAAATACTCTGCTACAAGTAAAAGTCCGGAATTCAAAATGTACTTGGGTAAAAGTACAAAAGTATTGGTATCAAAATGTACTTAAAGTACACTTAAAGTAAAAGTGCTCATTGTGCAGAATGTCCCATTTCAGAAGTTCAAAATGTATAAAAGATCTTTTGAAAATAGCAGATCGACAATGTGAGCAAATTGGAAATGCAAATTGGAAATACTCCAGTGAAGTAAAACTACCTCGAGTAAAGTACAGTACTTAGTTACTTTAGACCACTGTGTAGAGGGCTACTTTTTTTTTATGTTTTATTATTCTACACTTCATACTACGTATATAGCGTAACACGGTAGAACACATGCACCACTGAGTGACACCATGCACGATTCCTTCCTGCATCGCTCCCTCTTTCTCTCCCTCCCTTGCTTCTTTAACTCCCCGCATACAGCCATTCTTTCCCCTTGGTTTGCTGCTTCCCCTCCATCCCTCTAACCTCCATCACTCCACATCCTTCCATCCCTCCATCCCTTTATCCCTCCATTCTTTCATTCCTTTATCCCTCCATTCATCCTTCTCATCCCATGCGTCGGTGGAGATGCAGTTTTTTCATTCAGGAGGGATGAACTCACAGGCTATTGAGATGAAAAATAATAGAACAAAACATATTTTCTCATTTTCTGCGCAAACACACACACACGCACACACACACACACACACACACACACACACATTCTCATTTTCTGCGCAAACACACACACACGCACACACACACACGCACACACACACGCACGCACACACGCACGCACGCACGCACGCACGCACGCACGCACACACACACACACACTGGCGCACGTACACACGGAGGACTGGTGACTCAAAGTTATGAATTTGTAATTTTTCCATCTGTCTATTTTAATGAAATAGTTATAGAGAGGAGCCATCATACATTTTCATAAGAACTCTACCTGACATTTTCAATATGCTGTTTCATATGAGCTGTAGCCCATTTATAATGTACTCATCACACCTGTGTGTGTGTGTGTGTGTGTGTGTGTGTGTGTGTGTGTGTGTGTGTGTGTGTGTGTGTGTGTGTGTGTGTGTGTGTGCGTGCGTGCGTACTGTAGGTAGGTGCGTGCGTGTGTTTGTGCGTGCGTGTGTGTGCGCACGACGTGGGTGAGTGCGTGCGTGTAGGGGGGGCATGAGCGTGAAAGAGTAGGTGTTTTTTGTGTGTGTATGTGTGAGTGGGGGGGGGGGGGTGAGACAGGCATACATATATGGTTGCTGTGTTTTTGTGTGTGTGTGTGTGTGTGTGAACACAAATTTTTCTGCATAATATGTACAGTATGTATTTGTTGACGATGTGCTCTCTCCCTCTCTCTCTCTCTCTCTCTCTCTCTCTCTCTCTCTCTCTCTCTCTCTCTCGCTCTCTCTCTCTCTCTCTCTCTCCTTCTCTCTCAGTGTGTTGAACAGGACTCCGGTCCATCTGATCCATGAGATCATTCTGGTGGACGACTTCAGTGATGATGGTGAGAAGCACGCGCACACACACACACACACACACACACACACACACACACACACACACACACACACACACACACACACACACACACACACACACACACACAAACAGCGGCATGTCCATTCCGGGTCAGGGATGATCCAGATATTCCGGGTCAGAGACAGAGGGATGTGTGAATGCAGGCGTACATCCTGCAGCAGCAGCTGTGTCTCCACAGCTTCAGCTGGGCCTGTTGCTTTACAATGGACACCAACGAAAAGATGCCTCCATTCCGCCTCACAGAGGACAGTAATGAGGTGTATCATGGCCTCACTGGGCCGAAACAATGATCTGTGCTGCAGCTGTGGTCACAGCGGGCAAAGCAACACAATTGTTAGTGTTAATGGTGAACGTCTGACGGATTTAACCACTTAAAACCCTATATATATGTACTAGTGGTTCTCAAACTGGGGGTCGGGACATGATTTTGAGGGGGTCCCGAGATGATTTGCAGACCTGAGGCCGATTTTACAAATGCCTTCTAAATCAGTAGTTTCTTACACAGTCGCGCGCAAACCTGTGCGCACAATAAAGCACGTGGGCGACGCCGACGCTGTGTTTGGTGGGTTTCCAGCGTAAGACCCTTAAACCACTCCTTACAGCCATCGCCGGCTTGCAGTGGAGCCAATGCCTCCAAATCTGTCTAAAGCTCAGCTCTGATAAAGATAAATACAAAGGGATATGCCTATAATAATGCTACACATTGAACTGATGCTGCCAACAAACCTCACAAGCTAACACACCGTTTCCCAACGAATGGTCCGGTGCCCACCAGGGGTCCAAAAATGGACGGACGCTTACTGGTCTTGAACCTTTGGTACCCCCAATCTACACTGCAAAAGGCTCAGTATTTATCTACAAGCTTGTAGATCGGCTATTTTCAAATAGCCGATATAGATGCATTTAAAGTGCTCATGTGGCCTATAGTCGTTTCTTTTGGGCTTGTTTTCATAGCTCTGGTTGCTTATTTCTCTAGCAGAATCTGGCAACACTGGGGCTGACCAATACAACCGCAGTCTTAATACTGTTGGCCACTGAGCAGCTTCACTGGAGTTTATTGTTGTATTTTATCCCACTGAAAAACCCTTTTGACAGGTTAAACACAGCTGAAAGTAATACTGTTCATTGTTTGTTGTGTTTCAAAAGAAATATTACACTCGAGGGTGTGCTTCACCGTCAATACTGGCACTAAAGTGATGTGGTCAAGAACAAGGTGCTCGCGCCGGCTTCCATAAGCATCCGTCAAGTGCCATTAATGACGGTAAAGCACACCCTTGAGTGTAATATTAACGGTTACGACAACATGAAACAT
>NC_137616.1:9652596-9670096 GCF_963280865.1 Gymnoscopelus braueri | reverse complement strand
TATAGCATGGATGGATGGATGGACAGCAGATCTTAAACTGCCATGATATATACTTGTTACACTGCAAATCCCCCTAGCTCTGTGCTGGTACGCTGGCTCAGTGGTCTCCTCATACATTAGAGGTGCCATCAAGACATTAGACCCACGGCCCATTATTCCAAAGTACAATGGGATATTGGTCCGACGGCGTGCTTTACTCCTAAGCCTATCCCTTAACCCTATAAAGCCCAGTGCATGCTCGTCCAGTGACGTCGTTCAGAGGTTCGGGTGGGCCGGGCCCGAAACTAAACCTGGCTTTTCGGCAGTGTTGGAAAAAGTACTCAAATTCTTTACTTAAGTAAAAGTACCAATACTGCAATATAGAAATACTCTGTTACAAGTAGAAGTCCAGAATTCATTATTTACTCTACTATTGGCATCAAAATGTACTTAATGTACCAAAAGTAAGTACTAAAGTACTAAAATATTTGAAAATAGCAGATCTACAAGCTCACAACGCGTCGCGATGCGACGCGTTGTGAGCTTATAGATCGGCTATTTTCAAATAGCCTAGGTATAACATAGGGCTGAAGTGGTTAATGTATGTTTTATAATGTAATAATTTATATCTGAAAAGTAACTAGTAACTAAAGTTTTCAAATAATTGTAGTGGAGTAGAAGTACAATATTTGCCTCTGAGATGTAGTGGAGTAGAAGTAAAAGTATTGGAAATGGGAAATACTCAAGTAAAGTACAAATACCTCAAGTATAGCACTTAAAGGGATACTTCACTTTCGGGCCGGGGACACATTTAAAAAAAATATTAAAAATAAATGAAAAAAGTTATGGAAAATTCATGGCCCCCTCACACATTAGTAGGACACTCTAATGCGTGAGGGGGCCATGAATTTTCCATAACTTTTTTCATTTATTTTTAATATTTTTTTTAAATGTGTCCCCGGCCCTAAAGTGAAGTATCCCTTTAAGTAAATGTACTTAGTTATTTTTCACCACTGCTGTTCGGTGCCTCCTAGATGTTGTAAAAGTTCCGCATTGTTGCTGCTGCATGCATTCAGCCCATGGCTTCAAGGTCATTCTGCCAGCACTAGCAAGTGAAAAGCAGTGATTGTTCGGAAGAGACACGAGCCAACTTCCAGGAGGTAAAATGAAGCATATATAGCGTTAGTTCGTGCAGGACACAGAAGTCTTGCCCGCCTCAGCTGCAATCGGCTGTCAGTCAGCTGATTGTAAACAATCAATCAATACAGCTTTGCATTCACCAGATCTCTGCTTGTCTTGCTGCCTGCTTCGCATTTGCTGCTGCTTAGCTGCCTCCTCCACCCCAGCCTCCACCTTTTGAGTCTGGCATAGGCTCAAACACTTGTGATTTTATGTCTGTTGATTCAAGCTAATATGTCAATGTATTGCTTATGGGGGTTTTTGCTTAACGTTCCCTGATTTTGCTTAGCATGCTGCTTGGACAAAATTCAGGGAACATCTCCGAGAGCGGAGCCTTTAACGCCAAGTTTAACTGTATTCCATGTGTTGCGATAAATGGTTAAATCTGCTTTGACGTGAGCTAGAAAGAGAAAACCTCCATTATATATCCCCGTCATAAATTCCCCACAGTGTGCCGCGGTGGCGATAGTATTCATTTAACCATTATGTTCCACTTCCAGCAGGGCTATAGTGTAGCCTAATACAGTGGTTCTTAACCTGTGGGTAGCTCAGATGACAGTAAAGTGACAATTTAAGGACTTTTAAGACCTTTTTAAAACAAAAATAAAATGAAAGAAGAAATAAAATGAAAAAAGACCATCTCTGCATCAAAAGTAATCAACAAACTATACAATAAAAACAGGTCAAACATTGTCCAAATTGTCAAATAATATAAGAAGGAGGCAATTTATTGTGAAAATAGCTGTGTGTGTGTGTGTGTGTGTGTGTGTGTGTGTGTGTGTGTGTGTGTGTGTGTGTGTGTGTGTGTGTGTGTGTGTGTGTGTGTGTGTGCGCGAGAGAGAGAGATGGAGTTGGGGCTCATTAACAGATCTCAGCACAGTTCCATTTACTCTCTCTCTCTCTCTCTCTCTCTCTCTCTCTCTCTCTCTCTCTCTCTCTCTCTCTCTCAGGTCTGATAAGGTCGAGGGTCAGAGGAGCTGATGCCTCCAGAGCAGCAGTCCTGACCTTCCTGGACAGTCACTGTGAGGTCAACAAAGACTGGCTGCCTCCACTGCTGCACAGGATCAAACAGGTACACTGGATCACACTGGATGTATAAAAAAACCTGTTGAAAATAGCCGATCCACAAGCTCACAATGTGTCGCATCGCGACGCATTGTGAGCTTGTAGATCGGCTATTTTCAAATGGTCGAAATGTATATAGGGCTGAAGTGGTTAATGGATGTTTTGTAATAATAATCAAAATCTACAAAGTAACTAACTAAAGTTTTCAAATAATTGAAGTGGAGTGAAAGTACAATATTTGCCTCTGAGATGTAGTGGAGTAGAAGTAAAGGTACTGAAAATTCTAACTCAAGTAAAGTAAGAATACCTCAAAATTGTACTCCAGTACAGTACTTACATTTACTTACAGTAGTTACTTTCCACCACTGGTACTCTATGTCCTCACAGGGACAGCATGATCAAACAGGTGTGCTGTGTGAGTGTACTGTATGTGCTCCCATTTCCAGCTTTGTATAGGCTCCATATATCCTCACAGGGACAGAAAGGCCTTGGCAATCATAGAAAATGAGCACTGGAAATTGAAACTGTCACCATAAAACAAAAATCTCCACCCTACAAATTTACAAATACTGTATATACAAAATGAAAGAGAGAGAGAGAGAGAGAGAGAGAGAGAGAGAGAGTCTCTGTGTGTGTGTGTGTGTGTGTGTGTGTGTGTGTGTGTGTGTGTGTGTGTGTGTGTGTGTGTGTGTGTGTGTGTGTGTGTGTGTGTGTGTGTGTGTGTGTGTGTGTGTGTGTGTTTGTGTGTGTGTGTGTGTGTGCGCGAGAATGGGATTTGAATATGAATAACTATAGCAAGGTCACTTGCTATATTGAATGTTGTAGCACTTACTACTCTTGAGTAAAGCGATGTTTTGATGCGCGCGCGTGCGCACGTGTGTGTGTGTGTGTGTGCGTGTGCGTGTGCGTGTTTGTTTGATGACTAGTGTCCAGGGTGAAATACGGAGCCTTGGGTGAAAACAGCAGTAGCTGTGATTGCCTCTCATGGAGAAATAAGTGCTGCTCTCTCTCCCTCCATCATCCCCTCCTCTCCTCTTCTTATCTACAATCTCCAGTTTCCCCCCTCGTCTTCTCACCTCTAATACGTCTTCATTTTCACTCACTCTTTCCTGTAGCTTTTTCTCTCCATTTACCCAACCCTACACCTCTCTTCTCTCTCTCTCTCTTCTCTGTTTCATTCTCTCCATTAATGTCTGTAGTCTCTGTTTACCTCACCTCTTTCCCTCCATCCAAGATGATTCCTCCTCCTCCTCCTCCCCTTTCTCCTCAGTCTTTACTTTTCTTTCACCCCGTGACTCTTTACATCTCCCGTTTCATTTTTCACGCTGCAGGTTTCGTTAAATGCAATAAACCGTTCAGTTTTATAAATCGTACCCCACGAGTTTGAATTTGATTTAGACCAGCTTGTGCCAGTGCTCAGTTTAGCATTCGACACCATGGCTGTGCAATTCATTCTTCATCAGGAAAGCTTAAAGGACAATGCCAGTGGCCTTGTGTGTTTAGCTGACATTACTGCAGACCCTTTTCCAAAGCGTTCGCTCACTAACCTGAAGAAGGTCGAAACGTTTACTGCTGTGTTTAATAAAGTTTTTGGAGCGTCTTAAAAGTGAGTTGTGAGCCCTTCTTTTCTTCTATGATTTTGCTGCGCTTGCCATTTGTCTTTGCATTTTCCAAAGCGTACTGTAGTTTTAGTGGAGCAGATAAGTGCTACGATCTTTCAATCTGTGATACAAGCGTGAAAATTGGCATGAGCAGTCTCCATGGGTCACTTGACAAGAAAATTGTGGCCACCAAGAAAAGATTGATTGACGAACACAAGTTGTCGGTGCATGATATCCATGACTTCTTAAATGTGCAGCGAAGTTTCATCAACACTGACTAAAGTATTCAGTTTAGTTCAGTAACCGTGTAATGACATGACAATGTCACACACACACACACAGGTGTTTCCAATGATACCAAATCAGTTTTGGAAATATGCTCTGAGAGCGCTCTTTGGTCGTTTGAAAATTCAGAGTGGTCTGTGCGTTGCCATTTGACATTTCAGAGTGCTGTGCCCTGGGAGCACTCAGTGCGCACACTGACCCACTCCTGCTGAAAAGCAGCGTTGTCCCCAAGCGTCTGAACAACGGAGGAGGAAGTCACTGCAAAATGCAATGGTTGCAGCTTGTTTGGTACTCTAGTCTAGACGTGGTCATACCTATGTTCCCCGGGTTCTATGTTCCCCACTAAGGTTAGGGTTAGGGTTAGGTTTAGGTTAGGTCCTATATTCCCCGCTCTCCCTAGGAAAGCGGGGAACATAGGACCCGGGGAACATAGGTACGGTCCCGTCTAGACCAGTGGTTTTCAACCCTTTTCATATCAAGGTCCATTATTTATTCTGCATTTGAGCCACGGACCACCGTTTAATGAGATTTAGACTCTCAGACCCAAGACTTAGAATATGTTGTTATCGTTGGATACGATTTTGTCCACAATTTCATGCTGTATTGATGTTGGTACCATTAGAGGAGATAACAGGCAAACGTTGATCAAAATAACAATTCTTTAATTAAGTAAATATATTTACTTAATTAATTAATTGAAACCAAATGGACCCTTACGGGTCCATTTGGTTTCATTTTACGCTCTCAAGAGTTAAAGCTCTATAAGGGTCCATTTGGTTACCAACTTTCCATCATTTAGCTGGGGACCACCTGGAACCCCCTCAAGGACCACTGATGGTCCCCGGACCACTGGTTGAGAACCACTGGTCTAGAATTCAATACACATCTACATGTAACAAAACAGTTAATAATCATGTTTATACATGGGATGAATTGAATTAATTGTGCAAGATGAAAATGGCAACGTTATAGTTAATCAGTATCTCCGATGACCGTTCGTAAATGAACTGATATCGGTACGCTCTATGGCGTCAAAACCAGAACACTCTGAAATCGGAACCAATTCTCAGAGCATAGTTCCGAACGCAGCCTTCGTTGTGAAGCAGAGTGAGCCGACATGCACGGCAGCAGCACCCTGACTCTGACCTGAATGGATGGCAACCTTAATTAATTGGTATCACTAGTAACACCTGTGTTTACCCTATTATTTCCTATCAAAATGGCTGCTGTGAAAAGGGTCCATTAGCGACAATTGAACAGGCGGCAGCAAAGAAAAACAGGATGAATAGAGAGATGACACACCACTTTTTTTCTGTCCCTTTAATTTAGCTAGCTTCTATGGGTTTGCTTATCTATCTATTGATTCTGCTGTGGTGAAAACTCATTATAAATCGCTCTGGATGAGAGCGACAGCTAAATGGCTAAAAAGTTAAATGTCAGCACCGATTGCCTTGATTATGGTGTAGTGGTGGTCCCAATCTCATTTTATATACCAGTGATCAATAGGTAAAAACTGCACACACACACACACACACACACACACACACACACACACACACACACACACACACACACACACACACACACACACACACACACACACACACACACACACACACACACACACACACACACTGGGATTTCACTCAGGGACTGTCAACAGTCCTATAGTCCCTATACTCATTCATATTTATTAGGTGGGCCAGAATGTACTGTGTGTGTGTGTGTACGTACGTGTGTGTGTGTGCTTGTGTGTGTGCATGCGCGTGTGTGTGCGTGCATGCGTGTGTGCATGCGTGTGTGCATGCGTGTGTGCATGCGCGCATGCGTGTGTGCGTGCGTGCATGCGCGTGTACACGTGCACATGTGTGGGTGTCCACAAGAGCAGGGAGCCATCCATCACTGTCTATCGTCTCATTATATAGTCATATATTCATATTTAAATGTATGAGTTATTGATCGAGGTAAACAACCAGCTGTACAACTCTGTACAACTCTAAACTCTTGCCTGAATGTGGTATACATACCCATAAAGTAGAATGTATGTAGGTTGGCAGGGTGGTTTATAATTGACACTATATAGATAATTGCTTTAGTCTCTCTTATAGCTCAACCAGTTAAGTTGCCATCCCTTTTTACCACAAGTAAGACGCACGAAGCGAACGCAGCTCGAAACTGTCCTCTTTTCAACTTGCCATCCGGCCTGAAATATGCACAAATGACATGGAATTCTTAGATATCCCAATAGATGAACTTGTGTAGATGCTTTTCGATGTGTTATTTTCGACTGTAGCTGCTATATTTCCCTCAGAGGAGTGTAATTAGTCACCGAGGGGCACTTCTGTCAGCAGCCAATGAGAGCGTGAGTCACATGGGGGCGCGGCTGCACACAGGCTGCACACAGGCAGTGCACACAATACTGCACACAGACACACAGACTGCACACAGACACACAACCCGAGCACGGTTTCATAGTAAGCTTCGGCGCGCCTCCTTCCGCTGCGTTCGCAATTATGTCCTGTACACTGTCTTGTGCATGAACATAAACTGACTGGCCGAGACACCAAGTTAGAGTTCCCGTTCTGTTTAATTTAATTTAGAATAAAGATCTGACGTTAGCCAACAGCTCCTGAATAATTTGAAAATGACACTTGTTGAATTACAGCGGTAATCATGAGAGCTTCACCCCAAGCACTGCGCAGCCAGTGTCATTATGCTAATAGATATTATACACTCACTGTACTTTATATTAATTTACACTTAAACCCTCTACACTTAGTAAACTGGACCTGAGTTGGCTTTGTGCTTGGACCGCTTTGCACCAAATCTCTTTGCCAAAAATAGCCTATCTTCCAATGGTGTAAAGTAAATAAGTACATTTACTCAAGTACTGTACTTAAGTAAAATTTTGAGGTATTTTTTACTTTACTGGAGTATTTCCAATTTTACTACATCTCAGAGGCAAATATTGTACTTTTACTCGACCACAATTATTTGAAAACTACAAGCTCACAAGGCGTTGTGATGCGACGTGTTGTGAGCTTGTAGATCTGCTATTTTCTGCTGTATATCTGCTATTTTCAAACATTTTAGTACTTTTACTTTTGGTACTTTAAGTATATTTTGAAGCCAGTACTTTTGTACTTTTACTCAAGTAACATTTTGAACACAGGCCTTTTACTTGTAACAGGGTATTGCTACTTCTACTTAAGTAAGATATCTACAAGTTCACAACCACTGTGAGCTTGTAGATCTGCTATTTTTGGCTAATGTTACCCCCAGAATATGGACGCTATAGGGTTCAAGTGGTTAATGTGATGACGGTAGAGACATTCAGCCCTCAGCATGTCACCTTGTCCTGTCAGGAATTCTGCCCCATAATCCAGCCTCCTGTCACATCCATCCGTCATCTGTCTGTGTGTTTGCCCTGCATTTCTTTTTCCCCCCATTTTTTTCATTTTCTTTTTTACATGCAACAACTACAGTATGAACCAACATTCATGCTCTTCTTGAGTTTCACTTCGACTTTCAATGATTTTTTGGCTACTTTTGAGCGGACAAACAATACATACGTACTGACGTACAGTGCACACACATACACTACATACAGTAGGTACTGTATATGCATATGTAGATCGTGTACATACATACATACATACAGTACATACATGCATACATACATACATACAGTACATACATACATACATACATACATACATACATACATACATACATACATACATACATACATACATACATGCATACATGCATACAGTCGGTGCCTATTGACTTTGTCGTTTCTCATGTTGACATCACACTCCTCATTTGCCTCACTCACTCGTGCAGTAAATGTAGTTCCAAATACTACCACGAGGTGGCGCTTTGGAGTCACTTTTTTTTTGTTTCAAACAGACAGACAGACAGACAGACAGACAGACAGACAGACGAGATCTGAGTCCTGACCTGGGAGTCATAAAAAAATAGCAGATCTACAAGCTCACATTGCCTGGCGTGTGATTATAATTATAATTATAATTAATATAATATACTATTATATACTACTATACACGTCGTGTAGACCTACTTGTAGATTGGCTTTTTTTTTTTTCTTGCATCATTTGCTGTGTAGTATTTATCTTACTTGTTTCTACTATTTTGAAAATGCGCAGACAGTGTAGTGGTGGAAGCTGACGATTACTGATTTTAGGGCCCGCGTTCGAATCCCATGCTGTGAAGAAGTGTAATTGCTATTTTTGAATTTATATCGTTAAATCAATGTTAATGTAACTCTGAGAGTGTACAAATGTTGTACACTCTCAGAGTTACACCCCTGGGGGTTCCCGGACCCCACTTTGAGAACCAATGGTCTCTCTCTCTCTCTCTCTCTCTCTCTCTCTCTCTCTCTCTCTCTCTCTCTCTCTCTCTCTCTCTCTCTCTCGGATTTGGGTCAATCAAATATAATTATTAATTAATATCGGATAAACCGCGGGTGAAAATATTTTAGTCGACAAAGAAATGTAAACAGCACAATTACATTTATAATACTGTACTTTGACTTGTTCCATTGTTTCCATTGTGTGTTTCAAAAATAAAAGTTTCAATTGCCCAATGTGTTTGGTTTATATTGGTCTGTAAACCCAGCTTGTCCCTGTGCAACATTAGCAGCCTCTCATGTTGTAGCCGACCACAGAAAGTTGCCTTTGTTTTCAAGTGGGGCTCATTTGCATTCGGCCGAATTGTTAATGAGTGCATTAAAAACCAGTTCAGCCGTCAAACCGGTTCTGGCCCGGTCAACGTTAGACTCCACCAAACGCCACTGGTCCTGACACACACACACACACACACACACACACGCACGCACGCACAGAGTATTGATTGAATACTTTATTAACAGTTGTCGAAGAACGAGAGAGAGAGAACGAGAGAGAGAGAGAGAGAGAGAGACCGCTTCTAGTAGACCATGATCATTATATATATATATATATATATATATATATATATATATATATATATATATATATATATATATATATATATATAAGAATCATTATAATTATAATATACTATGTAGTTTTACAGCCCTTCCGCCAAAAAGCTGAGGAAGAGGCGAAGAGATGTGTGTGTGTGTGTGTGTGTGTGTGTGTGTGTGTGTGTGTGTGTGTGTGTGTGTGTGTGTGTGTGGGGGTATTGTATGTCTCCTCGGAACCGAAACCAGTGAAAGGAGCCGATCTACAAGCTCAGAAACACGTTGCTATCTGAAAAGTTTTGAGATTGTAGATCGGCTATTTTCAGAATGAAGTATATCATACATTGAAAAAACATACTCTCAATTAAGCATTTCATGTTATCATTTGCACATGAATTCATTGATAGTCATGTTGTTTGCATTGCGCTTCAAATGAAGTCTGCCTGAAGTGAGCCTTGAACTGAGAGAGAGAGAGAGTTGGATAATATTCAACAGCACCATGGGTTTAACGAGACATCAGCGCAAAATGAAAATGCGACGTTTATTAAACGTGCTGTCACAGATGATCCAATCATCTTATAAAAAAATTAAGCATATGCCAAGATAACTGAGAATATATAGCTGATGATGAGCTAAATATATTTGTTTAATGTCGAAGTTTTTATTTTTAAACTTTATGATGAAAGCCGCACAGAGCTTTGTGCCTCGTCATGTATTGTTTCTATTTTATAACAATGTGCTCATAAAACTAAACTAAACTTGACAGCAATATGGAAAATCTTATAAATATATTTCATAGAATAACCGGTTAATAGAAATAACGAAATAACGGTTAAAAGGGGCAGATAGGAGCGTTGACGCCCGTTACTTTATTTTATTTATTTATTAATGCAGGAGCGCAAGGTAATAAATGTCACATGTGTACTGTATGCAACAGACATGATATCTCTCTGTCTTTCTAGGAAGTTAAGAGTTAAATATATATTTTAATTATTTAATATAGCAACATTAGGCTATTTCAAAATGCTTAATTATTTTATTCATCAGTGCCACTGAAACACCACCACAGAAATAAACAAACAAACAATTTGTCAATTCAAATGAGCTATGGCATGAGAAAAAATACGTTTACATTTTCCAAAGCAAGTGTCAAAACATAATACAAAAGTGTAAAGTAAAGTGTATGAGAGGATACAGTAACTGTAGGCAGCTCTAGGCAGTAGACCGCTGCTGCCCCTAGTGGCACAGAGTGGAAATAAGTGGAAATAACACATGTCCTGCGTGACACGCATGAGATGCCAGAAAAAAAACGACAAAGTCAATAGGCAATGACTGTACATACAGTACATACAGTACATACATACATACAGTACATACATACATACATACATACATACATACATACATACATACATACATGCTTATGCTTATGGCAGTCCATCGTTGTCGATGATGACTTCATATCTCCCGGGGTAAAAGGGGGTTTTCAGCGCTTGGTGCGCTCGTGCCACCTCATGTGGCTGTGAAGACCAATTGCTGATCCACAAACTTTTCCACACGTGGGGCAGGTGTGTGTTGAACCTGGTTGGACAGTCCTTGCAGCGCGCTAATGCCGCTGTCTGCGCTTCTCTGCACGTCTCAGGGATGTCTTCTCCTCCAGGTGGGAGACACCTGAGAGGCAGGAGGAACGCCAGGTGTCTCTATCTGCTGCTATTCTTTCCAGGTTCGAGGGTGGTATGTTACAGTTTTTTAGTAGCACCTTCATGTGGTCCTTGTAGCGCTTTTGTTGCCCTCCTGCAGATCTCTGGCCGGATTGGAGTTGGCTGTAGAGGACCTGTCGAGGTAGACGAGCTGTAGGCATGCAAATCACATGGCCTAGCCAGCGGAGCTGTCTGTGTGCAAGAAACACGTCTATGCTGGATGAGTTGGTGCGATCATAGATCTCTGCATAGGTCATGTGGTGCTCCCATGTGATCCCCAGAATCCTTCTCAGGCAGCGGATGTGGAAAGCCTCCAAAGATCTAATGTGCCGTCTGTATGGTGTCCAAGCTTCAGAGCCATACAGTAGTGTGGACACACATACTGCCTGGTACACTGCTGCCTTGGTTGATGCCTTCAGGTTCTTGTTGGTGAAGACCCGTGACCTGCAACTGTCTGAGAGGATGCTGCCGAGGTATTTGAAATGTGGTACCGTTTCCAGAGGGGTGTTGTCAATGTGAAAGACCGGTGTGGGAATTTGGGTAGAGCTTGATTGGTGGACTATTTGTGTCTTTTTGATGTTAACCTGAAGACCGACAGCTCTGTAAGTGGCAGCTACCACATTGAGGGCATGCTGAAGGGACTCGGGGGAGTGCGCAATCAGCGTGCAGTCATCAGCGTACTGGAGTTCACAGATTTGGAGGGCAGTAGTCTTGGTGGATGCCTGGAGGCGGCGGATGTTGAATAGGTTACCATCCAGGCGGAAACTAATGCTGACTCCATCCGTGTTCCTCAGACGTTTATGGGTGATGAGTGTAACTGCAGTGAGAAATATATTGAAAATAACCGGGGCTAGGACACATCCTTGCTTCACTCCTATGTTGACATCGAAGGGGTCAGACTGTTGTCCACCTATTCGAAACCTGGCTTGCATGCCATCATGAAACTGCTGGAGGATGGAGAGGATTTTGGATGGGACCCCAAACCGGCTGAGTATGCCCCAGAGTAGCTTTCTGTCTACTGTGTCGAAAGCTTTCGACAGATCAATGAAAGCCATGTACACATCTTGCTTGTGCTCTCTGGATTTCTCCTGTATTTGCCTGGCGACAAATATCATATCAGTGGTGCTTCGATCCCTCCGAAAACCACATTGGGTCTCTGGCAAGATCTTTTCCGAGATGTGCGTAGCCAGGCAGGAAAACATGATCCTTGTAAGGATTTTGCCTGCAACTGACAGGAGTGACACACCTCTGCTGCTGTCACAAGAGGACTTATCACCTTTCTTTTTATAGATGGTGATAATGGTGGCATCTTTCCAGTCTTGTGGAACAGTCTGAGTTGTCCAGATGGCAGAGATGAGTTGGTGTAGTCGGCGTGTGAGGAGGTAACCTCCGCACTTTTATACTTCAGCAGGGATGTCTGAACCATGCATGCATAGGGTAAAACTGCATACGTACGTAAGTATGTACATATACATACGCTCTCATGCTCTCAGAGTTACAGACCCAACTCCTCAATGGCCCCTGGGGGTCCCTGAACCCTACTTTGAGAACCACTGTCCTTTTTCTTTTTCTTTCCATCTTTATTAATCGACATTACTTTCTTCACCCAATCATTCTCTTCCTTCCTTACTCCGTGTCCGTACCATCGCAGTCTGCCTCTCCTCACCACATCCACTATGGCCTCCACTCCCATCTTCTGTCTCAGCTCTGCACTGGTCTGTGTATGGGAGTACAAATTTAAACTGATATTGCGTATGAGAATAAGTCTTAACGAGAGACTGTCTGTCTCTAACGAGAACCACTGTCCTAGCACTGCTTATTACTTTGCCGTTTGCATCTGCTCTTGGTGCTCCTTTTAGAGAGCGTTAATAATAATAGTTTGTTTGTCTGCTTCCGCGTGGACAGTGAGACCTGTTTCCAGTTAGTGTACTGTAGAAGAGTGTATTATACATGTTGAATTGTATCATTCAATAACACTTCATTATTTTGTAAAGATGTCTTGCCTTGTTCTCGGCGTAATGTAACACAGCTGAGTGTATCTTTAACAACTGCAGTTGTCAGCTATTATGTACAGTATCACTGACAGAGAGAGAGAGAGAGAGAGAGAGAGAGAGAGAGAGAGAGAGAGAGAGAGAGAGAGAGAGAGAGGGGGGGGGGCTGAGGGAACGAGATAAAAAGGAAAGTAAAACTCACCGTACTGTAAATGCACTGTTTGCATGACTGAAGTTGGATGACTGTAACGTAATGTAGTGGACGTAATACCTGGAATGGAATCCACCTCAGGACGCACACACACACACACACACACACGCACACACACACACACACACACACACACACACACACGCACACGCACACGCACACACACACACACACACACACACACACACACACACACACACACACACACACACACACACACACACACACAGACATTACCTGAACGGCAGATCACATTTATTGCATTACATTCCAGTCATTTTCACACCAGAATGCTCTCTCTCGCCCCCTCGCTCCCTCTCTCTTATTCTCTCGCTTACCTTTATTGCCCTTTATCTTCTCTTCCCTCAGATCCCCCTCTCTTGTTCATTGTCTCCGCCAGGCCGAAGCTTCGGCCGAGACTGTCATCAACGTGAAGCTGTGCACACACACTCCCTGGATGCCAGAGCAGAACCTCTGCCCACAATTTTTCACATTGGTCTTTTATAGCGCCACCATGAGGCCGCTTTTTTGCCAAACAATTTGTTTTATATTACTCCTACAGATTGTGTCCAAACGTCACACAAATCGGTACACATTACATCTGTAGTCACGTGATCAACACGGATCTGTTCCATTTTTCATATTCCATCAACATTGCTGGCCCACAATAACCTACCTGGCCTGGCGGAGACCTGTACTTTTCCTAGTCTCTCTCTGTTTCTTGCTCTGATTGCTGTCTCTATCGTTCTCTTCCTCTTTGTTCTTCTCTTCGGTTTGTCATTCTTTGTTTCTTAAACTCTCTATGGTGCTCACATCATGAGACGCACACACACACACACACACACACACACACACACACACACACACACACACACACACACACACACACACACACACACACACACACACACACACACACACACACACACACACACACACCATGCATTGCCCACACAGAGTATAACATCGTCATACTCCCACAAACATATTCCAGCAGCACCTTTTAATCGTGTGTGTGTGTGTGTGTGTGTGTGTGTGTGTGTGTGTGTGTGTGTGTGTGTGTGTGTGTGTGTGTGTGTGTGTGTGTGTGTGTGTGTGTGTGTGTGTGTGTGTGTGTGTGTGTGTGTGTGTGTGTGTGTGTGTGTGTGTGTGACTGTGTGCGTGCGCGTGCGCGTGTGTGTGTGTTACTCTCCAGGACCCTAAGTGTGTGGTGAGTCCAGTGATTGACATCATCAACATGGACACGTTTGCCTACGTGGCTGCCTCCTCCGACCTGCGTGGAGGTAAGGACCCCCACCCCCCCTGTCCTTGTACCTCTCAGTCAGTCCGTGATGTGCTTTCTCTCTTTCTCTACCTTGAGTATTTCCAATTTCCATTACTTTTACTTCTACTCCACTACATCACAGAGGCAAATATTGCACTTTTACTCCACTAGAATTATTTGAAAACTTTAGTTACTAGTTACTTTACAGATATAAATGATGATATTATGAAACATGCATTAACCACTTTAGCCCTATTTTATACATGGGCTATTTGAAAATAGCTGATCAACAAGCTCACAACGCGTCGCATCTTGTGAGCTTGTAGATCTGCTATTTTCTAATGTTTTAGTACTTTTACTTTTGGTAATTTAAGTACATTTTGATGCCAATACTTGAATTTGATTACTTTTTCCACCACTGGTTCCATCACCTCAGTGTGATAACCGCAGCAACGCCGGGCAAGCTGGGAATGCAGTGCGCAGCACAGTGTTTTCTGCTTGTTCTTATTGGTAACACTTGCTATGCATCCAATGCAGTGTTGATTTCGTCGACTAAAACTATGACGAAAAATGTTCGTCGACTATCTTTTTTCACTGACGAAAACGCTCTGATGACTAAAACTAAGGCTAAATATATTGATAATTTCGTCAACAAATAAAAACTATACAAAAATGTTAGGGAGTGACTAGTGGAGAAGAGATCCAGTAGAACTAAAAGACAAGTCATTTTACATTGACTATAATCTTATGATATTTAGTCGACTAAAACTAGACAAAAACTAAAACATTTCAGGTGACTAAAATATGACTAAAACTAAACGGAATTTTATTCAAAAGACTATGACTAAATGCTAAATAAAAATGTGCTGTCAAAATCAACACTGATCCAATGATTATACAGTCATGATAACACATTATAAAGCCTTTTATGATGACGAATAAGGTCAAGCATCATAACACTGCATAACTACTGGTCGCTCACTGACTTTCCTTTGGTATGGATCACATTACCACTCTCATGCTATACTGCATTATAGTCACTGTTATTTGGGTTTCTGCCTGCAATGACTGATTATAATACATTATAGCATTATTATAATGTATTACAACTATGATAATTATAATACACTACAATCCTTGCCAAAAAAGTCTGTGAGTGTCCAGCAATTACAAAGTATTATAATACTTGACCTTTTAAGTAATTATAGAATGCTATAATGCGTTATGATTATTGTTATAAAGCACTACGAGTATTTATACGTTCTCATAACTATAATTATGCTGTGTTATAAGCAGATTATAATGCATTATAAATATGCTATAATGCATTATAGACATGGTATGCATAGTAAGAGTTACCCTCTCTCTCTCTCT
The DNA here is from genome assembly GCF_963280865.1 of Gymnoscopelus braueri. Classification (NCBI taxonomy): domain Eukaryota; kingdom Metazoa; phylum Chordata; class Actinopteri; order Myctophiformes; family Myctophidae; genus Gymnoscopelus; species Gymnoscopelus braueri. The sequence goes on along the minus strand of NC_137616.1, from coordinate 9,654,481 downwards.
CTCTCTCTCTCTCTCTCTCTCTCTCTCTCTCTCTCTCTCTCTCTCTCTCACCACTCCATTCCATCTTTCCGTTGTGGTCCTCTGAGCATTTCTCTCTCTTACTCCCTGCGTTCTCCCTCTCTATCACTTTTTCTTCCTCTCTAATCATCGCTGTCCTCTCTTCCCCTCCTCTCCCCGTCCCTCGTTTCCTTTCTCTTGCTCTGCACCTCTCCCCCTCTTTCTCTTCCTCTCTTCCTGTCCTTACTTGTACTTTGTGCCTCCTCCTCCTCCTCCTCATTGTGTCTCTCCCTCTCTCCCCTCCTCCTTTCCCTCCATTCCTTTCCATTTCTCCATCTCTTCTCCTCCGTCCTCTCCTCTGTCTGTTCTAGTCTCCCTCTATCCTTCCTCTCTCTCTCTCTCTCTCTCTCTCTCTCTCTCTCTCTCTCTCTCTCTCTCTCTCTCTCTCTCTCTCTCTCTCTCTCTCTCTCTCTCTCTCTCTCTCTCCATCACTCTGTCTGACTCCAATCTTGTTTTCTTGGTAACAACGATCAACCAATCAATGCCGATAATAGTCCTGTCCATGTTTCTCTCTCTCTCTCTCTCTCTCTCTCTCTCTCTCTCTCTCTCTCTCTCTCTCTCTCTCTCTCTCTCTCTGACACACACACACGCACACACACACACACACACACACACACACACACACACACACACACACACACACACACACACACACACACACACACACACACTCAGCGAGGGAGTGTGTGAGCGAGGGATCAATGCTGCCAGTGACTCTCACATAGGACATTTTAATTATTGATGTTCCTATTGGTCCTAACATGAAAAAGAGCATCATCGATCCATGCATGCACGCGCTTGTGCACACGCAGATGTTCACGCACGTGCACAACACTCAGGCCCAGATAGACAGAGAAATGCATACACGCCTGCAGACACACATTCACGCACCCGTGCACCCACACACACACACACACACACACACGATGGGGAGTGCAGTGGCAGCAAATATTGGCCCTGCTGGACTGGACTGCTTCATCAGCACAGCCACACACACACACACACACACACACACACACACACACACACACACACACACACACACACACACACACACACACACACACACACACACACACACACACACACACACACACAATCTAGATAATCTAACACCTGTCTAATCTTGTTTGCATCTGTACAGTTGTTATAGCTGTTTGTTTTCTCTCCCTGATGAAGGTCACTGTGAATTGAAATCAGGAAAAGCTCATATTTTCGTTGTCTGAAACACATGGCAAACAAAACAAGACATTTGGTAAATGACCAAATGTCACACCGGTATACAAACGTCCATGATCTCCCTTCCAGTCATGGCTTAATCACTTAAACCCCAGCATTCGTATTCTGCTGAAAGCTTCTGCAGAAAATAGCAGGTCTACAAACTTGTAGATCGACTATTTTCAGCGCATATATTTAGAGATTAAAGTGAAAGTTATTGTTTAACAATTTTACGTCTTCTTTTTTACGTGAGATTGTTTGACCTTTCACAGTACAGATCATATTAGTGATACGGGTGTGTGGTAAATTAATAGATTCATAACTGGGGAAGAGAGAAATTATTTCTCTATAGAGGCTCCTTAATATATGACTGTCCTATTTTATTTACAATGGAGACACGCTGAAATTGATTTCACCAGTAAACACATGAATATATTTGAATGTAAATTTGTATTTGTACAAGTCAGTGGATTGAATCAGACAATACAGATTCTTTAGGGACAGAGTGTTCCAGATGCACAAACAGAAGGATAAGGACGCTCGCACCTCGTGAATAGCTTTTTAACTGCCTGTCAAAACAACTTTTATTGCGGATTTGAAAACATTCAGA
>NC_137616.1:9637596-9647596 GCF_963280865.1 Gymnoscopelus braueri | reverse complement strand
CTCGGGATCTTCACGCCCAGCTGGCTGTCATTATAATATAGACCTGCTCATACGCACGTCTCTGTGATATACGAACCCCTTTGAGAATTGCACGTCAGTTTGTGAGTACCAAAAATACGACCTCCTTTACAAACTTTATTTACCCCATATTTACGACCCTCTTTATGAATCGGGGCCATTGACCCTCTGGTTACGCAATACCCGTTGTAACCGCTGCACACATAATAATAAAAAAAACTTTATTTATATAGCACCTCTCAAAACTGGGTTACAAAGTGCTTTACAAAGAAAACAGCAAAAGAAAAATACACAAAACAAAGACAATGTAAAGATTTTAAAAAATGAAGAAAACAATGCAGAGATGCACATGAACAGACCACTTTCGTACTGGTGCAAGACCAGTGGAGATAGAATAAAGTCATCGACTAGGGCTGGGCATTAAAAGCTAATCTATAGAAGTGGGTTTTAAGGACGGATTTAAACCGGGGGACAGACTCAGTGAGCCTGATCTCTAGGGGCAGGGCATTCCAAAGGGTAGGGGCTCTGAAGGCGAAGGCCATGCAACCTTTTGCATTTAACAGACCCTTTGGAATGTCCGGGAGTGCGTGGTTAGAGGATCTCAGACTACGTGTAGGCACATATGGGGGGAGTAGGTCCAAGATATAGGCTGGGGCAAGACCTAGCTTGGCCTTACAAGTAGTGAGTAAGATTTTGTAACTGATTCTAAATTCAACTGGGAGCCAATGGAGGGATGCTAGAATGGGTGTGATATGATCAAAAAATGTTGTACCAGTTAAGAGACGGGCCGCAGCATTTTGAACCAGCTGAAGGCTGTGGATGGATTTTTTTGAGAGGCAGGTGTAGAGAGAATTACAATAGTCTAACCGCGAGAAAATGAAGGCATGAACAACTTTTTGCCAGACCCAGGGGGTCAGGCCTACATGAGGCTTTGTCGGTCCCCTTTTGCTATAGTTTTCGTCCATATATGGACGAAAACGTTTTCTTACATGTCCCTCTTTTTGATTGGCCAAGCTTAGCGTGACGTAGTTTAGAAACCATTCAGATTTCCGGTCATTCAGATTTCAACCACTAGGGGGCTGGCAGTACCAGGTCCCCTCGTTCCCTTGTTCTAGATCGGCGATGGTCAGGAATGATTTAATTTTTGCTATATTTCTAAGTTGATAAAATGATGATTGAACGACTTCTTAACATGCAGTTGGAAGTTGAGGTCTGGGTCGAAGGTGACACCCAGGTTTCTAACTGTGGCTTTGAGATTTGGAACTAGTGGGCCGAGGTTGTTTTCAATCTGGGCTCTGGCAAGGGGGGAGCCGAACACCAGAACCTCTGATTTGTTCTCGTTCAGCTGAAGGAAGTTGTTAGACATCCAGTTTTTGATGTCGGTATTGCAATTATGTAGAGTGGCAAGACTGTCTTTGTTGTCCGGAGTTATTGGTAAGTAAAGCTGTGTATCATCAGCATAGCAATGAAATTGAATATTGTAGCTACGGATTTTGTCGCCTAAAGGGAGCATATAGAGGGAAAAGAGGATAGGGCCGAGAATTGAGCCCTGGGGGACCCCACAATGTAAGGGGCCTAGGGATGATGACACATCCCCAATGGCGACTGAAAAATGTCTGCCACTTAAATAGGAATTGAACCATCGGAGGGCCACACCAGAGATGCCCACAACAGTCTCCAGACGGCTAATGAGGACTGCATGGTCGATGGTGTCGAAAGCAGCCGTTAAATCCAGGAAGACGAGGATGGAACAGCTACCCGAGCCGGCAGACAACAGAAGGTCGTTGGATACTTTCAGGAGAGCTGTTTCTGTGCTATGCATGGGGCGAAAACCTGACTGAAATTTCTCGAAAGTGTTATTGCTAATGAGGTGGGTTAGTAATTGGTTAAAAACAACTTTTTCAAGAACCTTAGATAAAAAGGGGAGTTTGGAAATGGGCCTATAGCTGCTCATAGAAGAGGGATCTAAATTTGGTTTCTTTAGCAGAGGAGTGACTATGGCAGTTTAAAAAAAGGCAGGAACAGACCCGGAGGCTAGGGAGGTGTTAACTAGCGATAAAATGTGGGGACCAACAGAAGGTAGGATCTCTTTCAAAAGTCGGGTGGGAACGATATCTATGTTACAGGATGAAGACTTCATATGGGAGATGGTTGAGAGGAGGGTTTCTATGGATATTAATTCAAAAGAGGGGAAGAGACCGTTTGGGGGACCATGAGAGTTGGAGATAAGCGCGGGGGGTTGTGTGTTGGTCATCTGTGATCTGATTAAATAAATATTTTCAGTGAAAAAGGTAAAAAATTGCTCACAATGGTCAGGAGAGGAGGGCATGTCAAGGTTTTGGGGAGCACCGACAACGCGTTCAATGGTTTTGAACAGGGTTCTGGCATTGAGGTGATTGTTAGAGATGAGGGAGGAGAAATATTTTGCTCTTGCATCCCTAACAGCAATATTGTAGTTTTTCATGAGATCTTTAAGTAGCTCGTAAAATACATGTAGTTTGGAGGTTTTCCATTTCCGTTAAATTTTTCGTACCTCTCTTTTAAGAGCTCTTGTTTGTTCGGTTAACCAGGGTGAGATTATATTGGGCAATATAGACCTGGTTTTGAAGGGGGCCACAAGGTCTAAAGTTGCCTGGCAGGTTTTATTGGAATAGGTGAGTTGATCATCGATGGAATGGTAAGGAGCTGGGGCAATTGCTGTGGTATCAAAAACAGTGATACATTTACTGGCAGTTAAGGGGTTAAGGATGCGAGAGCAGATGGGGATGGGAATTTTCCTGGAAGGAGGAGCAGACACCAAACTAAAAACAACACTTTTATGATCGGACAGGCAGAAATCAATAGTTTCTAAATTACAGATATTCACGCCAAAGGACAAGACTAAGTCAAGAATGTGACCTTTGTCGTGAGTTGGCCCTGAGGGATGAAGCACAAAGTCAAACGATTCAATGATATTTAGAAACTCCTTGGCTAGCGGATTATTGGGACAACATACATGGACATTAAAGTCACCAAGAAGTGTTATCCTGCTATGTTTTGTCATAACTATAGATAATAATTCAAAGAATTCTGCGATAAAAGAAACATTAGGTTTTGGGGGACGATATACTGAAATAAACAAAGTGGGCTGTTGTTTGTTTATGGAGAATGCCAAGTACTCAAAAGATGAAAATTCACCAAATAGGACGGGGGAACAAATGTAATCAGTATTACAAATTGCGGCTAAACCACCACCAACACGGCCCGAGAGCCTGGGTTTGTGCAGATAAGAAAAGGCCGGGGGGGCTAAAATCATCACTTTTCAGCCACGTTTCAGTGAGGATGAGAATATCAATATCATTAGAAATAATACAATCATTGCCTACACAGGCACCTGATTTAAGGTTAAGTGATCTAATGTTTATCAGGGCAATTTTAATTTGACCAAGAGATGAGGTAGAAACAGGGTCAGTCCTGGTAGGTTGGATTGGAATGAAGATTAAATTAGAGGCTATGGTAGTGCGATGTGAGTGTTGAAAATAATGTCTAAAGGAGATTCTAGTGGGAATATGAAAAGTGGTAGGATTCGGGAGTCCACCTGGCCACAAGGGGGGGGCTGGCGTGATTATGGGCGAGACAGGTTATGTACATTGTTGTACATAATGCCCACATTGATACAGAAATCTCCATATATGGGCATTAAATGAACACAGACAGAAAGACAGATACAGAGATCTCCATATATGGGCATTAAATGAACACAGATAGATACAGAGATCTCCATATATGGGCATAAAATGAACACAGGCAGACCGATACAGAGATCTCCATATATGGGCATAAAATGAACACAGACAGACAGACAGACAGATAAAAAGATTTGTGGATTTATAGATACTGTCTAGACTGGTCTACTTGGGGACCACGCAAGTCTGGAACGATGCAAGTTGGGAACAATGCTTGAATGCATGCCACCCCCAGTTATGCAATACCCTTCTTTGTACCTTTGTTGATGTACCCATACCCGTTACCACAGTACTAATGACGTTATATACTGCAATCAGTGGATTATTTATAAACGGGAACGACACAAGTCGGGAACGATGAAAGTTTAATTCGGGTTTGTCTCGTTGAATTAGGGTATAGCTTAACACGAACCCGATTGCGAAGTCGATCGATTCCTTTGTCCTCAACTGGAGATGCACTCTAGTGGCATCTCCAGTCACCTCGATAATAGATAATAGTCACAATAATATGTCAAAAGATTATATTCTTCTGGGCACTCTGGTGGCGCAGTGGTACAGTACCTGCCCGCCACCGCGGAGTCTAGGGGTTCAGATCCACAAACACAATTGGCGGGGGAGGGTGATATTTGCCACTACACATACTACTGGCTGGGGTGGTACTTGTCAGCAGGGAGTGTTTGGCGGGAGGAGTGGGATGGAGGCACTGCGTCTTCCCAGTGGGGTCTCCTCACTGGCGGTGAGCCAGTAGGGTACAACAGCAGTGACAACACACAAAAATGTGTGTGGGGAGGAATCAATTGGCATAACGACTAAAGTTGGGAGAAAGGGGTCAAAATAATTGGTCACTCTAAAAAAAATGTGTATTCTGAAAAAAATATTGAACGTAAAGGTTCCAGATGATTCTTCTCTTGTTCCCTCCTTGGTCGTCTTAAGCTTCTGTTTACAGTGGAAACATTTCACTTACTGTAGGAATAAGCTAGTGTCTGTCCAGAACACCTAACCACTTGAACCCCATCCATATATCCATATTCTGGGGGATAAGTAAGCCTTGGCGAGCCAGGAGGCCCATAGGGCAGGAGCCTATCTCCTGTTTCTGTAGCGTGAGGCTGCTTGATGTACAAGCACACCCCCTGGACATGACTCTAGTATGTCGCAGGGACTTACCCCCAATCCAACCCTTGATGCTGAGTGCCAAGCACGGAGGCATTGGGTCCCATTTTTATAGCCTTTGGTATGACCCGTCCGGGGATCGAACCCCAACCTCCCAATCTCAGGACACGCTAACCGCAAGGCCACTGAGCCGGTATATTCTGAGAGGGGGGAACATTAGCCTAAAATTGCAGCTTGTAGATTGGCTATTTTTGGCAAAGAGATTTGGTGTAGACTGATAAAAGCGGCCCAAGTGCATATACAACTCAGGTCCAGTTTATTAAGTCTAGAGGGTTTAAGTGATTAACTGGCTAAAACCGATGTGTGGATGAGACGCTGGTGTGCCTTCAGGTGAGCCGAGCGAGTGTAGCTCCTGTCGCACAGTTTACACTGGAAAGGTTTTTCTCCAGTGTGCTGCCGTTGGTGGGACTTCAGGTGAGCCAACGCACTGAAACTGTTGCCACACTCTTTGCAGTGAAACGGTCTGACTCCAGTGTGGAGGCGCAGGTGCGTGTTCAGGTTACTCGACTGGCTAAAAGTCTTGTCACACTGATTACAGTGGAACTTCTTTTCTCCGGTGTGGACGAGTTGGTGTTTCGACAGAGAATCGAACCGACTGAAACCCTTGCCGCACTCTTTGCAGTGGAACAGCTTTTCTCCCGTGTGGACACGTGCGTGTCTGTTCAGGTCGCCTAGCTGGAGGAAACTCTTGTCGCAATGTTTACATTGGTAAGACTTTTCTCCGGCGTGGGCATGCCGGTGCGTCTTCAGGTTGTCAGACTTATTGAAATTCTTGTCGCAATGTTTACAGACGTGGGGTCTCCTTTTCACGACAGTCTTTACTACTTCCGGTCGAGCCAAAGTCTGTGTAGACTGTTGAGGACTGTAAGCACTCGGTGCTTCGGTGTCTCCTCCTTGTGTCTGGAAGGTCGCAGAGCTGGTCACTTGCTGAGGGGCTGCCGAGGGTGTCTGTCCATTCTCCACAGCTTCCTCGTTGTCTTTCGTCTTCTCTACTCCTCCCTCATATGGACTAAATTCAGTCCCGACAAGATGATCGGAGTCTCCATGGTACAACACTTGTGGACCTGCATCCGGGATGCCTGACCGAATGGCTCCGTCGGTCTCTCCCAGGGAGGTCGGTTGCGAGGCCGTAGCAGGGTAGTAGTAATGCAGTGGTAGCGAGGAGGTGGCAGCCGGGTGGTAGCCGGGTTGTAGCGGGGTGGTAGCAGTGTGGTAGCCGGGTTGTAGCGGGGTGCTAGTAGGGTGGTAGCCGGGTTGCAGCGGGGTGGTAGCAGGGTGGTAGAGATAGAGAGGTTGTAGAGAGGCTGTAGTGGGGTCGTATACAGATTGTAGAAAGTGGTACTGAGTTGGTGGATAGTTGGTAGGAAAGTATTGGGTTGGTGGTAGTGGGTTTGTGAGGTATTGAATTGGTGATAGTGGGTTGGTAGCGTGATATTGGATTGGTGGTGGGTTAGTGAGGTATTCGATTGGTGGTGGGTTGGTAGTAGTGAGGTATTGGATTGGTGGCGGGTTGGTAGCGAGGTCGAAATGACTGTTTGCCATGAACACAGGAGGTACATGGACCTCACTTTCCACTAATGGGTCTTCTGGCACTACCTGTTCATCAATTCTGTATTGTCTTCCGAGGTTTATGTCACTGGAACATGCTGTTGTATCTGTATAACCACCAGACAGATGACTGGCCCACTCCACATCTTCCTTGTCGTCAAGCAGCTGGTTTGACTCTCCAGAAAAACTTTTCAGTTCTTCAAAGACTTTCTCCGTTTCCCCTGAAGAACACATTTTAATCGGGTTTCAAGCGTTTTCTTTTGTCTTTCCGTCTTTCTTTTAGTCTGTCTTAATGTGTGCCGCCCTCTTTTGTCAATCTTCCTTTGTATTGATCTGCGCCGGGGTTGCTTTGTACAAGATTAATCCAAAACTCCAGGTTTCAGCATTCGATTTATCTCTGGTTCAGTTGCTCCTGTTACGCTATGCTTCTTGGTGCATGCCTCTCGATGGATCTCAGACAAAGTATCTTGATTCTCCATACATCTGGCTAGCTCTAAATAGGGCTGTCATTGGACATCATATGATGTCAGATGACATCATATGATGTCAGATGACATCATAGGTCTTCTATCTCAAAATTGCCAAATATGGACATCACCCAACGAACACAGATTCAGTGCGTCCTCCAATGACATCCTTGTCCCCGGCAAATCAGTGATGTACATATAGCTAGGCGGAAAATTGATACCATAGTGCACTTGGTGATACAAGCGCGAAATTTGGCACAGATGACCTTCATATGACCCTAATTGATAATCAACCTCTGGCCACGCGGAATTCCTAAGATTTCAAGATGGCCACCACCAGTTTTCAAAATGGCTGCAACTGGGCCAATGTGTTGGACTATATCGCTTTGCTGGGGCTTATTTTAATATAAGAGAATATGTTCTGGAGGTATTCCTACCAAGTAAGATAAAAAATAACATTAGGTTCCAATATGGCGGCATATTTTCCAATATGGCTGCCGATAAATTGCAGAAATGTGCATTTGCTTATGGTTTATCCACATGAGCTTGTATTACATGTATTTGTATTAATTACCATACACAGAATCCATTTATGGAACATTTGAAAGTGATGTATTAGCTTGGTAAAGCTTAGTGCTTACTTTTTGTTTTGTTATCAAGTCATTATAAACACATTCTCATTTACAATGGTGGCTGGGCAATTGACAGGCCAGTGTACTAGCAACTGCAACCACAGAGGGGTGTGCAGATAAGTCCAAACTTAAAGCATTTGCAGTGTCCAGAACATGCTTTTTTACATCCACATCGTGTCAGCTTCTGGCATAATTTGGCAAACAGGACTGCACAAGAGTGACTGGCCCCATATATGTCCTGCTTGGAATGCACTTCACTTGCATTCACTTCCTTGTAGGAACTACTTCTATGAAGTTCTATTGTACATGAGTACTATGAACTCCTCAATGACTTGCCTATGTTTATCATTTATTGCAACAGGTGTTGAACCTAATTTGGAGAAGTTGTCTGCCATGCTGACCTTTTTCCCTTTCCATGGAAGGACGAAACTGTGTGGCATCCCCTGAATGCATGAAAGAAGCAAAGACCTGATGACTTTGATTCAATAGCTGATGCAATTTCATGAACAGGGATCCATCTGAGATCCTTCCCTCCTTCCAAAGGCAATCCACAACTAATTCAAGCCAAGTCTTTGAACAAGTGAAACTGTTATGTCAACAATTTCAGTATCTGAGGCAGAGCTGCAGAGGATAGCATCTGACACATCATGATTCACAGCTCAGATACTGACGTTGTTGTCATAGCAGTTGCACTTGTTCATATTAAGTAAGTCTGAGACTTATTGTCAGTATCAGCTGAGAACGCAGGGGTCTTATAGACCCCCTGGTATTGCTGAGGTGGAGCGCCACACTCACCGTACCTACTCATACACTGATCCTGATCGAACCCATGACCATGTGATCCGAAGGTGAAAGCTCTACCGACTGAGCTACCCAGACACAAAGACTTGGCTTGAAAAAGCTGTCGAAGGATCCCCCTTCATGAAAATGCATCAGCTATTGGATCAAAGTCATCAGGTCTTTGCTTCTTTCATGCGTTCAGCAGATGCCATACAGTTTTGTCCTTCCACGGAAAGAGAAAAAGGTCAGCACCTGTTTGAGAAAATATCCATTAGTTGTTGTATTTATTGGTGAACATATTGAAAAGTCTGTTGCCCTAGGTCATTAAAAAGCTACCAAATCACTTTAAAATGTGCTGTAAATTGATTCTGTGTATGGTAATTAATACAAATACATGTGCTACAAGCTCATGTGAATGTACATTTATGCAATTTATCGGCAGCCATATTGGAAAATATGCCGCCATATTGGAACCTAATATAATTTTTTTCATCTTACTTAGTAGAAATACCTTCAGGACATATTCTCCTATATTAAAATAAGGGGGAATCAAAGATTTACAGCCCCAGCAAAGTGATATAGTCCAAAATGTTGGCCCAGTCGCAGCCATTTTGAAAACTGGTGGTGGCCATCTTGAAATCTTAGGATTTTTGCGTGGCCAGAGGTTGATTATCAATTAGGGTCATATGAAGGACATCTGTGCCAAATTTCGCGCTTGTATCACCAAGTGCACTATCGTGTATTGAAAACGGCATAATTCCGCCTAGCTAATATTACACGCCAAATTTGAAGTCAATCGGTCAGACTGTTCTCGGCACATGCAGAGGACAGACACTCACACACAGATTATGTGCATTTATATGTGTTTAAAATTTCAATGCCAAAAACAAAATTTTACCATTTATCGCAATTATTCTAGACAGTGCTCGTTGGGCACCGGCCTATTCGGGAACAATGCAAGTCGGCAATGCATGATCTCTGTATGTCTGTCTGTTTCCCTTTTATGCCCATATACAGCGCTAGAGGTTCGGGCCGCTACGTGGCCCTCACACCTACGTTGCACTGCCGATCCGACCAGTATGTCTGAGTCATAGTGTCCGGGTCTTTGTCAGAATACACATTGTACCTGTCTGTCTGTGTTCCGTTTGTGCCCATATACAGTATAGAGGTGTCTGTTTCTGTCTGTCTACCTGTCCATTTTATGCCCATATATGGAGATATCTGTATCTGTCAGTCCTTGTTCCTTTTATGCCCATATATGGAGATCCCTGATGTCATCAGTATACAGTATGCCCATATATTGGTTGTATCGGCTGGATATCCGAACTACTCGACAGTGGGCACCGCACTCTCTCGAGTCCTTGCCGCTGCGCGCACGGAGTGTGAAGTCGCTCACTCCCATATATGCACATGACCATATAAGGGAAATTTGGCCTTAGAGATTGGATCTGTGGCTCTGGACAACAGGATCTCTGTATCTGTCAGTCCTTGTCCCTTTCATGCCCATATATGGAGATAGCTGATGTCATCAGTATATGGCCATATATAGGAATGCCCCCTTTTGTGCTCGTACATGGAGCTGACTGATTTGTTTGCGGCTAATGCCATGACGACACATTGAGGTTAGACAAAGCACTCCATATTTTGGCGTAACTGCATT
>NC_137616.1:9627596-9635096 GCF_963280865.1 Gymnoscopelus braueri | reverse complement strand
GAAAAAAAAAATTGCCCTCGCAGTGATATTGTCTGGCCACGCGAGGCTAGTGTGCACGTGTGTGTGTGTGTGTGTGTGTGTGTGTGTGTGTGTGTGTGTGTGTGTGTGTGTGTGTGTGTGTGTGTGTGTGCGCACAAATTGGGTGTCCACAAAATCAGAACACAAAGACAGCCTGTAATCAGTTAGTAAAAGCAAGTCTATAAAAGCGTATTGAGAAGTGGTTTAAAAGAGAACACTGAATTTGCTAGCGTGATCTCCTCAGGCAGGTCATTCCGAAATGACATGTATTTGGCCGCCGACCTCCATCTCAAAATGTTTTGTTCCAGGGACCCCCAGAAGCAAAGATTTGAGTTAAAAAATGTTCGCTTTAAAAGTATATATATATATTCAAAGATTTGCACCGATTTTTCAAAAATAGCAGATCTACAAGTTTGTAGCGTGGCACGAAGTTAAGAGCTTGTAGATCTGCTATTTTTGAATAGTAGTTGACAGAAATGCTTTCCTGGTTTTAATGGGTTAAGTATGAAGCTATGAGCTTTACTTCTGCGACTTTTGGTACTTAAAAAAAGCGCTATATAAATCTGAGCTATTATTATCATTATTAAATCTCCTGCACTATCCTATACTACACTAGTTTTTAATCGTGTTTGTTCTCGTACGTACCTTGTCAGTAGTCTTGTATTAAAGAATAATTTGCTGTTCTTGTTGGGTTGTCACTGCACCCCGCGTGCCAAAACAAACTCCCTGTAAAAACCCCAGACTCAGCAGATTCCGAAAGGCTTCATGTATTCATGTATAGCCTGTGAGTTTATATTTTATGAATAATGTGATGCAGCTTATGTGTGAAATATATATAAAGAAAAGTGAAGTCTGATTTGTAGGTCATGTTTGGATCCTGCACTGTACAAGAACAGGGTCAGGGAATCTGTCAGTTCCCCATCTGGAAAATTTGTAAGATACAGTAGTCAGTATTGTGACTTATTTGCAGGGGTGGAAAAAGTACTCAAAGGTTTTACTTAAGTAAAAGTATCGATACTGCAATGTAGAAGTACTCTGTTACAAGTAAAAGTCGCGACGCGTTGTGAGCTTGTAGATCGGCTATTTTAAAATAGCCTAGGTATAAAATAGGGCTAAAGTGGTTAATGTATGTTTTATAATGTAATAATTTATGTCTGCAAAGTAACTAGTAACTAAAGTTTTCAAATAATTGTAGTGGAGTAAAAGTACAATATTTGCCTCCGAGATGTGGTGGAGTAGAAGTGAAGTGTAGGCAATTGGAAATACTCCAGTAAAGTAAAAGTACCTCAAAGTTTTACTTAAGTACAGTACTTGAGTAAATGTACTTAGTTACTTACTTTACACAACTGCTTATTTGTTTATTGTTTATTATTTAGTAACGTGTGTGCGTGCGTGTGTGTGTCCTGCAGAGATCTCGTTCCGTGTGTGGCAGTGTGGAGGCAGTCTAGAGATCCTTCCCTGCAGCAGAGTGGGACACGTCTTCAGGAAGAGACATCCATACGTCTTCCCTGAGGGCAACGCCAACACCTACATCAAGTGAGTTACAGTGCTGTCTCACTGACTGATCTACACCCTGTGTCTCTAACTGCATCCCTGCCTCTTCTCTTCATATTATGTACTACTGGGTGGGTTGGGGAAGTTACTTAAAATAGTTAAAGGTAGAGTAAGTGGATATTTTTGGGTTAAAACAAAAAGGTTTTTGTTAAACGGTTAAAGCACTATATTCTGCCGATGCCCTAGTGTTTAAGGCGCAAAGTACCACAAATAGGCTCTAATGGTTCGATTCCCGAGCCCGGGGGCCTTTGCTGCGTGTCACACCCTGGCTGTCTCTCTCTATCTTCACTGCATTATCCATAATAAAGGTTATTAATTATTATTATTATTATTAATAATAATAAGGGTTATTACTCCCAATGATTTGATGGAGAATAATAGTCCGGACTGCCTTAAACTCTTAGATCGGTGTGAAGTGCCTGACCACTCCCTATTGTTGTTGAAATTTAAAGCAAGTGCTGAAAGGTATCAAACTGTTCAGCCCATAGCATTCATAAGCAAAACTAGGCGACCCAGAGTTTTTCCAGATAATTTTCTTTCATCAGAGTTGTGTTGCACTGTTTTATTAGAATTAATCAGTAATATAGAGGCTTGTCGGGGTAATCAGGAGGATGTGGATCTCTGCTACAAATCACTGTGTAGTGTGTTGTATGCAGAGATGGATAGACACTCTTCCACTAAGACCTCTACCTCAGGTAAAGATCTAGGACGTCAGCTTAAAGGTAAATCTTTTTGGAATTATGAACTAAAGGCACTATGGGCTGATGTAAGAAAGGCTGAAAAGATTTTTCTAAAGTGCCAGGACATATTGCAGAAAAAGTGTTTGAGGGATGAGTTTAAACGGTGCCAACATATCTTTGATAAAAGATTACGTTTATTTAAGCGGAGATTCAACAGGGGCCAAGCAATGCATTTGGAACAGCTTCAGTCCAACAATCCTCAAAAATTCTGGAGTGAAATTAATCGACTGGGTCCTAAGAAAGTTGTTAAAATACCTATGGAGGTACGATTACCTAATGGTGACTTGGAGGATAGGACTGAAAGAGTTCTGAAAATATGGGAAAGTGAATTTGCTAATTTGTATTCAGGACGATGTATCGATGAGAGTTTTCTGGCCAACGTCAGTAGTTCCAAAGATGTTCTTGAGAGGGAGATGGATCAGGATGGATATGTTGTAAACCAACTTTTAAATGGTAATCTTACCTTAGAAGAAGCCTCACGGGCCATTGATAATGCAAAAAATGGAAAAGCGGTTGGAATAGAGGGCCTTTATAATGAAGTTCTTAAGGCTCCCAATATATTACCAGTTTTGTTTAGTTTATTTCAGACATGTTTCAAATATGGTATTATCCCCTCACTTTGGTATAAGTCTATCATTAAACCGATTCCTAAATCAGCTAAGAATGACCCAAGGGTCCCTTTAAATTATAGGGGCATTAGCCACATGAGTACGGTTTACAAACTATATTCAAGTATCCTGAACAGCAGGCTCTCTTATTATTTGGATTTTGGTATCTGATGCACTGGCTGATGAGCAGAATGGATTCAGGAAGCACAGGGCCTGTATTGATCACATCTATACTGTAACCACAGTGATTAGAGCAAGAATTGAAGAGGGAAAATCTACTTATGCATGTTTTACGCGGACGACACGACAGTGATAGGCCGAATCGTCAACAACGACGAGTCTGACTACAGAGAGGAGATCAAATCACTAGCACGCTGGTGCCGGGAGAACAATCTCTCTTAACGTCGACAAGACCAAAGAACTGATCGTGGACTTCAGGAGGCCGCGGAGAGACCATGCGCCCATCCTCATCGACGGTGCTGCAGTGGAAAGGGTCAGCGAGTTCAAGTTCCTCGGAGTACACATCGAGGAGGACCTCAAATGGGAGACGCACTCCACACACGTGAGGAAAAAGGCTCAGCAGCGACTGTACTGGCTCCGCCGCCTGAAGAAGCTCGGAGTAGGACGTCGCATCCTCAGGCTGTACTACAACAGTTCTGTCGAAGGCATCCTAACAGGCTGTGTCACGGCCTGGTACGGGAACTGCACTGCCCGAGAAAAGATCAGCCTACAACGAGTAGTGCGATCGGCAGAGCGGATAATGGGAATCGAGCTCCCAGCGCTCCAGGAACTGTACAAAAAGCGGTGCGTGCTCAAAGCCAAGCGCATCATCAAGGACAAGCACCACCCAAGTCACAGACTGTTCAACCCCCTACAACGACCGCGACCGGGCAAGGGGCTCTACCGCAGTATCAAGAGTTCCACCACCAGGTACTGGTGTAGTTTCAATCCGGCTGCTGTCAGAATGCTGAATGGGGAATAAGCCTGAATGAGGCATAGGCCTTGTTCAGCAGCCTGACAACAGGCAGCGCAGACTTTTTTCTGGCTCTTCCTGAACACACCTGTGGATTATACCAGGGACAATGACTTGGACTTTAGCCCCCCCTCGGACACACCTGTGGACTACACCAGGTACAAATGACTTTTTGTTGCACTCTCTCATGGAGCTACTTGCGGATTATACTAGGGTCAGTCCACTCTAGGTGGACACGCACTGACCTTTTGCACCTTAATCCTTGTATAACACACTGACTTTTTTTGGTCTTTTTTATTGTGCTCCTTTTCCTCTAAGCACCTTAACGTCCATTGTCTATCATGCACAGTATAAGTATAACATGCACAGTATACAATACATTGCTGCTATGCTCAGGCACCTTAGTTTAGTTTTTTTTTAGTTTGTATTATCTCAGGTAATTTGTAAATATGTAGATAACTCGTCTGGCCTTCTGTTGCTCTCTTGTTTTGATCTCCTTCCCACTTACCCCCCACCCTCTTCTTCTCCCCTCCCCCTCTTCTTTCTATGGAAACTAACGTTGCGATGGGAACGATGTACAAAAAAGAATTTCACCCACTTTTTTACCTTGTAAACCTGTGATGTGACAATAAAACTGATTCTGATTCTGATTCTGATTTTATAGACTTTCAGAAGGCTTTTGATTGGGTTAATAGAGATTTGCTGTTCTTTAAACTACTCCAGAGTGGTGTTGATGGAAGATTTTACAAAGCTATTAAAGCATTATATCAGGTTCCTGTAGCATCTGTTCAAGTGAATGATTTTACTACTGGTTGGTTTTCAACACCATTTGGAGTGAAGCAGGGAGATGTTTTATCTCCCTCTTTATTCGCTATTTGTGTTAATGATCTAGTCCAGGAGATCAAAAACTCAGGTTTAGGGGTAATCTTGGATGATATTGTTGTAAACTGTTTACTTTATGCGGATGACATAGTCCTTCTGGCAGAGTCTGGAGATAATCTACAGAAGATGCTGAATATTGTTCAAGTCTGGTGCTCAAAATGGAGGCTTATGATCAACCAGAGTAAAACTCAGATCATGCACTTTAGAAAAAAAGGTACAGTAAGATCTTCTCAGATTTTCTCATTTGGTACCCTGGCGCTGGACTATGCTGATGCATATAAGTACTTGGGCTTTACGCTAGATGAATTTATGTCTTATGATTTTGGAATTGGAATTTTGGCAGACTCTGCAGGTAGAGCTGTTGGGTCAATTATTAGTAAAATGAAATTCTGTAAAGATATTGGTTATTCGACATACTTACAGCTCTATGATGCATGTGTTTGTCCTATTCTTGTTTATGCAGCTGGTGTTTGGGGTTTTAAGGATGTCAAAAAAGTCAATTATATCCAGAATAGAGCCATAAGGTGTTTCCTTGGGGTACATGCATTTGCCCCTTCTCTTGCAATCCAGGGAGATATGGGTTGGGAACCGATGGAAATTAGGCAAAAGTGATAAGTGATACGGTTGTGGAACCGTCTCATTAATCTGCCAGAGGGTAGGCTAACAAAAAAGGTCTTCAACTGGGCTAAGGCTCACAATGACCCCTGGATAAAGGAAGTTTTTTCTATTCTCAGAGAGGCAGATTTGGCTTATATGTTTCATAATATGCTTCGTTGTAACATTAACCTGTTGAAAGAAAAAATATTTTGTAATTACAAAGAGAAATGGTCAAACGACATATGGTCTAAGCCAAAACTTAGATCATATGTCCAGATTAAGCAGTGTTTTGGTACTGAGTCCTATGTCAAAACCTTTTTAACCAGAAACCAGCGGTCATTGTCTGCTCAGCTGAGAGCTGGTATCCTGCCTCTTGCTATTGAGGTAGGTCGGTTCTCAGCTGTGCCAGAAGAGAATAGGATATGCAATGTATGTGACCTGAAAGATGTCGAAAATGAATTCCATTTTATGTTTTATTGTACTCTGTATGACGATTTGAGGGTTGCTTTATTTGATGTAATGCAAAAACAAAAACCTGATCTATTCTGGCAAGATGATGGCCAGAAGTTGGAGTGGTTGTTTAATTATGAGGTATTTAAGACGGCAGTGCCTGGAGTAGAAGACAATCTCATCTCTCCAAATAGGTTCTTGTCCGGTCCTCTGTTAAGATGTGAGGTAACAGGCCCAATGTTGTATTTTAAGTTGTATTTATGTAATCTGCCATGGGCGGTTCATCGTTTGTCAAATGAAATGCTAGTGTCCTGTAAGTCCATATGGGCTGGGCTTCCTTTGGAAGCATGACACTTTAATAAAGAAAAAATCATCAATCAATCATAAAGGCAGAAAAGTCACTTCTTTTTTTTAAAAGAACTATATGGTCTATTTAATCCATTCAATCCAGGAACACATACTGTGTCATTTTAGAAGTCACCAGAAGCAAAGATTTGAGTTAAAAATGTATATACAGTATATATTCAAAGATTTGCGCACATTTTCACGATTTTTCAAAAATAGCAGATATATGTGCTATTTTTGAAAAATAGCCAAAGAAATCTTAAAATTACACAGATGCGTTTAAGCAGACCAACAGCCACGTTTACACGCTCAGCATATCTGTCAGCTTGTCAGTGAATAAACTCCTTCCACCTCCCCAGCCTCTTCTTGTAGTCGCATTTACAGTATGTCTTCACTATGTCAGCATGTCATTCAATGTGGTTTCATACATTATGTAGATTATCATGTTCTTTAATATCTGCTTATCTTTAGTTTGTGCCCTCTGAGGGATTCATCTGACTAATATCATGTCCTGTAATAACTGTATCTTTGGCTCTGCTTCCTGGGGGGTTTGTGTGAGCTCAGAGTCAAGTCTGGCACAGATCGTTGTGGAGCATCCCGGGAGCAGAGCCATGGTGCCAAATGCAATGAAATACCATTACAATTAAAGATGCTATCTAGAAAAGAGTGTGCTGACTGAACTGTGAATAATGAAGAGCAAAATGTGCATCATATTAAATTGAAGAGGGTCAGCTGAACAGAATACGGTAGAATGCCTCAATAATGTTATAAGTCATAAAATCCAGTTTTATATAATGTCAATGTCATGATAAAACTCACTCTCACTCCCCAAACGGCCTATCGGGACAGATTGATTGATTATACTTTATTAACAGTGTGCAAAGACAAGCACAGGGAAGTTCAGTTCAATACAAGGTCTGTTAAGAGGATTTTGAACCCAAGAAAGCACTATCGCTTGTTTCCATCGGGGTCCTTTGTACTCAATTCATCGAAACATTTAATGACAGACAAATGTCTGACGTCAAAGGTTTGACTGGAAGGGGGTACTATTTACTACTCTTATGACTACAACTATCACTTATAGTATTAATACTTACTCTACTGTACTAACAAAAGACATCAAAAGTGTAATTCACAAAATGTCCGAGTTTATACACTGCTACCACGCCTTCTAACATGCACTGACGCTATGTGTTGCTTGCTTGTGTGACGATAACAGTTGGCCAGTGTTTGTGATGGTGATCATGGTGTTGCTTTCTACAACAACGGCACCATTGTCTAAATGTGTTTTCATGTGGCGCAACACTTGCTAATTAGTTGGAGCTGACAATTA
>NC_137616.1:9612596-9620096 GCF_963280865.1 Gymnoscopelus braueri | reverse complement strand
AGCAGGCCACAAAGACCGGTCAAGGATAGAGAGGGAAACCTCATTAATACAAAGGACGGCCAACTTAATAGATGGGCCGAATACTTTGAGGAACTGCTCAATAGACCCCCACCAACAAACCCCCCAGAGATACAACCAGCACAGACCGACCTCCCCATCAGCTGTGACATACCCAGCAGAGAGGAGATCAGGAAAGCCGTACAACAGCTGAAAAATGGAAAAGCAACAGGGAGAGATAACATCTCGGCAGAAGCCTTAAAGACAGATGTCGATACCACTGTGAGGCTGCTTTATCCACTCTTCAAACGGATCTGGGAAGAGGAACAGATACCAGCAGACTGGAAAGAGGGCCTTATCAACAAGCTCCCAAAGAAAGGGGACCTCTGTAACTGCAACAACTATAGAGGGATCACCCTACTCTCAGTGCCAGGGAAAGTGCTAAATAGAGTAATCCTAGACAGAATGAAGGATGCAGTTGACCACCAACTAAGAGACCAGCAAGCAGGATTCCGAAAGAACAGGTCATGTATAGATCAAATTGCCACGCTCCGCATTATTATAGAGCAGTCACTAGAGTGGAATGCACCACTCTACGTCAACTTCGTAGATTATGAAAAAGCTTTCGATAGTGTACGTAGGGAGACCATCTGGAAGCTACTAAGACACCATGGAGTGCCCACTAAAATAGTAAACATAATCAAAAACAGCTATTCTGGAATGACTTGTAGAGTGATACACGATGGGGAGCTCACAAACCTGTTTGAGATCAAGACTGGGGTCAGACAGGGTTGTCTACTATCCCCATTCCTGTTTTTACTTGCCATTGACTGGACAATGAGAAAAACAACAGAACAAAGAAAGAACGGAATTCAGTGGACGTTATGGACACAGCTAGACGACTTGGACTTTGCCGACGACCTGGCACTACTCTCTCACAGTCACCACCAAATGCAAGAAAAAACCAAAATACTGGCAGAGACTTCCTCACAAGTAGGACTCTCCATACACAAGGGAAAAACACAACTCATGAAGATAAATAACACCAGCACAGAGCCAATCCTTCTAGGGGACAACACGTTGGAAGAAGTAGAGTCCTTCACCTACTTGGGGAGTATCATCAGCAACCAGGGTGGTACGGATGCAGATGTGAAAGCTAGGATAGGTAAGGCAAGAACAGCATTCCTACTCCTCAAGAACATCTGGAGCTCTAGAGAGATACAACAACAAACAAAAATAAGAATATTTAACTCTAACGTAAAATCAGTCCTGCTTTATGGGGCAGAGACATGGAGAACAACAAAGACCACAACAAATAAAGTGCAAACCTTCATCAATAAATGTCTCAGAAGAATCCTGAAAATACACTGGCCAGACAAGATCAGCAATATAGACCTATGGACGAAGACCAAACAACTCCCAGCAGCAGATGAAATCGGACGAAGAAGATGGAGATGGATCGGGCACACGCTACGCAAGCCAGTGTCAAATACGACCAAACAGGCTCTGACATGGAACCCCCAGGGGAAGAGAAACAGAGGTCGGCCCAAAAACACCTGGCGGAGGGATCTCCAGGCAGACACCAAGAGGCTGGGAGGCACCTGGTCACAGATAGAAAAGAATGCCAGTGACCGAGAACTCTGGAGGTCCCTTGTCGACGGCCTATACCCTGGAAAGGGTGTCAGGCATAAGAAGAAGAATGCTACAGACATCATTCACATTTTTATTTTCAGCTGTGCAGGATTTCCCTTTGCCTGAAATGATCCTATACTCCATTAGCTGTTGCTAGACAACCAACTACCAATCCCAGCGCAGTCCGTCCAAGCTACAGCACGAGTAAACGTGCAACTAGTGGTGTAAAGTAACTAAATACATGTACTCAAGTGCTGTACTTAAGTACAATTTTGAGATATTTTTAGTACCTTACTGTTCCAATTTTTGGTACTTCTACTCCACTAGATCTCAGAGACAAATATTGTACTTTTTACTCCACTACAGTTATTTGAAAACTTTAGTTATTAGTTACCTTGTAGATTTTGATTATTACAAAACATACATTAACCACTTCAGCCCTATATACATTTCGGCATTTTGAAAATAGCAGATCTACAAGCTCACAATGCGACGCATCGAGCTTGTAAATCTTCTATTTTCAAATTATTTGTATACATTTTGTAAACGTGAAATGGGACATTCTGCATAATTAGTTTTACTTTTGGTACATTAAGTTCCTTTTTGACGCCAATATTTTCGTACTTTTATACTTTTATATATATAAGTAAATTCTGAACAACAGACTTTTAATTGTAACAGAGTGTAACAGAGCGGCACCGAGTACTGCGCTATGAGCTTGTAGATCTGCTATTTTTGAAAAATCGTGTTTTTTTTTGCAAATCTTTGAATATGTATATTTTTAAAACAAACATTTGTAACTCAAATCTTTGATTCTGGGGGTCCCTGGAACAAAATATTTTGAGATGGGGGTCCGCGGCCAAATGCATATCATTTTGTCCTTGACATGAAAAAGTTTGAGAACCACTGATTTAGACCATACAGTATGACTAGAACTGCTGCCAACAAACCTTCACCCATTTCTTTGCAGTGCAGTTGTAATTTTTTCCAAATTATTTCCATCCAGTTTTACATTAAATTTAGATGTCACCATATGTATGGGTAGATTGAGATCTCTGATTGTCTGGCTACGCAAGACTGGGAATGACTAATACATCAGGCAGATTTAAATAATTTTCTTCAAATATTTGAGAAAAGAAATTGCTTCAAATGCCCATCCCTATTATCTACCGTGTGTGTGTGTGTGTGTGTGTGTGTGTGTGTGTGTGTGTGTGTGTGTGTGTGTGTGTGTGTGTGTGTGTGTGTGTGTGTGTGTTTTTTTGTGTGTGTGTGTGTGTGTGTGTGTGTGTGTGTGTGTGTGTGTGTGTGTGTGTGTGTGTGTGTGTGTGTGTGTGTGCGTGCGTGCGTGCGTGCGTGCGTGCGTGCGTGCGTGTGCGTGTGCGTGCGTGTTTCAAGGACCATAATCAGCGACAGTGGGAAGGTCAGAGGAAAAGTGAGTTACATCACATAATCATATTCATGACACATCTAGACACACACGCGCACACACACATATTCGCACATACACACACATCAGATGGGTGCTAAATGTAGCAGTATAACATAACAACCCTGACCTAGTTACACACTATATGAAATGTGTGTCTGTATGAGTGCATGTGTGCATGAGCTTCATTGTATGACCTGCACATGTGTTGTGCTAATTAGAGACATGAAAAGGTTGTGTCATCGTAAGTTTTTGCGCGCGTGTGTGTGTGTGTGTGTGTGTGTGTGTGTGTGTGTGTGTGTGTGTGTGTGTGTGTGTGTGTGTGTGTGTGTGTGGGGGTTTTCTCACAAAATATGGATGTCTTGTTGGTGTCTGTGTGTGTGTTTGTGCCAGTGCAAAACATCCACCTACACAAAGGGAAATGTTTTGTTACAGTTTATACCGAGTTGTACTCCCTCCTTTACTCAACACACCCTTAAAGGTTTAATGACATTCACTTTTACACCACATTCAAAGTCTTTGTCCTGGTCCTTCAAAAGTGTACAAAAAGTTTTAAGTGAAAATTCCATTCCAGTGATCAATGGCAGGTGTTTTTCTCTCACATTTCTAAAGCCTTTTCAACTGCAATGAAAAAAGAAATCTTTGCCTGCGGGTGTCGCTGGTGAGGGATTTTGCCTGTCAATCATCGCCTCTGCTCCGCCCCCCCCCAAAGGAAAGGATAGGGGAGGGGAGGGGCGAGGAGGAGAGTGGGCGGGATTAATCGACTGTGACCTCACTGTCGAAGGGCCAAGCTCAGATTACTTTTCAGCCTAATTATTCAGAAAACCCCAGACCACAGAAAATCCACTGAATGTTCTAAGTTCAGGTTTTTGGGGTGTAATTGAGGTCATAAAACCCCAAATAAAACATTGAAAATAAAAAAAGTGAAAATGAATGTCATGATACCTTTAAACTGCATCATGTAAACCTTCCAGCAGGTCTGGAATATTTGGTTACATTTACTGTTATCTCCTACTGCTCATTATCTCATGCTTGTAATGGTCAAAAGTAAACAAATTACGTTTCTGCCTGATGTACCTGCCTCTGAACAAAAGCCTTTCAGTGGCTGCTGAATATTTGGTTACGTTAATAATAAATAAATAAAATAACCATGTTAAAATATCCAAACCTTCAGTTAGCATGTAAGAACAAGAGAGAATAAGATCCTGAACTTGTTGTGCGCCTATATATATTACCCACTTTTAACCCTGTCTAACCAGAATGCAGAAAGAAAATGTATCTATAACCTTACAATATGTCACAATGCGATGTGTTGTAAGGTTGTAGATCTACTACCCCCCCCCAATAACCCAAACTTGTCCCAACATACAATACGGGACTTATATTTGTGGAGCTCCACGGTGAGGACTTGGATGGACTCTGCCAGTGTAAAACAGACCAGTGGTTGTCAAACATCTTCATGTCAAGGACCCCCAAGTTGATATGTGTTTGACCGCGGACC
The DNA here is from genome assembly GCF_963280865.1 of Gymnoscopelus braueri. NCBI lineage: Eukaryota > Metazoa > Chordata > Actinopteri > Myctophiformes > Myctophidae > Gymnoscopelus > Gymnoscopelus braueri. The sequence goes on along the minus strand of NC_137616.1, from coordinate 9,615,540 downwards.
CCCATCTGAAAAGATTTTATACCAGAGAAGATTTATGTATAAAATGTTTTTTTCTGAAAACAGCAGATATACAAGCTCACAACGTGTCGCAGTGGCAGAGGGTTAAAGTGTCTAAACTGATTTTTATGCTATATTTTGCTGCGGACCACTGGAACCCCCTCAAGGACCCCTAGGGGTCTCCCGACTGCACTTTGAGAACCACTGGCAAATGGACTGCATTTATATAGCGCTTTCCATTGTATTTCACATTCACACACAGGAAATCATGCAAGGCGCAAACCTGCTCTCCGGGAGCATTTAGGGGTTCAGTGTCTTGCTCAAGGACACTTCGACACATAGCCAGGAGGAGTCGGGAATTGAACCTGGAACCCTCGGATTCCAAGACGGCCACTCTCCCACCTGAGCTATAATGCCGCACTGGTAAAGAGACTGCAGGTTCTGTTAAGAGAGCACCGACCGTACCCTACAAAACGGTCCACTGCTATTCCAACAGCAAGCTCAATGAAATCAATGGGATCATTATAGCCCTGTTGAAAAGACAGAAGAGGGCTTACAGGGCAAGGCCGTCCGGAGGGAGCTGGAGAAGGCTGTGGCGGGGCTGCAGCCACAGGACTGCTACAATGACAGACTGGATGGCAGGCTACAGGCCCACAACTCCACAGAGGTGCCGGGGTTAAGAGGATTACTGGCTACGAGGCAGTCAAGCGGTGTGGTGGAACGGTTGCTAATGAGCTGAAACCTGTTCTTCAACAGGTTTCCATCTCCCATCCCCACTGAGCTCAGCCATGCTGCCCGGGGTCCTCATCCTCATCCACTATAGCAGGGGTCTTCAACGTTTTCAGGCCAAGGACCCCCTAGCTGAGAGAGAGATGAAGCAGGGACCCCCTCTATATTGTGTTTTAGATTCAACTTTTTTTGTTTACGTTTACTGTTCTTTTCCCCTCTACACCTATACCTCTTTGCCAAAAATAGCCGATCTACAAGCTCACAACGCTTGTAGCTCTGCTATTTTTGGCTAAAGTTCTCCTCAGAAAAGGGATGCTAGGGTTCAAGTGGTTAAGGTAAAAAAAAATAATCATATCACACAAAGATTTGGCGGACCCCCTGTATTAACTCTGAGGACCCCCTAGGGGTCCCGGACCCCCTGTTGAAGTCCCCTGCACTATAGTACTATAGTACCCTTATTCATACCTCCCCTAATCTCTCTCTGTCAGCACCACTGCTTTAAGCTAGCTCTCCACCGCACCGATGTCGGGGGCGGAAGCCGTTGGAAATCGTCTTTTGCCGACAACCTGCCGACAACCTGTTGTAGATAGTGCCGTGCCGTCGGGTCGGGGCTTCGACAGCCGACCGAAATTGCTCGGTCGGGTCCCGACAGGCTAGAGCCGGTCAATAGCCGCAGGGTGGTGAAGAGTTTTTTTTGTTTTGGTCCAAACTGAGGTCTCCAGCGTTGCCAGATTCAGTGAGTGAAACAAGCGACCAGCTCTATGAAAACAAGCCCAAAAGAAGTGACCAGTTTTACTACTTGAGCCCTAAATTACATCAGCTGTTTTCAAAGACTGTCTTGAAAGCAAGCCCAAATAAGTAACTACACATCAGAAACAAGCCCAAACAAAAACAACCCGCAACTATGAATATTTATAAGTGACTTTACAGGAAAACAACCCCAAAGTCGCTTATAATAAGCAGACCTGGCAACGCATGTGCACTACAATGTGCCGTTGGCTGACAGTTTGCAATAGTTTGCGGAGAACTTTTTTACTTCCGACTACAACTGGCTGCTAGTCTGTAGTCTGTTGCAGTCTGAAGTAGTCTGTCTGGTAAAGAGCCACCTTTAGACATGTAATGTTGTTGTTGGTATGGAATAAACACAGAAGCACAGCCAAACCGAGTTCCTGTTTTAATAGGTGGTGCCCCCAGATCCAAAAAGGGGGAAAAGGTTTTTCTTTCTTCTTTTTTTTACCGAATGGGTTCCCAGATTGCACCTCCCCCTCTTCCAGCATTGTTGGAACCGTTTCCATCACATTTGGAACCATTTCCAGCACCGGTTTATCACACTGTCAGACTTTCCGTCTGCTATACGATTACAACACCGGTTGTTTTCTAAAACTTTTTAATTTCAAGGAACATAACTCTGAGAGAGTACATTAAGCTCCACAACCAAGACCCTCTTTTTTCTATTCTGTTCGGATTAATGACTCCTGCTTGACTCTGGCACCTTTGCAATGGACAACTGTGATGTACACTACAGAACCAGAATAACCACTGTAAATGATTCATGGTTGATAGATTGTATATTTACTCATTATATTCACTGTTAGACTGTCCATTATATTATCCACTGTTGTAGACACTGTACAGTAAGCCTCATATCCATTCTCAAGTCTGTACTTCAATAACCATTCATTGGTATAGATAAACTGTATGTTCATAATAGATATACTATATGTGGACCCTAAATACACCATCCATTTGGGTACATCATAGTCAAATTAATTCAGGTGATTTACTGTGTAAATGGTGCATTTATAGCGCTTTTATCCAAAGCGCTTTACATAGATTGTGCATTACATTCACCCATTCACACACACATGGCGGAGGAAACCATGCAAGGCACCAACCTGCTCATCTGGAGCAATTAGGGGTTCAGCGTCTTGCTCAAGGACACTTCGACATTAACTCTGGGGGAGCCCGGGATCGAACTGGGAACCTCACAGTTCCCATCCGGCCGCTCTACCAGCCACTCTCTACCACTGAGCCACTGCCACTCTTTGCTTGATATTTGGACAAAATCTGTAGTAATATTTTTTTTGAATGCAAAAATCTGCCTCCTGGTGGCGCTATAACAGGCCGACGTTGCCGGAGATTTGCTGTTCACAGACAGAAGGGGACACACACGGACGGACGGACGGACGGACGGACGGACGGACGGACGGACGGACGG